>NC_058371.1:73524396-73853146 GCF_018350175.1 Felis catus | reverse complement strand
TTGAAAACAACTGATATAATTGGTGTAGAACGTTCTTTAGTTTCAGGTGTACAACATCATGATTCCATATTTGTAAATATTGGGAAGTGATTGCCACAGTAAGTCTGGTTACCATCTGTCACTGTACATTGTTACAAAGGTTTTCTCTTGTGATGAAAACCTTCAGGGTCTCTCCTGGCGACTTGCAAATACACAGTACAGTGTGGTCAGCTAACCTCACCATGCCAGCACATTATCTCTCCAGGGCTGGTTCATCTTCTAACTGGGAGTTTGTGCCTCTTAAGAACCTTCACCCATTTCACATACACCCCACTCCCCACCAGCCCCGACCCCTGCCTCTGACAACCACCAGTCTGTTCTCTGCGTCCGTGAGCTTGGTTTTTTTATTGTTGTTATTTGTTTGTTTGTTAAGAATGTGCCCTTAACAGTGAGCAACCGTGGAGAATGACCTTACAGGAAGCTGCTGAGTGGCTTCAGTTGTGCATGCCTGCCATGTATAGTTTTATATGGCCTCGAAAAGCCCTTTCAACCTGGATGTCTGGGGGCTTCTACAGATAACTCTAACCTATTTAGCCCTTCCCATTTGGTAGAACTGGGTCATTTGGATTTATGTGGACCTAAGATTGTAGATGATCCATTGGGAGGCTGAGGCTTTAGATGTTTGCTGAACTTTTGAGGCAGGCAAGCCCCATGTGAAATGCGAGCATTTATGGGCTTGTTCCTCAGCAAGTCCTGACTCTTCTGCCCCTGGGTGGTGCTGCAGAAGGAAGGAACAGAGCTAGGAGGGGAAATTCTGGGAAATTACAGATGCTTGGGCTCAAGCATCGGTAATAGTAAACAATAAGAGCTATGCAAAAAGATAAACTGCAGAGTGTTCTGATTCTACATTACAGTCTGATCATGATTTCTCATGCCTTTTCAGGGAAGGTGTAAGCAGATGTACTTCCCCCGATTGTAATGTATGCGTTGCTCCATGCTAACCACTGGGAGGTGCTGTGGTAACTTTCTTCCTGTGCTGGTGGGGCTTGTGTTCATGACAGCAGCACCCTGTGAGCCGGTCGTGCTTTCTTCTGTTTCAGTTACCTGCGGCCAGCCGCCATCCAGAAGCAGATGATCCTCCCCCTGACCCCTGACATATTGTCAGAAGGTCGATACTAGCCTAACACTATGTCACAATGTCTGTCGTTTACCTCACCTCATCTCCCTACATGGGCATTTTATGATCTCCTATCATCACAAGTAGGGTGACTGCGGTACCGTAAGATCTTTTGAGAGGGAAGGAGAAAAAGAGAGCACATTCACATAACTTTTGTTATAATTTTTCTATTTTATTAGTTATTGTCATTAATTTCTTACTGTACCTAGTTAGTACATTAAACTTTACCATAACTGTTTATGTATAGGAAAAAAACATATATAGATTTCGGAAGCATGAGGTTAGCATGGCAGGTAATAAAGGAAAATGTTGAGGACTAGTAAGACTCTTGACATGATTCCAATCTGCGGTAGTGTTTATTAGAAAGATTCCCATCAGACTGTCAAATACAGAACATCAAGTCCAGAGGAAGACCTTCCTCACTGAGGGCTTCCCAGGTAGTGTATCTGATAAATAGTTTTAACCCTGAGAATGACAGTGGGCCTCCTGGTCCACATGGGGTGAGTATTTATACCTGTCTTTGACTTGTCAATATAGTAAGGCCTTGAAAGTTTTTGGCCCAAGAGTAAGAATGCAGATCTTGCCATAAAAATGTTTACCTGTGTTGTTGTCTCCCATTCTTTGTAGAAAACATGAATTACCCCAATGGCTTCCCTTGTCCTGCCGAAATTCAGACAGATGTTATGGATCACAACTCTCAGTCTACCTGGAGTCCCCCGCCCAATATGCCGACTGCCTGGGGACATGCCAGTCTCCTCAATTCTCCGGTTAGTGCTGTGACCCTGGGGCAGTTGCAAATTCCTTCTGGTGCTGCTTTAATCCTGGTCTCCCTTAATTTCAGAGTTAGGTTCAGATCAGCCAAAGCCTGGCTTGGTTCCTGTACATCACAGAAGTCAGGGTGATGGTCTGTAGATAAAATTGAATTGGGGCCAGGAAGCCCTCTGTGACTGGGTCCTGAGGGCTTCCTGCCTGTCAACACCCTTCTGCGCCTAAAAGTCCCACACCTTCTTCCTTTCACATCCATTCAAGACACTAATTTTTCTTTCTTTTTTTTTTTTTTTTTTTTTAATTTTTTTTTCAATGTTTATTTATTTTTGGGACAGAGAGAGACAGAGCATGAGCGGGGGAGGGGCAGAGAGAGAGGGAGACACAGAATCGGAAACAGGCTCCAGGCTCTGAGCCATCAGCCCAGAGCCCGATGCGGGGCTCGAACTCACGGACTGCAAGATCGTGACCTGGCTGAAGTCGGACGCTTAACCGACTGCGCCACCCAGGCGCCCCTAATTTTTCTTTTTTAACATTTATTTATTTTTTAGAGAGTGAGACAGAGCACAAGTGGGGGAGGGACAGAGAGAGGGGGAGTATACAGAATCTGAAGCAGGCTTCAGGCTCTGAGCTGTCAGCACAGAGCCCGACGTGAGGCTTGAACTCACGGACCCCGAGATCATGACCTGAGCCAAGTCAGACGTTTAACTGAGCCACCCAGATGCCCCTCAAGACAGTTCTTATAGATTGAGGGCATTTGACCTGTGTGGGTCCTTCCTTGGGTTGAAAATAAGTTTATTCCAGTTAGATGAGGATTTCACATCACTCCATTTGAGAAAAATGGAGTTGAAGCAACCCAGATGGTTGAGAATATTAATAACTTACAAGTATCTTGGATTGCTACCACTGTGGTGTCCACTGGTAAGCATTCGACCTTGATATTGCCTTTCTAAGGCTTGTGTTTTTAAATTTTTGTAATGTTTATTTATTTTTGAGAGAAAGAGAGAGAGAGAGAGAGAGAGAGAGAGAGAGAGAGAGAGAGAGACAGTGCAAGTGGGGGAGGGGCAGAGAGAGAGGCAGACACAGAATCCAAAGCAGGCTCCAGCTCCCCGACACAGGGCTTGAACCCATGGACCACGAGATCATGATCTGAGCCAAAGTCAGACACTTAACTGACTGAGCTACCCAGGTGCCCCAAGCCTTCTATTTTTAAAAAAAACATTTCTTGGGGCACCGGGTGGCCTAGATGCCTAGCCTCGGTTAAGTGTCTGACCTCAGCTCAGGTCACGATCTCACAGTTCATGAGTTCGAGCCCCGCATTGACTCTCTGCCATCAGCACGGAGCTCGCTTTGCATCCTGTCTCCCCCTCTCTCCGCTCCTCTGTCTCTCTCAAACATAAATATTTTTAAAAAATAAAAACATTTTTTTTCTCTCCTCATGTACACTTCAGCCCTACCTCACAAGCACCCGAAGCTTGTCTCCAATGTCTGGACTTTTTGGTTCCATCTGGGCCCCGCAGAGTGATGTATATGAAAGTTGCTGCCCCATCAGTCCCACCACGGAACATTCGACTCACATGGAAAACCAGGCTGTCATGTGCAAGGAGTACTACCCGGGGTTTAACCCGTTTCGTGCCTATATGAACCTGGACATATGGACTACCACGGCAGATAGGAGCGCAAGCTTCCCACTATCTAGAGACTCCAGCTACTGTGGGAATGTGTGAAAAGGATTTGATTTCTAAACAATGTGAATAAAGAGGCTTGTGTTTTGATTACTAGCGTAAACTGGTTGCTGAGATAGATTATGACATTGGTGGATATTTTGGCACTTTTATATGAAAATAAATTTTTTTAATGAAACCCAGGTGCTCTGTTTTTTTAAACCCATTGCAAATCCCTGCTAGAGACGTTAGCATCCATGTGGCATAAGTTCATAATTTCAGAAGTGTGTCTGACATGCCCAATGTTTGAAATCAGAATAAGAGAGACTTCCAAGAAGGTAAGAGTTGAGAAAGAAAGGGCTGCTATGTTTCTCCACAGCTTCGGAACCCCCCCTCCCCCACCCCCAGGGAACTTCAGAGATGACCTTTATCCGGTGGCCTTCCCAGAGATTCTCAGGGGGCTCAGACCATCTGGATTTTGTGTCAGGTTCCCCATTGACGGTACCGTGCAGCCAGTGTGGAGAACGGCTGGTTGGGAAGCCCCGCTGAGCAGCATGCTCACGGGCCTGGACAGACCCTGCTGGGGGTGCGGGGTGGCTCTTCCCCGGTCCTGGCGGTCATGGCCGCTGGGTGGAGCCGAGAGCCTAGCGCTGTTCTGCCCGTTCAGTGTAGCAGGAGCGTTCCCTCCCCTCCGTCATGCCAGTCTGGGGGCAACAAAAGCAGCAGGGGCATTCCGGCCAGTGGTTTCCCTCTGAGTGAGCAGGCTGAGTGCAAATACAAAAACTCGGGAGTTAGGTGGCTGACCCGTGTTTGCCAGACCGGTTCGTATCTGCCTGTCAGTGATTTTAGAAATCCATAAGATGGTGGAATTATCTATGTACGTGTGTCAACCTGGAAAACATTCTTAACTTTGAATAAAAGTGTCTTATTTTTACATTGCGTTTTGTCTTTATTGGAAATTCAGTGGGAGAGAGTTTTGAGAGGTGTGCTGGCAATGTTTGCTTTCAGTTTCCCTTTGTTGCGATCGTCGGGAGCCTGGGACAAGGAGGACCAGTGTACTGTAAACCAGGCACTGCCCTTCTGTGGGGGACGCCTCCAGGCATGCACAGCTGCTAGAAACTACTCAGGTTGCCAAGTTAGAATCCCGATTTGGGTAAAGCAGATCTCCCACCTGCAGTGTTGAATAACGTTAACATAGTTTAGGGTCTAGGTATATACCCCAAAGAATCGAAAGCAGGGACTTAGGCAAATGTTTGCACACCCATGTTCCTGGCAGCATCATTCACGACGGCTGAAAGGTGAAAACAACCTAAGTGTCCACTGACAGATGAACGGATAATCAAAGCAGGGTACAGACGTACCATGGGATACACAGCCTCAAAAAGGAGGGTAATTCTGATGCTGCCACAGCGTGGATGTACCATGAAAACTTTATGCTAAATGGACTAAGCCAGTCAAAGGACAATTACTGTACGATTCTACCTACATGAGGTACCCAGAGCAGTCAGATTCCCGGAGAAAGTGGACTGGGGCTGGGGGGAGTTGTCGTCTAAGGTGTGCGGCTTTTTTTTTTTTTTTAATGTTTATTTATTTTTGAGACAGAGACAGAGCATGAATGGGGGAGGGGCAGAGAGAGAAGGAGACCTAGAATCTGAAGCAGGCTCCAGGCTCTGAGCTGTCAGCACAGAGCCCGACGTGGGGCTCGAACTCACGGACCATGAGATCATGACCTGAGCCGAAGTCGGACGCTCAACCGACTGAGCCACCCAGGCGCCCCTGAGGTGTGCGGCTTTCGTTTGAGAAGATGAAACTTGGGGCGATGGATGGTGTGTTGCCGCACAGCAGTGTGAAAGTACCCCATATGCCGCTGGGCTGCTTGCTCCAAAATGAAAATGGTAAGTTTTATGTTATTAACCACACAACAAAATAAGGTGAAACAGCCCCAAAGCATTTTCAGAGTCAAACTCAAAACTCGCACTGGAGACAGTGAGACATTAGATGCACATTCTGTTCAGGATGATTGTCGATCTAATCTATTTTTCTACTTTCATTGATCCCCCAGTTTTACGTCAGGAAAACGCGAGAAACCAAAGTAAGTTTTTATTCTACTATACACAAGAGAAAGTAAACGTCTTAACTTTGGAAGATCCTTCAGCCCCAAGACTAAAAGCAGTGGCTGTCTGGCATGTGAGCAAACCGAGGTTGCCTGCTCTGGATTGTGCCCCTAATGGAAGGGGTGTGGCTTCCTCTTCCTTGTTTCACCCGCTGGCATTGAGGCCTGGACTCCTGATTCTCGTAAGGGTCTGTGTTATGGCATCAGACCTAATACAGCCGTCCCCTCTTGTCCGGTCCACTGTTGTCTCTAGCACCTGGTGTGGTATCCATTCTATAGTAGTGGGTGTAAAGGAATGGGGAGGGGGTGGTTCACAGTGATCTGGCAGTTGAAGTGAGTCTTAATTATTAGAGAATATTCCAATTATTCTGTGGTTGAGAGAGAAGCAAAGGGCCACCAGCAAAGCAGCAAAGGTAGGAGAAAATGTTACCGCGATTCTTTACAGACTGAGTGAACTCTTAGATGTCAATCTCTGCTTAGAGCTCTTCACGACTACTGTTGCCACACGATTACGGTAACACCGGGGAAAACTTGACAATCACTCGAGTAATCAAGGAGGTAGAAAAGACTGACCCTTCCCTTTGGGACCTTCGATTTGAATGGAACACTTATTAAAGAGTGTGCCCTTTGGGGCCAGACTTCCTGGGGTCTAACTCCAGCTGTACCACATTCCTACCTTCTCCATGTCTCTGCTCCCTCTTCTGTAAAATGGGGGTGGCAATGGTACCATACCTCACAGAGTTGTGAGGATTGAATGAGTGAGTGTAAGTGTTCCATTGGATGCTATGAGTATTTGGTTATCATTACTATCATCAATTTCAACGAAACAACAGGATATGCAGGAAATTGAGTTTCAGGGTTGGTGAGGGCAAATGAGGTGGGGCAGTTTTACACATTGCTGATGTTATAAATTCATTGGCAATATAAGGGACTTTAAAGACTTCTAGGAGTCGATTCCTATGGGAAAGAGTAAAAGATGTGCGCAAAAATCCGGTATTAGTTTTCTATTGCTGCCATTAAAAATTCCCACAAACTTAGCGGCTGAAAACAACACAAATTTATTATTTTACAGTCTTGTAGGGCAGAAATCCCACACAAGTCTCACTGGGCTAAAATCATTTTGGAGACACTATATTTATTCCCATGTGGAGGCTCGAGGGGGAGAATTTGCTTTCTCTCTTTGACTTCTCTGGCTTCTTGAGGCCACCCACGTTCCTTTGCTCGTGGTCCCCTTTCCCCATCTTCAAAGCCATCAATGTAGCATCTGACCCTGCTTCCATTGTTACATCTCTATTATCTCAACTGGGAAAGGTTCTCCTATTTTAAGAACCCATGTGATTAGATTGGGCCCACCCAGATAATCCCCCCATCTCAAGGTCTTTAATTTATTCCATCTTCAAAGTCCTTTTTGTGTTTTTACAGGTTCTGGGGCTTAGGATGTGGACTTCTTTGGTACAGAAGAATCATTATTCTGTCTAGCACAAGTGATGTGTGAGCATATTCATCAATGTTTACAACAGTGATGAATTGAAAATAAATGTTCTACAATAGGAATGTTTATAGTACAGGTGCTTGGGTGGTTCATTCGGTTAAGTGTTGGACTCTTGATCTCAGCTCAGGTCTTGATCACAGGACTGTGAGTTCAAGCCCCACAATGGGCTCCACACTGGGCATGGAGTCTACTTAAGAAAAAAAAATAAATTATAGTACATACAAATATTAGAATTCTAGGAAGCCTCAGGGTGCCTGCTTGGTTCAGTCGGTCAAGCGTCCAACTCTTGATTTTGGCTCAGGTCATGATCTCACACTTGGTGAGATCAATCCCCACATTGGGCTCTGTGCCAACAGCTCAGAGCCTGTTTGGAATTCTCTCTCTCCCTCTCTCTCTCTGCCCCTTCCCTGCTGGTGCACGAGCACACGCTCTCTCTCAAAATAAATAAACATTTAAAACAAAATTCTGGGAGGCCTCCAAAAAACTGTAAGACAATGACATATGCAGTGAAAAGAAGCAGGATACAAAGTTATGTAGAGTATGAATATGGACAGTTGCTTGCATATGAATATGGATATTTTATACAGTATGAATATGATAGTTGTATACAGCAGGCTATGGATTGGAGGGAATGATGCACTATCTGGTGGGTGGATTATGAGTGATTTTCATTTTCTTTTGTATCGTCTGTTATAAGCATGTACTACTATTACCCTGTCTCCATCCCCCCCCCCAAATTTTTAATTAAATATGAAGGGAAAGTATACTTTATTTAACAATGGGGAAAAGTAAGCGTGCTAACAACAAATACTAAAGTCCAAGTAAAATTTACATCACGCTATAAAAGGACATAATTTTAAGGCAAAGGCAAAGTGAAACTTTCACTAAACATTCCCTAATAAAAACCCTATAAAATGAGGTATGTAGTAATTACTCGGGCTAGGATTAAAGGCACATAAGAATGTCTTTAAATACTTGTATAGCCAGCGTATAAAATGCAAGCCAGTCTAATTACAATTAATTGAAATACTAGACAAGTATTATAAAAGTCACCTTTAAAATACAACTTAGTTAAAATACACATACTGTACTATAATATTTATGCCAATTCAAATTAACATTTCTAAATAATCATTTCTGTGTGACCTAGATATTTGAGCAGTTTAATACAGCTACCAGAGTCCAGAGAAGATGTCCGTAAAATAGAACATTATTTATGGATGTAGAATGCACATATTATTAATAAAGGAAGACTCTTACTTTAGAAGTTAAAAAGAAATGAAAAATTTACCCAGTGTCTCTTCATCTGGCCAATCGGATGTGTATTCATTCACTGTAGACCTAGAGCTTGTTGAAAATCTGAAAATGATTGAAGGAACATCGAACACTGTGGCCTCAGGCTGGGGAGGCTGCCACAAGGGAGTGGAAAGTGACCACTCAGTGTGTAGTTCAATTTTAAAAGAAAAGGAGCAAGCAGTACTGGGTCAGGCCAGGTTCCCAAGTCCTTCTTGTGCTCTAGATCCACTTGTTTACCTTCCTGCTTTCATTGACCAAATTTTATTAAATCAAGGGGCATCTGGGTGGCTCAGTTGGTTAAGGGTTGGACTCTTGATTTTGGCTCAAGTCATAACCTCACAGTTCATGGGATTGAGCCCCGCATCGGTCTCTACGCTGACAGTGTGGAGCCTGTTTGGGATTCTCTCTCTCTCCCTCTCTTGTCTCTCTCTCTCCCTCCCTCCCTCTCTGCCCCTCTCCTGCTCACACTTTCTCTCTCCCAAAATACATAAGTAAACAAAAAAAAGAAAATTTCATTAAATCAAAATAATGGGTTAAAATTCGGAACTGATCTGGTGTTAGTTGGGATAGGCTGCGTTACATGGTGCAGTAACAAATTGACCCCCAAACAGGCTCAGGTGACACTGCAGGGCAAAGGGCCTCTAGTGTGACTCAAGTGGTTCAGATCACTTGGCCATCTCCACAGGAGGTCTCCCTCATTTCCATTCTGGAAGAAAGTGCTTGGAGGACTCCACCCACTCCTCGGAGGGGCAACTTCCCCCAGGCCACTTCTCACAGCCCATTGGCGGGAGCTGGTCATGTGGTCCCAGTCAGGGGGAAATAGGGGCTTCCCCGTGTCTAAAAGGCCGGTGCCAGATATTGCTGAGCACAGCTAATGTTAAACCAACAGGGTACGGGCTTGCAGATGGTTTCTTTATTTCTCTCCTAATTGGAGACATTTTGGTCTCTAAACCCCAGGGTGGGCAACAGGGCCCGGGCCTCCTTCTGGAGAAGAGATCTGGAGTGCCACAGAGGTTTCACTTGGAGCCCTGCCGTTTGGGCTGTGCCCTGGGAGTTGCTCAAAGTCCAGTGCTCATTCCCTATGGTACCCAGCACCCACCCCTCCAGGCTTCCATATACCAGGGGCGCTGACACCCGCCATAGCAAACGGGATTTACGTGACTGCTTGGAGCCTAAACCTAGTCCCGAAACACAGCGTGTGCTCCCTACGCTGCTTTTATTTCAGAAAAATACAATTGTAACTACTGGGCACAAATACATGTCAACTACTGAACAGCTATTCAAAAACACTTTGCCAGAGTTACTAGCATGCCCCAAACACGGGTGGCCGTGAAAGGGGTCATTGCTGGATTAATTGGAAGCAGAACTTGGAAAAACAGGTCATAGTTACACTGAGGGAAAATGTTGGCTTTCTGATGGAAAGTGAGTCTGATCAGGTTCTGTGGGGGGATGAGATAAAGGCGGGAGCAGTCTTCAAGCCCATGGTTTCATACACTGGCTACCACGATGAGGACGAGGACGTTGGGAACAAAGGTGGGAGGGATGTCACTCCAGCTCTGGAATGTGAGGCAGCCCCCAGGGGCTGGGGAAGAGCTGGATGCTAGCAGGAGGCAGTAAACATGCAGGTGTGAGCAAAGTAAAGACCAGGTCAGCATGGTGGCAGGGTTTGAAAGGCAAGTTGAGAAATGTGTCAGGGAAAAGGGCTGTCCGATGAGCCACAGTGAGCTTGGCAGCATGAGGGTGGCCGTGCCATGACAGTCGATACCAAATGTTTGTTCTCTTACCCAACCAGAAACTGTGCTTTCAAGATCACATGGGATTGGGGCGCCTGGGTGGCGCAGTCGGTTAAGCGTCCGACTTCAGCCAGGTCACGATCTCACGGTCCGGGAGTTCGAGCCCCGCGTCAGGCTCTGGGCTGATGGCTCGCTCAGAGCCTGGAGCCTGTTTCCGATTCTGTGTCTCCCTCTCTCTCTGCCCCTCCCCCATTCATGCTCTGTCTCTCTCTGTCCCAAAAATAAATAAACGTTGAAAAAAAAAACAAACAAAAAAAAGATCACATGGGATTATGTCCTCAGCAACCGCTATCCTCCCCCCTCCTCACTGGGTTATCACCTTCACCCCTGTATCTTCAATGTCTTACGTGAGACTGACTTTTAAATCCATCATTTCTCTGCTTTTTAAGTAGAAATACCTTTATTGTTTGTTCTGTCTGTAGAAGATATGGGTAACCAAAAGAAAAAAAAATAATTATAATCCTATCACCCACCAAGAAGTACTTAACATTTTGGTATGTTTTCTTCCAGACTTGTGTGTATGTGGGGGTTTAAAAACAATGGGAAACACACACTGTTCTGTGAACTGTTTTTTTCTCACCTAATGTTCTATGGAAAGCTAGACTCATTTCTGAGTGCCTATTAGAGATTTTACTGGCATTTCACACAGATCGTATCGATAGGCACCAAACCTATCACTTCCGATCTATTGCTAACCCAAACCTCTGCCTGAGTTTGTTCATTTACTAACTTAACTCATCCAACATCTGAGCCCACAACAGGGGCCTGTGCACTTGCTAGTCAACCAAATATAAGTCAACCCAGAGTCTCTTTTCCTAAGCCTCCTCGTGCTTAGTCACCAAATCACTCATTTATTCAACAAATATGTATTTCATTGTGCTTGCAAGCCCTGTAGGTATCCTGTGACCTTGTGGTTTGCTCATTCAATAAAATCAAGCATCTATTATGTGCCAGATACTGTGGTTTTGCTCTGGGCAGCCACCACAGTGAACGAGAGAGGCATGGTCCCCTCTGCCACGGTGCTGTTCTTCCAGAGGAGGAAATAAACAATACATCCATGTATCATTTATTGCCGCATAGCAAATTACCCAAAATGTAGTGACTTAACATGACAACATTTATTTATGTCCTTGTGTCACAGTTTCTGTGGGTCAAGAATCAGCGCACGGTTTCGCTTGGGACCTCTGCCTCAGGGTTTCTCACGTGGCCACAATCAGGGTGTCGGCCAGGCCTGCAGCCACGTTAAGGATTCATTGAGGGAGCACTTGCTTCCAAGCTCATTCATGTGGTTTCTTGCTGGTTGCTGGCTACAGGCTGCCTCCATTCTTGGCCACATGCTCCTCTCCATTGGGCAGCTTACAACACCACAGCTCGCTTCATCAGAACAAGCAAGGAAAGACAGAGAGAGAGAGAGAAATGACAGTTTTTTAGAACATAATCTCATAAGTGACATCCTATCACTTTGCCATTTTCCATGTGCTAGAAGCAAGTCCCTAGGTCCTGCCCACACTCAGGGGAAAGGATTACACAAGGGCATAAATACCAGCACGTAGGGATTTGGGAAAGCCATTTTAGAAGGCCACCAGCCATATAAATAAAAAGACAATTCCAGATCATGTTCAGCACTAGGAAGGAAATAAAATGGGGATAAGACAAAGAGCCCCTGGAGTGTTACGGGAGGTTCTCCTGAGTGAGTGGTCAGGGAAGACCTCGGGAGGAGGTAACAGGCAAGCAGAGACCCGAATGACAAGAAAGAGCCCATCTGAGAATATGGCTTCCAGACAGAGGGAACAGGAAGTGCACAGTGGGAAAATGGGCTCTATGTGTTTGAGGAAGAGAACGGAGGCCAGTGACATGGAGCAAAGTGTGGTGAGAATCTTATAAAAAACAGATGAGGTAAATATTATCTACATTTTAAAATAACGAATAAGTTCTCTGATCACACAGTTTGGAAGTCACATAGAACACACAAGGATTTGCACTTGGGTCTATCTGATGCTAAAACCCATGTTTTGATCACACCAGTACCTTGTAGTCCATTGCAGAATCCACTAGAAGGGATGATATCAGGTGATCAACCACCCCAGTGGCCCAGGAATGAGCAGTTGCCTAAGACATGAGACTTTCAGGGACAAAACCAAAATAGTCCCAGGAAACTGGTCATTCTAAAGGGAAAACATGGCCAGCGGGCTCTTTCATGTGTCACGAAACCTAGGTTGAGCCAGCAGCCATGAGTCACCTGGTAAGACTCAGATGTGTCTTTCATTGCTAAGAGTATAACCCCACCTTGTTGCTAAAGTAAGATGCTTACGTACTTCTGTTTTGTTTATGCTTGTTTTTCTCTAGTCATTCCTGTGGGAGAAGCTGGCCTAACACACTGGTGCAATCATGGCATCTTCAAGCTGGGAGAAGCCTAGGCAGGTTCCTGCCAGTCGTCAGCTCCTGAGCAGGACCTACGGCCGAGGGCAGGGCTCCTTGATCCCTTAGACATCTTTCCCATTGGGCCTTCTGCGTTTGACGTAACTATTGACAGCTTGTGTCCCTTCCTGAATTACATGTCTCTGCCTATTCCACCAAAACACTTGGTGCAGTGCTCGGCCCACGGTAGGGACTCATGCACGTTCAGTGCCTGAGTGACTGGACAACAACCTGTACACAACAAAGTGGGATGCACAGGGCCATGGCAGCAGAAGATGGACGCTGAACCGCAGCTATTTCTTTGCTTGGTTCACTAAGCCATATCCTGGTGACCTGAACGAGGAAGTCAGTGACTCCAAGATCTCCCCAGTGGGCTTTGGCATCTCTCATCAAGGTGATGGATCCTCCCCTTCTCCAAGATCTCACCCTACAGACCAGCCCTCCTCTTTGAACCTCTCCTACTATAAATTCTCTGATTGGAAGTTCTCCTCTGCTCCCCATTACTCCTCCTCTTCTAATTTCCCTCCTGACCTCCCTATTTTCCTGGAAATGAATGACAATAAGACTGAGCCCTGGACTGCCTTCTCTCCCTCCCTAGAGAACCGCATTCTCAGCTGTGAGCTTCACTCTACGCGGATGACCTCCTGAGAGATCCCAGAGCAGATTGATTGCAGTTACAGACCAGCGTAGATCATATCCACTATCTCTTCTGTGGTGCACAGCGCCTCTCTGTGGGTGGAAAAATACTCCTTTGCCCCATCGTCAGACTTGGCCTAATGTTTTGGCCACGGAAGGTGAGCATAAGTGACAATGTGTCAATTTCCAAGAGAAGCTCTAATTGGCCCTGCGTGGTGCTTTGTCTTGTATTCTTTCTTTCTGCTGCCTAATCTCATGCTCAAATAGAAGATTCTCTTTCAGTCTGGGATTCCAAAGGAGAAAACCAAATACCTATTCTCTGTGTTGTCTGTAGAATATCCAAAGTTGAGGGATCCTAAAAAGCACATCATTGAAAGGTGTCCATTTGCAAATGGGATCAGATCTCTAAGAATGACTGGCTAGGCAGCTTCTGTCCAATAATTATTCAAGATGAAATGTAGAATCGATACGTTCTGAAAGAGAAAATAAAACAGTGCAAAGACCCAATCTTAGAGACCAAATAAGAGTTACTTCTGAGAGAGCCAAGTTTTAAAAGATCACTGCCTGCTCCACCTAACCAATGTTGGATTATAAAGTACAGGGCCTCTTAGTTTGAAAGATAAACTACAGAGATAGTCTATTTATTCTTAACAGAGCGATCAGGAATAGTCTTTTCAATGCGTCAGACTATGTCACACTTCCACTCAGTACTTACTCATGGCTCCCCATAACACACAAGATCCTCCATAATCTGACTGCCCATCACCTCGTCTCCTTCCCTTTCTTACTTTATTCCAGCCTTCTCTCAAATACATTGAGAATGCACCTGCCACCAAGACTTTGCACTGCCCGTCCTCTCCACCTGAAACACACATTCCCTGGATAAGCACACAACACACTTTCACTCCCTTTAGGTGTCTGTCCAAGTATTCCCTTATCAGAGAGGTCTTTCCTGACCATGTCCACACAGAGATTGTACTTCCTTGCCCATTGTGGCTTTGGACAATGAATTTTAGCAAAAATCACATGTGTCACTCCTGGGTTGCATTTCAGGGTCAGTGTATAATATTGATTGATGTTTGTAATAAATAAATAATAAATTTATTTGTATTTATATATTTATACAAACATATATATATATTTACTTAAGCATTTAATATTGCTCTACGTAATGTATATTTACTTGTTTGTGGAGGTCATCGATGCTGCTCACCAAATATTTCACTTCTCTGCCTCTTCTAGACATGTGGTAAGATTGTGGTTGGGTGAGACCATGTTCTGGAGTTTCCCTTGTGCACAAAAACTGGCCCCTTGGACTCATCCTGGGTCCTAGAATGTGGCAGATAGACCCTAAGATGGTCCCCATGATCCTTAACTTACTTCTGACCCATAGAATATGGTGAAGGTGATGGAGTGTCACTCTTGTATAAGCCCCCATCTTGCTAGCAAACTCTCTCTGTCTCTGTCTTTGAAGAAGAAAGCTGTCATCAAGTAAGTGGCCATGTTGGAGAAGCCCAGGTGGCACGTAGGTAGCCTCTAGGAGCCAACAATAACTCCAAGCAAGAAAGTGAAATTTCAACCTAAAGCATCAGGAAATGAATTTGGCCAAACCATGAGCTTGGAAGTGAATTTTTGCCCAGTTTAGCCTGTGATGAGAGCCCCAGCAAATACCTGGGTGTCATCTGGATGAGGCCCTGAGCAGAAGACCTAGTGAGCCATGCCTGTCATTGGTGGTCTCTCCTTCTACCAGACAAGAATTAAGCTTCATGAGGGCAGAGAGTTTGTTCTGTTCATTTGTATTTCTTCAGCATTAATTGGCACATAGTGGGCACTCAGTAAATATTTACTCCGTGAAGAATAAATGGGAAAGAACTTTGTTTTGGTTTTTTTTTTCACGTTTATTTATTTTTGAGAGAGAGAGAGACAGAGAGAGGGAGTGCGGGAAGGGCAGAGAGAGAGGGAGAGAGAGAATCCCAAGCAGGCTCCACACTGTCAGCACGGACCCGGATGTGGGGCTCAAACTCACAAACCGTGAGATCATGACCTGAGCCAAAACCAACAGTCAGATGCTTAACCGACTGAGCCACCCAGGCACGCTTGTTTTGCTTAACTTAAAAGAGAGATAGTTGCCCGCAATAAATTCGTTAAATGGAATATGTACACATATTAAATGCACTATGTATACATATAACATGTATTGAAATGTCTGTATCAATTAGGATTATTATTGAATTCTAAGTGTCATTATCCACTAAGATATGATTGGATCCACGGTAGAATTAAATTTATGCCAAAGCAAAAAAATAGGAACATATAAAATGAGAGTTTCTTAATCCATATATATAAAACAAAATTTCCATTGGTCTTAACTGTATCATGAGAAATTGGCTATCAGTATTTTCACCAAACTTGGAGAACATGTCTGGAATAGTCTGACTCAAAATATAGGCCACATAATGTACATGAAGTCACTTAGTGGGATGTGGTGGTTTTAAATATGAACCTCAAAATGAAAGTCATGAGGACGGGCTTCCGTTTGGCGTGGAGTCATTTCTCACATAAGCAACTTCCTAAACATACTATAAAGATTTATTACATAATGATAGTTAAAATTCTCCTGGGCAATGCAAGAGATTAAAAGGGAGCCAGAAATCAAATATGTGGGCGTTTTGCGGCAAATGTTATGTTGCCAAGTGGCTTCCCTCTGTCAACTAGCAAACTTCTGGATTCCTTTCCAAATGATTTGTGGTAGGCGGAATAATGGTCTCCCAAAGATATCCACATCTTCCTCCTTGGAACCTGTGAATGTCTTCTGTTACCTGGCAAAGAGGAATTAAGGTTGCTGATAGAATTTAAAGGTGCTAATCAGCTGGTTTTGAGATGGGGAGATTATTCTGGGTTATCTGGGTAGGCCTGATGTAATCACAAATGTCCTTATAAGTGAAAGAGGGAGGCCGAGGAGTCAGTCAGAGAGAGAGCTGGGGCTGCAAAGCAGCCGGCTTTGAAGATGGAGGGAAGAGGCGTACGCCCAGGAATCCAGGTTGGCCTCGACAAGGCAGAAAAGGCAAGGGAACAGATGTTCCCCCAGAACTTCCAGAAAGGAGCAAAGCCCTTGCCAACACCTTGTTTTGGCCCAGCGAAGCCCAGGTAGGGTGTTTGCCCTCCAGCACTGTGAGATAGAAAAACCGTATTGTTTTAAGCCACGAAGTCTGTGGCAGCCTGTTAAATGAGCAACGGGACACTGAGACAGCGCCATCAAGGACGGTGAAGTACCTGAGATTTTGCCCTAACTGCAAGCTCACCAGTCCGGGTTCCCTGGAGGCCGGCAGAACACGTGACCACGGGGCCAGAAACAAAGGGGGACTGACTTCTCACTGCCCGCCAGAATGGCACCTGTTAGGATGTCACCATTCTGCAGGGTTCGCCGAGCCCAGGGTTCCCACGGGGCAACGCGGAGAGGGCCAGGTGACATCTGCACACAGCAGCTCGTGTGGTGGGAGAGGGAACTTGACGTGAGGGAACTCAAATCATTCACATCCGCAGCAAGCACCCTGCTCTTTGCTCCCAAGGGCGGCACTCTGTCTTCCAAAGCGGACACGTAGTAATAGTAATACGCATGAGAACAGTGGTTTCAGTTTACAGACTGTTTTTCACCTCTACCGTCTAATTCAACTTTTTAACAACCCCTTGGAGAAGTAACGCTCCCAAGACACTGAGGCCCTGAAACACTGAGTGGCACAGTCAGGGCCACCCTCCCAGTAAAGGTGGGGCCACATTTCCGGTGGCTTCCCACGCTGCTACTCTCAATCAGTAGATCCGTTTGTGCGGCTCTTCACCCTTTGAAGGTATGAAGCTCTCGGAAAAGAGTAAATTGTTACTCAGGCTCTCATCCTGGTGATGTGCCAATGGCAGATGCTAAATTCAGCTGTTAGAAGGACCGTGGGCTGTGGAATTAGATGTTGGTGGTTCAAATCCTGACTATGCTTCTTACTAGCTTCTCCCTCTCTCTCGTTTTTTAAAGAAAGAGAGAGATCGCAAGTGTGGGAGAGAGAAAGAGAGAGACAGAGAGAGACAGAGAATCTCAAGCAGGGTCCACACAGGGCTCGATCCCACAACCCTGGGATCATGACCTGAGCCGAAATCAGGAGTCGGGCACTCAACCGACTGAGCCACCCAGGCGCCCTTCTTACTAGCTTCTCTAATGTCTAGGAGCCTCAGGCTGCCCACCTGCCAAATGGGGTCATAATTCTTTCAGAGGGATGCTAAGAGACTCGTGCCTCATGCGTAATGTCGTCCAGGTTGTCCCTCTTGGACCTACTTGCTCAGTTTGTCTCTTCCTCATGACTGTGAGCTTCTTGAGGGCAGGGACCACATCTCCTGTGCATTCCCCCTCAGCAACTAGCACCATGCCTGCCAAAAAGACATGCTGGATAAACATTTGTTGACCGAGAGTGTACATCTGGCCTCTGGCAGGGGCTTGACAGTTGTTTTCTCTTCCCACTTTCCCTTCTCGAGCCTTGCCTTTCTGAATTGGCTTCCGGGACACGTGGCTGCCTGCCAGGCAGGGGGCAGTTTCAAGACTGAAGGAAGTCTGGGTTCTCTACACCAGTCACTTTCATTTCCTACAACTGAACTTTCTGTGAAACATATTATGCAAGAGCGGATAGTGTAGTCACTCACTAGACAGCCTGGAGCAGGACAGAGTCACCCGTCCGGGTTCCTGGCATAGCTGGTGTTGACCCAGTTGTGCAAGTTTGAAACAGAACAACTCTTCTTGTGTTTCCGTGAGCTCCGGGGAAAACTCTCCTGGCAGAGCAGCCCTTCATTCTTGGAAAAGTGAGCGACGCCCTTTCCCTTTGCAAAGCCAAGTCCCACGTCTCCCTCCTGTGAGAGAGAGGTAGGATAAGTTACCATTGAACCGGTGGACCAGGTCTGCAGCCTCCCATGACGAAGAGTCAAAATGCTTCCACAACTGCAGGTTTCATTAAGTGGGTTCCTCCCCACCTCCCTTCACTCCCCTCCTCTTTTCTGGACTCAATTCTCTACTTCGGAGGGAATCCCCCTCCTTCCCAAATACTTTCCCTTTTCTGTCCCAGATGACCCTGCATGAGGCGAGGCTGTCTGCCTCAAAACTGCACCTCTTATTACATCAACACTTTTTTTTTTAATTTTTTTTTCAACGTTTTATTTTTATTTTTATTTTTATTTTTTATTTTTGGGACAGAGAGAGACAGAGCATGAACGGGGGAGGGGCAGAGAGAGAGGGAGACACAGAATCGGAAACAGGCTCCAGGCTCTGAGCCATCAGCCCAGAGCCCGACGCGGGGCTCGAACTCACGGAGCGCGAGATCGTGACCTGGCTGAAGTCGGACGCTTAACCGACTGCGCCACCCAGGCGCCCCTACATCAACACTTTTACTTCCTGAGGGAAACTGAATTCATCCCGTTAGTAAGAAGGAGACAATATTTACAGCAAAGTCGAAAGCCCAATATTTCCATTTCCTAGTGCAGGTGCCTTTTATCAAAAGGGTTAATTAATCCAAGTGAATGCTGTCTATAGCACAATTTCCATAGACGGCTGTTGGCCACTTAGTCCTTTCCGGGTCCCTCAGGCATGATTCTTGCTTGATAAGGTCTGCCTTTTTGAGAGTACAGCACTGAGGAGCATCAGTGATTTTACATTTGGTCTACACTGGATCAGGTCTCCCCTCCCCCACTGGATATTATGCCTCAGTGGGCCAGAGATGAGACAGGTTTGGGGGCTGATTATTTGAAGAGTAATCGTTATCCGACAATTTTCCTAGCAATTCACTTAAGATTAGAAACAAATCCTTTTTAGGAAAGAGTGGGGGGAAAAACCGACCCAATATCTACACCCGTTCCCATTGCTTCAATTTCTCTCTGACGTTTTACTCTTTGTCAACACAGCTTTCAAGCTGTGTGATTTCATGTCTAAAAGTTCCTTAGTCAATTGACCTGCAACCCCTCTTTCTCTTCTCATTCCCTTATCATGATGTACTTTTGCCTAATGTTTTTGCCCATGTATTGACAGACAGCTATGTGTCTCCAGTTGATTTTCTATAAAATAAATACATTTATTCATTCGGCTCTCCTTACGGGACAACTCATTTCTAGCGCTTCCAGACGGCAGGCGTCATTTGCTTTCTGCACATGGCACCTGGCCGGGTTTACACAACTCTAGTACCTTCATTTTACAGGGACAATGACTTGGTCAAGGCCGTGCAGTTAGCAAGAGCCTCCATTGGTAACCATTACACTACACTGCCTCCCTGTTCTATCCTCATGTTGTCAGAAATGTTTTAAAATCACTTTGAAATATTACTCCTCAAAACAAACAAGAGTTATAGCATCCTAACTTTCCAAAAAAATGGTCTGGACCGTTTGACAAATGAACAGTGAAGGTTGATCAGACCCCGCTGTACCAACAGCATGCTCGTGGCTGGTGGGGTGATGTTCCTGCTGTTGCATAGTTACCTGGTGATGACGTCACTAATCTCAACAGATTCTGGGGGGTAGAGGGACCAGCTGCTTGAATCAAGAAATAAAAAGTGACCATGACCAGAAGTGACTATGGGAGGTTCTTTTCCCCCAGGACGAATGTTCTCATTATTTGCATCTTGATCTGTCAACAATTTGATTAGGCTGGCTGAACCTATAGCAAACTAGAGAGAGAACTAAGTTCCCATAGTTTAAATCCTAGGGCCTTTCTCAAAACTAATAGCTAACACTGAGCATTTACCATGTTCTGGGCGCTGTTTTCTGGATAAGAATTGTCATCCCCATTTAACACACGTGGAAACTAAGTCTTGTGATCTTGTGATGAAGCTAACATGTGGAAGAGACAAAGCACTTGCCCGGCACAAGCCACGTTCCCATAATGCTCTGGGGGATGGGCACCACTGGGTTATGCCGAGCCCTGGAAATCCATTCGGTTCAGCTTTGGATGTGTAGTTCATGGGCCACAGTTGGTGGCTGACCTGAGTCGATCCAGCAGCTGATATATGGTGGTGACTCATAGTGAATCTTTTACGGCCTGCATAGCATATTTTTAAAAACCTACATGTTAGTATATCTGCAGGAAATAAAGTGGAAAGCTGCAAGGATAATGATGATAATAATAGCTACTAATTATTGATCTCTTTCTGTATGCCACGCATTCTTAACAGCACATTATATACATAACCTCACTTAGGACAGAAAATCAACTGATATTTGAATGTCTCATACTCAAGTCATTATTTAATTATCATTTAACTTCCTTCTTGGACTTACAAGAGTAAATGACATCATTTCAGGCAGTGTTTGCTGAAAATTCTCGTATGTGGCAATCATACTTGAATTGTGCAATGCATTTGGGCAACATTTGTGTAAAGAAATGTTGCAACAAAATGGGCACACACACATACCATAAAAAATCCAGTTTTTATATTATTTGAGTGTTCACTAACATTCCTAATGAATAACAAGTGTAGCAAGATTGTGAGGCAGGGAAGCTGTCTATGGAGATCTAGTGAAATGGGCGACATGTGGGCTTTGAAATCAGACTGTGGGTCCAATCCCAATCATCTTACTTAGCAAGTTCCTGAACCCTTCTGGGTCTCCTTGAATTTGAAATGCAAATGGCACCTGCCTCAGAGACTTTATAGGAAGAAACAAACACACATGAACCACTGAGCAGAGATCTTGGCACAAGACAGGGTCTCAACAGTAGGAATTACCTCTTCCATCCCTACTTTGGATTCTACTTGCCAGACTTGCGAGTGTTCACTGACTTCTCCTTCCTTCAAGCTCTATGTGCCCCCATTTTATAGTTCATTTTTTCTTGATTATCTCGATTTGTTCATTTCTCTATTCACAAGTTTTTGTCAAATACCTACTACGTACAAGTTACTGGGTGACCATTGAGGATACGATGATGAACTAAATTAAAAAATTCCTTTTTGTGTCCTAGTGAAAGAGTCAGGCATTAATCACACAAGTGGATGGATAGTTACAAACAGATGAATGCTAGCAAGGAAAGGAACACATAACTAGGTTTTAGAGTGTGGGAAGTGAAAGTGAGTAAAGACCAGAAGGGGAAGTGAGAGTATCTACGGCAGGTGGGGCTGTTGCTGGTGGAGGTGGAGGTGACAGTGGAGTTGGCGGTGTGGTGGAGGGCAGGGTGGCAATGATGTTGGACTTGGTGGTGGAGGTGAAAGGGGTGGTGGTAAAGGATGGCATTCACAAAAGGAATGTGCAAAGGTTTGTGAAGGGGGGAAACTCGGTGTGTCTGAAAACCCGAAAGGCCATTGTGGCTGGCACACAGATGGCAAAGGGGAGAAGGGACAGAGACCAGGAGCCATACCACAGACCCTGCAGGGCCGTGTAGTCTACCTGGATTAAGATCCCCAACCTAAGAACAAATTACAAGTCACAGAAGAATTTTTAATATGGGGTAATGTAAAATGATCAGATTTTGCGCTGTAGAAAGATCATTCTAGATCTGTACTGGCCAATAATGGTAGCTACTAGCTACACATGGCTATTGAACACTCGAAATGTTGTTGGTCTCGGTTGAGATTTACTCTAAATGTAAAATATGATTTCAAAGACTTAGTATAAAAAAATGTAAAATATCTCATTACTTTTAAAATATTGCTTCCATATTGAAATGATAAACTTTGGGTTGAAATAAAGGATAATTAAAATCAATTTTAGGGGCACCTGGGTGGCTTAGTCAGATAAGCGTCTAACTTTTGACTTCCGCACAGGTCATAATCTCATGGTTTGTGAGATCGAGTCCCACATTGGGCTCTGTGCTGACAGTGCAGAGCCTGCTTGGGATTCTCTCTCTCCCTCTCTCTCTGTCCCTCCTATGCTTGCACTTTCTGTCTCTCAAAATAAATAAACACTTAAAAATTAATTTTACCTGTTTCTTACTTTTTAAAATGTAGCTACTAGAAAATGTAAAATATGTGTAGCTTGCATTTGTGGCTCCCGTTGTGTTTTCATTAAAAGGAGCTGCTCTGGATGCAGTGTGAAGAAGGGGATATGGAGAAGGTGAAGTAGATGAGACCAATTGGGAGGTTGTGTCTGCAGTCCAGGCAAGAGGGGAAGCAGCTTGAATTGGGATCATGAAAGTAGGAATAAAAGGAGTTGGATGGATTAGAGGTGAAATCGGCAGGACTAAGTCCCATAGCAGATGCATCCAGATGAATGGTGAGTACCACATGTTGAAATAAAGACCACTAGGAAAGGACTAGCCTTGGCCAGAAATATGAGCTCATATTTGGATACGTTGAGTGGATGTGCTCTGAGACATGCAAGTAGACAGATATCTCAAGTAGGCTTAGATGAGATATCTGGGCAGGACACTTAAATTTGAAAGGAACAGGCAGGTGGATGGACATGAATGATACTCTTTTTTTTTAATTTGTATTATTTTTTATTTTTAAAAATTTATATCCAAATTAGTTAGCATAGAACGCAACAATGATTTCAGGAGTAGATTCCTTAGTGTTCCTTACCCATTTAGCCCATCCCCCCTCCCACAATCCCTCCAGTAACCCTCTGTTTGTTCTCTATATTTTTGAGTCTCTTCTGTTTTGCCCCCCTCCCTGTTTTTATATTATTTTTGTTTCCCTTCCCTTATGTTCATCTGTTTTGTCTCTTAAAGTCCTCATATGAGCGAAGTCATATGATTTTTGTCTTTCTGACTAATTTCACTTAGCATAATACCTCCAGTTCCATCCACGTAGTTACAAATGGCAAGATTTCATTCTTTTTGATTGCTGAGTAATACTCCATTGTATATATATACCACCTCTTCTTTATCCATTCATCCGTCGATGGACATTTGGGCTCTTTCCATACTTTGGCTATTGTCAATAGTGCTGCTATAAACATGGGGGTGCATGTGTCCCTTTGAAACAGCACACCTGTATCTCGTGGATAAATACCTAGTAGTGCAATTGCTGGGTCATAGGGTAGTTCTATTTTTAATTTTTTGAGGAACCTCCATACTGTTTTCTAGAGTGGCTGCAGCAGCTTGCATTCCCACCAACAATGCAAAAGAGATCCTCTTTCCCTGCATCCTCGCCAACATCTGTTGTTGCCTGAGTTGTTCATGTTAGCCATTCTGACAGGTGTAAGGTGGTATCATTGTGGTTTTGATTTGTATTTCCCTGATGATGAGTGATGTTGAGCATTTTTTCATGTGTTGGTTAGCCATCTGGATGTCTTCTTTGGAGAAGTGTCTATTCCTGTCTTTTGCCCATTTCTTCACTGGATTATTTGTTTTTTGGGTGTTGAGTTTGATAAGTTCTTTATAGATTTTGGATACTAACCCTTTATCTGCTATGTCATTTGCAAATATCTTCTCCCATTCTGATGGTTGCCTTTTAGTTTCACTTTGGTTCCTTCGCTGTGCAGAAGCTTTTTATTTTGATGAGGTCCCAGTAGTTCATTTTTGTTTTTGTTTCCCTTGCCTCCAGAGAGAGACGTGTTGAGTAAGAAGTTGCTGCGGCCGAGGTCAAAGAGGTTTTTGCCTGCTTTCTCCTCGAGGATTTTGATGGCTTCCTGTCTTACATTTAGGCCTTTCATCCATTTTGAGTTTATTTTTGTGTGTAGTGTAAGAAAGTGGTCCTCGTTCATTCTTCTGCATGTTGCTGTCCAGTTTTCCCAGCACCACTTGCTGAAGAGACTGTCTTTGTTCCATTGGATATTATTTCCTGCTTTGTCAAACATTAGTTGGCCATACGTTTGTGGGTCTATTTCTGGGTTCTCTATTCTGTTCCATTGATCTGAGTGTCTGTTCTTGTGCCAGTACCATACTGTCTTGATGATTACAGCTTTGTAGTATAGCTTGAAGTCTGGGATTCCGATGCCTCCTGTTTTGGTTTTCTTTTTCAAGATCGCTTTGGCTATGGGGTCTTTTCTGGTTCCATACAAATTTTAGGATTATTTGTTCTAGCTCTGTGAAGAATGCTGGTGTTATTTTGATAGGGATTGCATTGAATACATAGATTTCTTTGGGTGGTATTGACATTTTAACAATATTTGTTCTTCCTATCCAGGAGCATGGAATCTCCATTTTTTTGTGTCTTCTTCAATTTCTTTCACAAGCTTTCTATAGTTTTCAGTGTATAGAGTTTTCACCTCTTTGGTTAGATTTATTCCTAGGTATTTTATGGCTTTTTTGTGCAACTGTAAGTGGGATCAATTCCTTGATTTCTCTTTCTGTCGCTTCATTGTTGGTGTATAGAAATGCAACCCATTTCTGTGTGTTGATTTTATATCCTGCAACTTTGCTGAATTCATGGATCAGTTCTAGGAGTTTTTTGGTGGAATCTTTTGGGTTTTCCATATAGAGTATTATGTCATCTGCGAAGAGTGAATGTTTGACCTCCTCCTGGCCAATTTGGATGCCTTTTTATGTCTTTGTGTTGTCTGATTGCAGAGGCTAAGACTTCCAATACTATGTTGAAGAACAGTGGTGAGCGTGGACATCCCTGTCTTGTTCCTGACCTTAGGGGGAAAGCTCTCAGTTTTTCCCCATTGAGGATGATATTAGCATTGGGTCGTTCATATATGGCTTTTATGATCTCGAGGTATGCTCCTTGTATCCCCACTTTCTTGAGGGTTTTTATCAAGAAAGGATGCTATATTTTGTCAAATGCTTTCTCTGCATCTATTAAGAGGATCATATTGTTCTTGTCCTTTCTTTTATTGATGTGATGAATCACGTTAATTGTTTTGCAGATTGAACCAGCCCTGCATTCCAGGTATAAATCCCACTTGGTCGTGGTGAATTTTTTTATTTAATGTATTGTTGGAGCCAGTTGGCTAATATCTTGTTGAGGATTTTTGCATCCATGTTCATCAGGGAAATTGGTCTATAATTCTCCTTTTTAGTGGGGTCTCTGCCTGATTTTGGAATCAAGGTAATGCTGGCTTCATAGAAAGAGTTTGGAAGTTTTCCTTCCATTTCTATTTTTGGAACACCTTCAAGACATTAGGTGTTGACTCTTCCTTAAATGTTTGGTAGAATTCCCCTGGAAAGCCATCTGGCCCTGGACTCTTGTTTTTTGGCAGATTTTTTATTACTAGTTCCATTTCCTTACTGGTTATGGGTCTGTTCAAATATTCTATTTTTTCCTGTTTCAGTTTTGGTAGTGTATATGTTTTAGGAATTTGTCCATTTCTTCCAGATTGCCATTTTATTGGCATATAATTGCTCATAATATTCTCTTATTGTTGTTTTTATTTCTGCTGTGTTGGTTGTGATCTCTCCTCTTTCACTCTTGATTTTATTTATTTGGGTCCTTTCCTTTTTCTTTTTGATCAAACTGGCTAGTGGTTTATCAATTTTGTTAATTCTTTCAAAGAACCAGCTTCTGGTTTTATTAATCTGTTTCTACTGTGGTTTTTTTTTTTTTTTTTTGGTTTTGATAGCATTAATTTCTGCTTTAATCTTTATTATTTCCTGTGTTCTGCTGGTTTGGGGTTTTATTTGCTGTTCTTTTTCCAGCTCCTTAAGGCGTAAGGTTAGGATGCGTATCTGAGATCTTTCTTCCTTCTTTAGGAAGGCCTGGATTGCTACATACTTTCCTCTTATGACCGTCTTTGCTGTGTCCCAGAGGTTTTGGGTTGTGGTGTTATCATTTGCATTGACTTCCATATACTTTCTAATTTCCTCTTTAACTTCTTGGTTAGCCCATCATTCTTTAGCAGGATGTTTTTCAGTCTCCAAGTATTTGTTACCTGTCCAAATATTTTCTTGTGGTTGATTTCGTTTCATAGCATTGTGGTCTGAAAATATGCACGGTATGATCTCGATCTTTTTGTACTTACTTAGGGCTGATTTGTGTCCCAGTATATCATCTATTCTGGAGAACATTCCATGTGCACTGGAGAAGAATGTATATTCTGCTGCTTTAGGATGAAATGAATATATATATCTGAATATACCTGTTAAGTCCATCTGGTCAGTGTGTCATTCAAAGCCATTGTTTCCTTGTTGATTTTTTGATTAGATGATCTGTCCATTGCTGTGAGTGGGGTGTTGAAGTCTCCTACTAGTATGGCATCACTATCGATGAGTTTCTTTATGTTTGTGATTAACTGACTTATATTTTTGGGTGTTTCCACATTTGGCATAGAAATGTTTACAATTGTTAGGTCTTCTTGGTGGATAGACCCCTTGATTATGATATAATGCCCTTCTGCATCTCTTGATACAGTCTTTATTTTAACGTCTAGATTGTCTGATATAAGTATGGCTACTCCGGCTTTCTTTTGTTGACCATTAGCATGATAGGTGGTTCTCCATCCCCTTATTTTTAATCTGAAGGTGTTTTTACGTCTAAAGTGGGTCTTTTGTAAACAGCATGTAAATGGATCTTGTTTTCTTATCCATTCTGTTACCCTATGTCTTTTGACTGGAGCATCGAGTCCATCAACATTTAGAGTGAGTACTGAATGATACGAATTTATTGCCATTATGATGCTTGTAGAGTTGGAGTTCTGGTCCTTTCTAATCTTTGTTGCTTTTGAGATATGCATGTATATTTTTAAAAATTTTTTTTCATCTTTTCTCCCCTCAGAGAGTCCCCCTTAAAATTTCTTGCAGGGCTGGTTTAGTGGTCACAAGCTCCTTTAGTTTTTGTTTGGGAAACTTTTTATTTCTCCTTCTATTTTATTTCTCCTTCTATCCAGCTTTGCTGGATAAAGAATTCTTGGCTGCATATTTTTCTGATTCAACACATTGAATATATCCTGCCACTCCTTTCTGGCCTGCCAAGTTTCTGTGGATAGGTCGGTTGCAAACTTGATCTGTCTTCCCTTGTAGGTTAGGGACTTTTTTTCCCTTGCTGCTTTCATGATTCTCTCCTTGCATGAGTATTTTGTGAATTTGACTATGGTATGCCTTGTTGATGGTCGGTTTTTGTTGAATCTAATGGGAGTCCTCTGTGCTTCCTGGATTTTGACGTCTGTGTCTTTCCCCAGGTTAGGAAAGTTTTCTGCTATGATTTGCTCACATAACCGTTCTACCCCTATTTCTCTCTCTTCCTCTTCTGGGACCTCTATGATTCTGATGTTCCTTTTTAATGAGTCACTGATTTTTCCAATTCTTAAGTCATGCTCATTTGCCTTAATCTCCCTCTTTTTTCCTGCTTCATTATTCTCTGTAAGTTTGTCCTCTATATTACTGATTCTCTGTTCTGCCTCATCCATCCTTGCCTCAGCTGCATCCATCCATGATTGCAGCTCAGTTATAGCATTTTTAATTTCATTCTGACTAGTTTTTATTTCTTTTATCTCTGCAGAAAGGGATTCTAATCTATTTTCAACTCCAGCTAGTATTCTTATAATCGTGATTCTAAATTCTGGTTCAGACATCTTGCTTGTATCTGTGTTGGTTAAATCCCTGGCTGTCATTTTTTTGTGCTCTTTCTTTTGGGGTGAATTCCTTCATTTTGTCATTTTGAAGGGAGAAAAGGAATTAATGAGGTAGAAAATTAAAATTAAAAAATTAAAATTAAAAAATTAAAAAAACACACACACACAAAATCAAATAAATGATGCTAGATCCTAGGTGTGTTTTGGTCTGGGTGTTGAAAGTGGTTTCACAGATTAGAGGAAAAAAAGAGGGGGGGGAAGGAAATCGTTTGAGAATTTGAAAAAATGAATACACTGAAGTAGACTAAAATGAGATGATGGGAGTAAAATAGAATTTAAAAAAATTTACACAAAAGTAAAGAATGTAGTAGAAAAAAATTAAAGAAAAATATTCTTAATAAAAATTAAAAATAAAAATGAATTTTTCTCCTTCTGTATTCAAGAAAAAGAAAAGAAACAAAAAAGAGAAAAAGAAAAAGAAAAAAAGGAAATTGTTTGAAAATTTGAAAAGGTGAATACAGTGTAGTAGACTAAAATGATGGAAGTAAAATAGAATTTGAAAAAATTTGCATGAAAGCAGAAAATATAGTAAAAAAATTAAAGAAAAATATTTTTAATAGAATTGAAAGTAAAAATGAAGTTTTTCTCTTTTTGCATTCAAGGAAAAGAAAAGAGACAAAAAAGAGAAAAAAGAAAAAGAAAAAAAGGAAATAGTCTGAAAATTTGAAAAGGTGAATACACTGAAGTAGACTAAAATAAAATGATGGAAGTAAGATAGAATTTGAAAAAAAATTACACAAAAGTGAAAAATATAGTAAGAAAGTTTAAAGAAAAATATTTTTAATAAAAATTGAAAATAAAAATGAAGTTTTTTTCTCTTTCTGTATTCAAAAAAAAGTAGTGTAAAAGAGAAAAAAAAAAAGAAAGAAAATTGAATGGATGGACCTAACAGATTGAAATAGGACCAAATTACTTCATTTTCCCCTAGAAGTCAGACTATGATGCGCTTTATAGTGCATAAACTAAGTAGGCAGTGAGACACGTGTTCTTGAAGAGCGAGGTTGGCCCAGTTGGGCGGGGCTCAGTGTAACGGCTCCGTTCTCCACTAGATGGCGCTGCTAGCCTACTGGGGTGGATTGTGGCGGTGCTCGTAGGTGTGCTCGTAGGTGCATATGCGCATGCGCGGTAGCGTTGAAAATGGCCCCCACCCAGCTACCCAGTCTGTTCTCCCCGTTAGCAATCGCACACCCGTCCTCTGTCTTCAGCTTTTGTCCACTTCCCGCTTTTTCACTGTCCGTGACCAAGACCCAGGCAGTACCTCTCTCCCAAGTTTTGTCTCAGGTGCGGCTGTTTCCCCTGGCCCCTTACTTCTGAAGGACTGCGGCTTTGGCCCGTTCCGCCCCTCTGCGGGAGGGTCTCACCGAGCAATGGCCGAATGAGCAATGGCTGAATGTCGGCTGCACCCAGGACCGCTTGCCGGACCCTGCTGCTGCCGGTGCCCTGAGACTGCGGCCAGGTGCCAGCCCGCCCCGGAAAAAGTTCGAGAGATAGTATAGCAGCAGCTTTTCACGGATTACGAAAAATCACAACACACATCTAACACCGAGCCTCACCCTTAACGACCCTGTTCCAGCACCAGCGGATGTGGCCGTTTTCTGGGGTCTGCTGGGACCAGGTGGCTTCAGCAGTCTCTACCAAATGTCCTTCCAGCAGTGGAACCGCTTTTTCCCGTGTGGCCCGAGAACCTCCCGGACCCCACTCTGCTCCTGGGGATTCGCCCTTCCCACCAGAGCATCGCCAGGTATCGAGCTGCATAGTTGCAGACTTTGTGCTCGCCTTGTTTACAGTCTTAATGGAATTTAAACCCTCTCCTTTCTCCTTTTCCCTTTTTAGGTTAGTCCCTGCGGCTGTTTCCAATTTTCTACTTTCTCTCCAGCTGCTTTTGGGAGGGGTGCTTTTCCTGTAGTCTCCCCCCACCCCAGTCTCCATCCTCTCTCCTCTTGCAAAAGCACCTCCCTTCCTGAGCCTTCTCACTCCCCAAGTCTACCTCTCCGCGCCGTGTACCTGCTGAATTCGGTGGTTCAGGTTGTGCAGATTGTTGTGTTAATCCTCCAATCAGTTTTCTAGGTGTGTGGGATGGTTTAGTGTTGGTCTGGCTATATTTCATGGACGCAAGACACACAAAAAACTTCCATGCTGTTCCACCATCTTGGCCCCTCCCCATGAATGATATTCTTCAGGAAGCAAGTAGCCAGTGTGGAGTGGCCTTGCACCTAGACTTCAGATATAGGGTAGGGAAGGATAAGTTTGAAAAGGAGAGTTGAAAAGGAAAACCAAGCGTGTGGTGTCATGGAAACAAAAGGAGAGAATGTTTTCAGAAGGAAGGAGCAGTCAGCAACGATATCTGCTATGACAGGTTAGGCAGCACGGAGAATAAAAAATGTCTAGGAGTTAGCAACATGGTGGTCATTGACGACCTTTGCAAGTGTTGTTTGGGGTGACGGGTGCCGAAGCCAGACTAGGGAAGAGTGAAACCTGGGCAGGGGTGGGGAAAATAGGGACAGTGCATATAAAGAGCTCTTTTCAGAATTTGGACTATGAAGGGGGAGAGAGGGAGAGAGAAAGAGAGAAGCTGGAGGGTGATGAGCTTTTTTGTTGTTTGTTTTTAAAAAACAGCTGGAGGAGACTGGAGCATGTGTAAATATTGGGAGGACTGGTCTGGTTGAGGTGGAGAAAGTATGAGAGAGAGAAGGGAGGACAATCAGTGTGTGGCTCCTGAGAAGGAAGGGAAGTGGGGATGGACGGACCACGTGGGACCAGGCACCCCCTCTACTTGCAGGAGGGAGGAGTACTGGTGTGGAAGGAAGTTCAGAAGTGGGAAGTTGAGGGGATTTCTTCAGATGGCTTTAATTTTCTCTGTGAAGCAAGAAGAGAAGTCATCCCTGACAGGATATGAGGAGGCAAAGACGGTCAGTGGCAGAAGGAGTGTGCTGAAAGTGTCAAATATTATTGCGGAGGGTACAGGTGACTTAGTGAGAGAAGTGGAATAAAACTGCCCGCTGTCCTCGAAGAAAGCAGGCAGGAGGGAACTTTTAGGTTTGGGATTTTGTTACGTAGGAGAAACAGAAACATGAGGAGAAGAGACTGCAGTGGCTCTAGAATTTCTATTTGGTAGAGCAATCAGATGCAGAAGTGGGAGGACCTGAAGTTTTTTGTGTAGTATTTGCTGTGCTATGATAGTGAGAAGACCCCAACTGTTCATAGTGAAGAGCAGGAAAGACTTATGGAGATTGAGGAGGAGGTAAAGCCCTCATCTTCAACCCCGTGTTTGGCAACACTAAGCAAACTTCTACGAAGGAAGATTGTGAACAAGAAGGCCTGTGCACTCTCTCAATTCCCCGAGGTCTCCTGCGGGCACCCCCAGTACACCCCCACCCCAGCAGCTGGCATGAATGTTCCCACTGTCTGGTGGCCACATCCCGTGGGTTTTTGCCCTATAAAAAGAAGGAAGGAGCTCCTTCCTGGGGAACCGGAAGTGTTTGGGCCAAGTAGGACTCTACATATAATGCAGAGAGACTGGGAAGTCCAGGGTCTGCTGACTCCTCCACCAGTGAACTCCAGTTTGCTCCGAATGTTTGCCTCAGTCTTCACTAAGTAAGCAAGAAAGAGAAGGAAGGAGATGACAAGTGGATTGGGGAAAGAGGAAGGAAATCAGTGGACTCTGAGCAAGATGCAGGAGGCTCGAGTTAGTCATTTAGAGCTTGGACGACTGTAGGTAATGACCAAGTCTGGGGAGTGGCCGGTGTAGCCCAGAGGAGATCTTCTGGGAGGAGGAGGTAAAGGGACTGAGAGGCTTTGGGAACAGTGAAGCCACCTGGGCTTCTGGAGGATCCTGGGAAGAAGTCTATAAACCGGTGCCAAAACTTTCAACAAGTGGGGGGAAGGGACTAGGCAGTCACAGATGGTGACAGACACAGGAGGCCACAAGTCAAATGCATGATGTGAGCCCATAGCCTCAGAGAAACTGGTTTTCTTACAAAAGATTGGGGAAGCAACAATTTTCTTCAACTTGCTCAGGGAAAAGTGTTTTTGGATCTGATGATGCTCTTTGCAGAAAACCATGAATCACCATGGAGCTATCAATTTAATCTCATCACATGAACTGGGATTTAGCACAAAGCATTTTAGTGACCTAAGTGGGCAGGAACTGTTACATGGTAAAAAACGTATGCACATTTTTTGGATCTTTACCAGTGACCGACAGCTCAAAGGAGCCATGGCTGAAGGAAGGGTGGGAGGACACTGGTAGGACACACTCAAGCAGACTGGTGGCTTGGCCCAGACGACTCAAGTGACAGAAAGTGACGGCGACAGGCAGCCATTGAAGGAAGAGCAGCAGTTAACATGAGGAGAAAGGAAGGACTTGGCAATTTTTTTTAGTGACTCAAATTTAACTTTGTTAACATAGGCTTTTTAGAATGTCCTCAGGGTGCCTGGGTGGCTCAGTTGGTTGAGCGTCTTGCTCTTGATTCTGGCTCAGGTCATGATCTCACGGTTCATGGGATCGAGCCCCGCAACGGGCTCTGCACTGGTATGGAGCCTGCTTAGGATTTTCTCTCTCTCTCTCTGAAATAAGATTTAAAAAAGCTAAATGGGAAGAGACAAAAATTTTTGTCTGCATAGACAATCAAGAAGTTTGCTTCAGCTTTCTGACTGAATATTTAAACTACTAAATTTACAAAGTTAAAAACCTTGTCTTTCCTTAAGATTTTAGGTTTGACTAGCTATTTATAAATAGTAGGCTCAGAAGGTGGCATTGGTGAATTTTACCAAAGGAAAGGAAAGGAAATGTTTAGGGCAATTTTAAGTCTGAATATAGATGCAAAAACTCTAAGGAAAATATTAGTAAAGAAATATGACCAGTAAAATATAAAAAGAGTAATATACACAGACTAACTTGGATTTATTCTAAAAATGCAACATTGTCTTAACACTGAATTGATTAATGTAATCACCAGTATTAACAGAGTATGAAGTATACATTTTATTTTATTTTCTTATTGAGGTATAATTGACAGACAATATGATATTAGTTTCAGGTGTACTACATAGCAAGTCTACATTTGTATACTTTGCAAAACAGTCACACAATAAGTCCAGTTAACATGCAAAGTCACCTTACCAAGTTAATGTAATATTGACTATATTTCCCATGCTGCACATTACATCCTCATGACTTATTTTATCGCTGGAGGTTGGTATTTCATAATCCATTTACACCCCTGCCCCCAATCCTCCCTCTCCTCTGGCAACCAATCCATTCTCTGTACCTATGTGCCTGGATTTTGTTTTGTTTTAGCGTTTTGGATTCTACATATAAGTGAAATCATGCAGTTTTTGTCTTTCTCTGTCTTATTTCACTTAGCATAATATCCTTAAGGTCGATCCATGTTGCTACAAATGTCAAGATTTCATTCTTTTTGTATGGCTGAATAATATTCCATTATATATATATTCCAATAATATAATGGAATAATATATATATGCACATATGTATGTATATATTTACACACACATATATATGTATATATATATGTGTGTGTGTGTATACATATATATGTCACTCTTCTTTATTCATCCATTGATGGACACTTAGGTTGTTTCCATAAAATATCTTGGCTATTTTAAATGATACTACAATGAACATAGAGATGCATAAACTTTTTTGAATTAGGGTTTTCATTTTCTTTGGACAGATACCCAGTTGTGGAATTGCTGGACGATATGATGGTATTTGTATTTTTATTTTTTTGAGGATCCTCCATACTGTTTTCCACAGTGGTTGCACCAATATACTATCCCACCGATGATACATAATGGTTCCCTTTTCTCTACATCTTCACCATCATTTGTTATTTCTGGTCTTTTTGGTAATAGTCATTCTGACAGGTGTGAGGTGATACGTCAGTGTAGTTTTGAACCATGGTTATACTTTATAACAGGACAAACTAGGAAGGCAGTGGTCACATAGCTCACATCCCTGGGCTTGAGTCATGTCATGACTTCATTTTTTCTATCCACACAGAAGTCAGCAACCCTACCCAGCTGGCCACACAACATGGTTGGACTCAGCAGTTATTTGATTTCAATATATTTTCTGAAGAGTCAAAGAACTTGGAACTTGATAAAAATCCTACCTTCTTTTCACACTCTTCCTGCCCAGTGAGACCACGTAACCGTTACAGATACCAAAATAATACTAGTTGTTCACTCATGGTTTTGCGTATATGTTTGGAAATCAAGCACTATATTTCTTTATTCCGATCTTTAAAAGAGGCTCGATGCTATGTGGCAAGGTTAGAAGTCACTGATCAGACTTTTCTCCCTTGTAGTCCCATTGTGTGTCTGCAATGGCCACTTCAGGTATTTCTATTCCATTTCTCCAGACCTAACTGATGTTCTGAAAAGGCAAGTCTATTCACCAGTCAACAATTAGTAGTTGATTAGTGCTACTATGTTGTAGGGGCTGGAGACACTTCACTGCAAAAAGAGAATAAAATCCATGCCTGCATGAAATTTACATCTAGCTATGTCCAGCACGTGTGTGTAAATTTTGAATCTACTTTTCTATTGCCTAATGGAAGTCTTGCAATAGATGAAAATCATTTGCCTTGTCTTGATAGTTTTGTGTGTTTGGACCTATACTATAACAACTTAACTCTTATATTATCCTGGTGGTTTGGCCCTTTGCTTCTGGGATGGTCCACCAAAGAACTTGAGGGAAATCTCTTTCTCTTTCTTTTTCCATTTCTCAACTATTTCCTGAAATATTTACAAATTCTCTGAATTAAAAAAAAAGGACATTTATGAAGTAACTCAACATTGATGCTTCTAATCCCCAGATATATATACCAAGAATCTTGAAATCAATGTAGATCTTCAGTCATTTGGGCCAACATATGGTACAATCAATTTTATTTGGAGAGGTTTTAGTTTTCCTTCCTTCCTTCCTTCCTTCCTTCCTTCCTTCCTTCCTTCCTTCCTTCCTTCCTTCTAGAATTAACACTGAAGTCATTCTGCCAAGGATATGTTAAATTTTCTAATCATTACAGTATGATAAATTCAGTCCTCGAATGGACTTTGTGAAAGTTGGGTGATGAATTGCCCTGAGTAGGCATGGAGTGATATTAGGAAGATGGCAAGCTGAAAATGAGCATTCCAGAAGGGATAAAACCATTTGAATACAACATTAGAAGATATTATGATATTATGTTTCTAAGTCATTTGAAATTTCTGAGTTACTTAAGAATTTAGTTTTCTTTCCATCAATAAATACCTTAGAGTTAGTTTGGTTGTGAGAGAAATCAATGTCAACTTATTAAGGTAAATGGGAGATATTTTTGTTAGTGATTATATCTATTTTATGACTTGCTAGAGAAATAGGATGTTTTCTTCTTCCTTCTCTCAAAGGACTAGCAAAAGGCCAGTTCCTCCATTTTGGAGGCCTTTGCTCAAGGAGAAAAAAGGACTTTTAAAATATAGTTACTGAGATAATTTATGTACATTAATCAGTCTAAAAATGCAAATTTATGAGCTTTGGCAAAGATACAGTGTAACCACCACCGCAATCATGACACAGAATGTTACCACCACTCCCAAAATTCTTGTATGCCCCTTTTCAGCCCAGTCGTCTCCTACCACGCAGCTCCCTGGTATCTCCTGGTATGACCTTTTGTCATAGTTTTGCTTTGGGTAGAATTTCATATAAATTGTGCTCTACAGTATCTATCTGTTTGTATCTGACTTCTTTCATTTTGCATAATGCTTTTGAGATCCATCCATGTTCTTGCGATGTATTATATCTTCCTTTTAATTGCTGAGTAGTATTGTGTTGTTTGCATATAGTACTCTAGCATAGATATACAACAACTTTTTAAATCTATTCACCAGTTGATAGATATTTGGGTTGTTTCTAGCTTTAAATAAAGTATGTGACTTTGTGTGGACTTACGTTTTCATTTCTTGAGGGTAAATACCTAAGGAGAAGGATTGCTGGGTCACAGATTAAATGCATGTTTAATTTTATAAGAAACGGTCAAACTTTCCCAAAGTGGGTATAGCATTTTGCATTCCCACCAGCAGTGTATGAGAGTTTCAGTTGTTGTATATCCTTACCAACACTTGGTACTGTTAGTCTTTAATTTTAACCATTCTGGTGAACATGTAGGGATATCTCATGATTTTTTTCCAGTTTTATTGAACTATAATTCACTTATAGCATTGTATTAAATGTGTACAACATAATGATTTGATATATGTATATAGACATATATATATATAAAATGATTACCCCCATAACTTTAGTTAACATCTATCACCTCACATAGTTGTAACTTTTTTTTATTATGATGAGAACTTTCAAGATCTACTCTCTTGGCAACTTTCAAATATACAATGCAGTATTTGTTAACTATAGTCATCATGTTGTATATTACATCTCTAGAACTTATTTATCTTATAACTGGAAGTTTGTTCCTTTTGACCCATCTGAAGCAGGCAACTTTACTCTGAGAGATTTTGGTTGATCTTTCAAGGTTCCAAGATGTTTCGAAGAAAGAGACATTGCTTTTTTTTTTTTTTTTAATTAAAAAAAAAATTTTTTTTAACGTTTGTTTATTTTTGAAACAGAGAGAGACAGAGCATGAATTGGGGAGGGGCAAAGAGAGGGAGACAAAGAATCTGAAACAGGCTCCAGGCTCTGAGCTGTCAGCACAGAGCCTGACGCGGGGCTCGAACTCATGGACCGCGAGATCATGACCTGAGCCAAAGTCGGCCGCTTAACTGACTGAGCCACCCAGGCGCCCCGAGACATTGCTTTTTGTATGAGAGTTAACAGAAGAGAACCCTACAGTCAAGCCCATACCAAAAAAATGAAAATCAGTTTTGGAGATAGAACTAGAAGACTGTATTACTTCAGGAAAATTGTGAGACTTTTTTTTGAGACAACAGAACTTTAAAGATATGCTTTTATATTAACTGAAGATATTCACAGTTGAAATTGCCAAAGTCTACTTAATACTGTATCTTCTTAACTTAAATTCCCAGGATACTTGGATCTCAGTGAAAATTTGATTTTTGAAGAATAATTGAAACATTCAACTTATACGGCACTCCCTGCATACCTTGAATTTAAGACAATATAATCTACAGACTCCAAAAAATATTATTTGCTCTAGGAAAACCTGACCTTAATCTTGGTGAGTGTATATACTTGGCTCTTTACCTAACACTTATCAGTGGTCAGAAAAGGTAGAAGACTCGAATTTTCCCACACTAAATTATACAATTTAACCCACAATGCTTCTCAGACACTAAGCATAGCAGATGTTAGCAATAAAATCTTTTATTTTGCCACAGCTTAAACAACTTGACCTTTTCAGGTAGGTGTTGAAGACACTACCAGATACTTCCTTTTTCTTTGAAAGTAAGCAGGAAAATAACACTTTCTCTAAGGAGCAACTTGATTCTTTTCAAAGACTGACGACTTTGGAAGCTGGCGGCAACAATTTCATTTGCTCCTGTGAATTCCTGTCTTTCACGCGGGAGCAGCAAGCACTGGCCCAGGTCCTGACCGACTGGCCAGACAATTACCTGTGTGACTCTCCATTCTATGTGCGGGGCCAGCGGGTTCAGGACACCCATCTCCCAGCTTCTGAATGCCACAGGGCAGCTCTGGTGTCTGTCGTGTGCTGTGTCCTTTTCCTGTTGATCCTGCTCACGGGGGTTCTGTGCCACCGTTTCCACGGGCTGTGGTACCTGAAAATGATGTGGGCTTGGCTCCAGGCCAAAAGGAAGCCCAGGAAAGCTCCCCAGCGGGACCTCTGTTATGACGCCTTTGTGTCTTACAGCGAGCGGGATTCCCACTGGGTGGAGAACCTTATGGTCCAGGAGCTGGAGCACTTCGAGCCTCCCTTCAAGTTGTGTCTTCACAAGCGGGACTTCATTCCCGGCAAATGGATTATCGACAACATCATCGACTCCATCGAGAAGAGCCACAAAACCATCTTTGTGCTTTCTGAAAACTTTGTGAAGAGCGAGTGGTGCAAGTACGAGCTGGACTTCTCCCACTTCCGTCTGTTTGATGAGAACAACGATGCTGTCGTTCTCATTCTTCTGGAGCCCATTGAGAAAAAGGCCATTTCCTGCAGGAAGTGTTTGGGTTGAAGAATAACGGTAGTTTTTAAAATGGAAATATATACAGAATGAAATATTCTCAGTTTTCAAAACTTGGTTCTGTGTTGATTTAGAATTTTACTGTTGTTTTGCACGGGCAATATTAAACAGATTCTTCAAAAATTGCATATGTTAGTGAAATCTTTTCAGAATAGAAAATTTTTGAAAAATGGGTATTTGCATACAAAGGTCCACAAAATAGTGCAGGGATTATATTAGACTTTCATTAAGTGATTTTTTGACAGATATATTTCTTATTGTTTTATTTACCTATTACAAATACTTTATGTGAAAAAGATACACTGTGAATTTTGATAACTTCAAATAACTTAGAATTTCAGTCAGGTACTCAGAAATATAAATATCTACATGAGATATCCTTTCCCAAATACCTTTTCATATTCTGTGTTCATTTTCAAATCTTAAAAAATAAGTTTTGTAGTGAGTTGTAGGAGGCCTTATGCCAAACTGAAAAGCAGACTGACTAAGGAGCTTTGGAGTCTAATCTGGGTTTGTCACCTAGCTGTGAACCGTGTGACTTGAGACAAGTTCTCCAATCACTTGAGCTGAAGGTGTAATAATATCAGAACTATTTATTTAATGTGTTCTTATGAAACTCAGATGAAAAGATGTATTTGAAAGTGCTTTGGGGGCACTTGGGTGGCTCAGTCAGTTGAGCGTCCGGCTTCGGTTCAGGTCATGATCTTGCGGTTTGTGAGTTCAAGCCCCGTGTCAGGCTCTGTGCTGACAGTTCAGAGCCTGGAGCCTGCTTTGGATTCTATGTCTTCCTCTCTCTCTGCCCCCCACCCTGCTCGTGTTCTGTCTCTCTCTCTCTCTCTCTCTGTAAAATAAATAAACATTAAAAAAAAAAAGAGCTTTGAAAATGTTTATGACTGAGCAAGAAAAAGGTCTGTGCCTAAGCAGAACGTGCTAACAGCTTTGCTAACTGTAAAATAATCTTTATTACACTGGTAATAACTTGTGGGGAAATAAATGATTTCTATCTGACTTTGCCGAACATTCTAAGAAGTTTTGGGATTACAAAGCAATAACATTAGTTAATCTAGGCAGTTCAATTAAAGACATACAGAGAAAAGAACAGAGGTTTTTAGATTCAGGGGGAAAATATCGGGAATAAGTTTTCTTACCTATACACTTGAGAACTCCCGAGGAAGAGAGGTGGAGATTTTGAAGTGGTAAGAACAAAGTCTTTTCAGGCGGCTGCAGAGCCTGGATCATCAGGGAGAAAGAAATATCCACATAGTCCGTAACCTGAATGGAAAATCAGACTCCATCCTCTCAAGTTCACTCCTGCTTCCTGATTAAGTTTGCCTGATATTGGAACGCTTAATGAGGATTAGGGATGTGGAATGCAGCTCGAGAAAGGTAAAATTCTCATTTCAAATCTCAGTTCTGCCACAGTTTGCATGGCATTTCCTAGTGTGCGAAAGAGGAGCAAGAATGCTTCCTCTGCCTCAATTCGTGAAGATCAAATACAGTTATGAATATAAAATGTACTCTATGAATATTATTAAGGCAGCTTAATTTTTAAAAGGTAATTTGTTTCCCTTATGAACATTCTTCACTAGTTTCTGCGGCAAGGAAAAAAACCTAAGTCTTTGTTTTTCAATTACTTTGAGAGGTGGTGATGGAACTGAGCATGGTTAGAATTTGGATTCAAAATCCTTTGGAGCCCCACATCTTTCATGAGAAGAGTAGGGATGGGAAATAGGTGCTACAGTCAGTGCACCACCAGGGGCTGCCCGAGGATTTAAAACAAAAAATGTCCTTATCTGCTCCTCAGGCAAAATTTCCTATGTTGATCTAGATAGTGACTGGTGAGAGCTATTTTAATATAAGAGAGTATAAACTTGCTGGTGGAAGTGGACCCTGGAGATACAAATTGTTGGGGGGGGGGGATAGGCACGAATTGGGGCTCCCAAGGATGGACAGGAACGGAGAAGTGGAATTTAAAGACAGTGTGCTTCTGGGTAACGCGAGGCTCCGAATGCCAAAGCTTCTGGATGATACTAGTTGGGTAACTGGCTACTGGGATTGCGAGATCTTCCTCTGTGCTTCGGGAATTCCCACGCGGGGGCCGCTACCAATCTCGGTTCTGTTTTCCCTCCCAGCGCCCTCATCGGACTCGGGCCGCCTCGGGGGGGGGGCGTAACCTCAGTCGAGGTCACCTGAAGCAGCCCGGGGACAAAGGCGGCCGCGACGGCGCGCGGCCCCACGGCTTCTCCTCTGCTGCGCGGCGGTGTGCTCAGGGACAGAAGGTTCCCGCACCCGGCGAGAACGCGCGCCCGCCGCGGGCACGTTTCCTTTCGCTCCCGGCCTCGGCCCAGGCGCGTCGCATCCGGAGGCCGCCAGGAGACGCGGCCCGGGGCGGCTCCGCCATCTCCCGGGTACGTCGGGCCTTTCTTGCCGCGCCCGAGAGCGCGCTCTGCTGGCGTCCTCGCTCCTCAGCCCTCCGCCGGGGTGCGCCGGGGATCCCTGCTTCCCTCTCGGTTGCAAACGGGCGCTAGGACGCCGACGCTCCCGCGGCCCCAGCCTGCGCGCCACCCTCCACTCCGAGCCCTGACGACGAGGGTCAGGTAAGGGCTTTCAGACGGCACGCGTGCTTCCCGCTGGTTTGTCTGCGCTCCTGGGTTACTGCAGGGACCTAACTTCCAAAGTTGGATTTCCATCACTGTGGCTGAGAAGTGGGAAAAGTTCAGGACTCAGGATTTGCCTGGGACTCTCGCTCACTAACCCCGAGCCCGGCTTCACGCGCCCTCCGTGTTCTCCCATCCTTAAAAGATCTGAGTTATGTCTCTGATGAGAAAATAATTTAGAGCATTTAAGCTTAGACGAGTTCTTTAAAGAATGCCCTGAAGTTCTCCTTTTAAGCTCTCCAAATTCTGGAAATGAGAACTTGTGTTTAGAACTTAGCCGCAAGACAGGATAGTGTTTTTACTGTTTTTGTTTGTTTTTTAGGGAGGGAGGGAGAGAGAGAGAGAGAGAGGGAGGGAGAGAAATTGATTGATTGTTCAAGTATAAACAAACAGCTCAGCTGGCTGAGATGATACTAATCTTGCAGAAGAAGGTCCTGTTTGCAGTGTTACTAAGAACTTTACCAGAAAGCAAGTGATAGGATGGCCTGACTTGAAAGTAAAGAGAAAAAAAAAAAAAAAAAAAAGGAAATGGCAATCATCCTATTTTGACTTGTTCACCAGTATTTTAAGTTTCTTCCTCTTCTAAGCGGAGAACATTTGCATCTTTAAACTTTTTATGATGCTCTTATTTTACGAAAACTGTCACAAGTTTGCAGCATGTTTTATAAGTTTCTAAGCTATCAGTTAATTTTTTGTATTGTTTCCCTTAAGAATTTGGCTTGGTTGGTTAAATAGTAATTGAGCATGATTTTATGGTATAGGGCATTACTAGATCCTTACAAAGATCTAGTAATAAATGTAAGTTGTATTTACTTCTTATAAATAAGAGGCTTGCTTGTTAAAATTGTTTTCCTCCACAATAGCATTTAAAATTTATATTCCTTTTTCCTCATACCAAAAGCCATGCTTGAGTTTTTGAATGCTATCTTCTTTCTTATCAATTGTTAAATTTTAAAAAATGCAACCATAGTTTCTTGCTGCCTACTCTTAATGGGTTTATTTTCCATATTGCTGAAGAACATGTTTTTGGGTCCTTCTTTCAACGATGGAGTATAGATAAAGATTCTTTTTTGGTTTTTAGGTTTTGAATGTCTGAAAATGTGTATCTCACCTTTACTCTTAAATGATAATTTAAATGGGTACTGACAGGTAGATTGGCAGGTATGTCTTCTCTGCCCTTTGAGGATATTATTCCATTGTTTTCAGGCTGGGTGAGGAATTTATACTCTTTAAGAAAATGCTTAGGCTTTATTATTACTTAATATCATTATTTATTAATTCAATACACAACTTACTGATTTATTATTTTATTGTTATTCTTTATTATTTTTAATTATTTATTATTTTAAATTTTTATTCTTTTTTTATTTTTTTTATTGGGGAATCAATATGCATTTATAATTTGGGAACTTATTTTTTTTATTCAATTCCCCCAAATTTTTATTGTCTTTTAATATTTTGATCCACACCAGTGTATGTGGCAGGCCTGGAGTTCTGATTTTTTAGAGGAGGTTTCTAGAAGGCTGGCTTCATCCAGGGCCAGAGGGCAGAGATTTCTGAGATCCTTGTTCACATAAGGTATAGCCTTTTCCCTGCCAGGGGCTTAATGGAGAGTGTGCTTTCAATTCTCAACCGAGCCTGGGGCCCTGGGGCCCTTCTCCACTCCTGCTTTACTCAGCCATTATAGCCCTCACCCTGAAGTGGGTATCTGGTTGTGGTTTCTCTGGGGACAACAGGGCTTCAACTTCCTCTCAATTCTGCTTCTGCAGATGTGCACAGCAGAAGTTGCCTGTAATGCCAGGCTTACTTGTCCTTTTCCTGGGTCTTGGACCAGTGATTCCTCACCACTCTGTCAATTTTCTGAATTCTTTGTTTTTTTTTTAAGTTTATTTATTTATTTACTTATTTATTTAGAGAGTGGGGGAGAGGCAGAAAGAGAGAGGGAGAAGAATCCCAAGCAGAGATTTGCACTGCCAGCACAGAGCCTGACGTGGGGCTTGAACTCACGAACCCTGAGATTGTGACCTGAGCTGAAACTAAGAGACAGATGCTTAACCGACTGAGCCACCCAGGCGCCCCAATTTTCTGAATTCTTTAAGCAGATGATTTTATGCTTTATCCAGACCCACAACTCTCATTAGATATGACTCCACTCGGTCTAACTTTAGCCATTGCTTTTCCCTTTCTCCATGTCTTACTCTGAGGAGCTCTCTGCCCCATGTTGTAATGTATAGAGGAAATGAGAGGAATAGAAGTGACTGTGATCTTCAGTGTCAAGTTGTTAATGGTAGTTTTAGCATCATCAGTAATTATTATTTGTTGAGAACCCACCATACAATAGGTACCATATAATACTTGTATGAAATAGCCCAAGATCTCGGCTCGTATGATTTTTACATTTTAGAGACAAAAGGCTAGGACAAATTTAGAATAGATGTATTTGACCTTTAAATCTTAGCCAAAAACTAGTATAGATTTCTTAAGATTTGTGCTGTTTATTACAAAATGGAAAAAAATCAAGCAAATTTTCGTTGCCCAGTACAGTTATACGAAGATGATTTTTTTTCAATAACTAATTAAGCAGAAAGACAATGGAATAAATACAGTACCAAACAGTAATCTCATCTCATCTTAACCACCATCAGTTTTAGAGGTGGGTACGATACTAGATCTTTATAGGTTAGTCTTTATAGGCTAGCTTCCATTGCCGCTGTTTCTGCTCCTCTCATACTCATTATCTTGCTTCCTTTAGTACCTGCTTGTTTTTTATTGTTTACTGGACATTCAACTTGAAACACTATTTGTAGAAAGAAACTTGAGGCCTAGGATAACGTTACTGTCTTCTGGAGAAAATTCTCCTTTGCTTGTGCAGGTACCTGTGAGCACTAGCTATTCCAGAAATCATCTTAATCCATTTTCAGAGACTAAGAATGTCTGAGCCATCCAGATAAATCAGAGCTGTGCTACAATCTACGTGAGAACTTGGTTTCCTCTACTTCAGCCTTACCTTTCCATCCATGATTGGCCTAGACCTTCACCTTTAACTCCCTGCCCTTCAAGCCTGTTAGAAGTGCTATGCAGCCTATCATATGCTTACTGTGTTCAAAGTGATGAAAGACAAGATTCAAAATTTTGGCAGAGAGCTGGAAACTACAAAAAATGACATAGCAGATGGGGAAAAGAATCTAACAGAAATTAAATAAATGAAAATAGCAATAACCAAACATTTAAAAGCAGTGGATGGATTTAACGGTAGATTAAACACAGCTGAAGAAAGAAGAATAAGCTAGAAAATAGATTAGAAGAAAATTTCGAGACTGAAACTTGAAGAGGCAAACTATGGAAAGAACAGCAGAGGAAAAGCCATGGAAAATATAGCTAACGTAGTGCTTAGATGAAAATTTGTGGTCTTAAATGAATATATTAAAATGAAGAATGACTGAAAATTAATGAGTAAGCATCTACCTTAAGAAATTAGAGGGGTGCTGTAGCTCCGTCGGTTAAGCGTCCGACTTAGGCTCAGGTCATGAACTCACAGTTCATGGGTTCCAGCCCCGCATCAGGCTCTGTGCTGACAGCTCAGAGCCTGGAGCCTGCTTCGGATTCTGGTGTCTCCCTCTCTCTCTCTGCCCCTCCCTGGCTCGCACTCTGTCTCTCTCTGTCTCTCAAAAATGAATAAACATTAAAAAAAATAATAAAAAAAAAAGAAATTAGAATAAGAAGAATAAAATAAAATCTAGAGAGAGCAGAAGGAAGGAAATAGTATTAGAAGAATAGAAATTAGTGAAATAGAAAAGAAATAGAGGATCTATAAACTGAGAAGCTGGTTTTTGAAAACGTTTGTAAAGAATGATAAACCACAGACAGGACAATAAAAAAAGCTGGCACCAATTACTCATCTCAGGAATGAAATAGGGAACCTCACTATAGGTCTTACAAACATTAAAATAGTAAGAGGATGATATAAGTAGCTGTGTCCATATATTTGCATAATTAAACGAAAACAATAAATTCCTTGAAAAACACAACTTATCAAAGCTGAAAGATGAATAAAAAGAAAATCTGGATAGTTCTGTAGCTGTTAAGCATATTTAATATATTTCACAAAAACAAGAAAAATGTACAAATAATAACAAAAACTGCAGTCTTAGAAGGTGGCATTGGTGAAGGAGAGGAAAGGAAATGTGTAGGGTGATTTTACTTCTGAATATACTTGCAAAAATTCTAAGGAAATATTAGTAAATAAATATATCCAGTAAAATATAAAAAGGGTAATATATCCAGACTAACTTGGATTTTTTCTAAAACTGCAACATTGTCTTAACACTAAATCAATTAATGTAATCACCAGTATTAACACAGTAAAGGAGGTAATTCATGTTATTATCTCAGTAGATACAGGAAGAGAAAAAAGAATTTGATAAGATTCAACATTCAGTAATCAAGAAAACAAGGTAAAGGTATAATGATTGGAAAAAAGAAAAAACAGTATTATATCTGAGTGATGTGATTGTGTACATAGAAGATACAAATCTACAAACTGGAATTACTAAATCAATTTAGCAGGGTTAATTAGTGCATGGTAAATACATAAAACTTAATTGAAATAAATATATACCACACATAAGTATGTATTATTGTTTTTAAAGCTTAGAAGATCTCAAATGCCTGGGAATAAATATCACAAAATATGCTCAAGACCTCTGTGCAGAAAACCGTAAGATATTATTGTGATAAATTAAAGAAAAACCTAAATAAATGGAAAGATGTATCCTGCTCATGGATTGAAAGATTCATTATTGTAACAATGTCAGTAATTCCCAAATTGACCTACAGATTCATAGTATTGCCATTTAAAATAAACAAGTTTTGTTTTTGAAACGGAGAAGATGATTCTGTAATTTATAAGAATATGCAAAATGCCAAGATTAACCAAGCCTCATTTGAAGAAAAACAATAAGCAGGAAGGGCTTGCGCCCCACCCCACCTCCCTCCAGGATATTAAGTTATGTTATACACTTAATGTAGTGATACCAGTACAAGGATAAGACAGACATTGGATCAGAATAGAGAACACTGAAACACACTCACCCCTATGAGGACATGCGATTGTTGACAAAAGTAATATTGTTGACTATCTCCCCAAAGTGATCTTTTTTTTAAAATTAAATTTTTTTTTTCAACGTTTATTTATTTTTGGGACAGAGAGAGACAGAGCATGAACGGGGGAGGGGCAGAGAGAGAGGGAGACACAGAATCGGAAACAGGCTCCAGGCTCCAAGCCATCAGCCCAGAGCCTGATGCGGGTCTTGAACCCACGGACCGTGAGATCGTGACCTGGCTGAAGTCGGACGCTTAACCGACTGCGCCACCCAGGCACCCCGAAAGTGATCTTTTTAAAAATGGTGCTGGGTCAATTGAATATCCATTTTGGAAATGAAATGGATCCTCTCTGCTACCTCAAATATTAATCCCATGTGGTTTATAGGCCTATGAAAGGCAAAGCAATAAAGATTTAGAAAATAATAAAGAGAATATCTTCATGATAATGTAAAAAATATTTTTTAAACAGGACACAAAAATTACTACAAAGAAACAGAACAGAAAATTTAAGAACATCTGTTTATCAGAAGATTCCACCAAGCAAGAAGGAAAGCGGCAGAGTGGAAGAAGATACAGGCATACTTTGTTTTATTGCACTTGGCTTTGTTGCACTTTGCAGATACTGTGTTTTTTACAAATATGTCTTGCAACCCTGCATTGAGCAAGTCTGTCGCTGCCGTTTTTCCAACAGCATTTGCTCACTTTGTGTCTCTGTGGCACATTTTGGCAATATTATATTCAATATTGTTATTATATTCATTATGTTGATCTGTGCTCAGTGATTATGACTCACTGAAATCTCAGATGATGGTTAGCATTCTTCAGCAATGAGCATTTAAAAATTTGTTACTATTTTTTTATGCTTATTTATTTTTGAGAGAGAGAGAAACACAAACACAGTGCAAGTGGGGGAGGGCAGAGAGAGAGAGAGGGAGACACAGAATCCGAAGCAGGCTCCAGGCTCTGAACTGTCAGCATAGAGCCCTACGCGGGGTTCGAACACATGAACTGTGAGATCATGACCTGAGCCAAAGTTGGACACTTAATTGACTGAGCCACCCTGGTGCCCCTAGCAATAAGCATTTTTAAATGAGGTATGTACTTTTTTTTTTTTTTTAGACCTTGCATACTTAACAGACTACTGTGTAGTGTGAACATAGCTTTTATATGCACTGGGAAACTAGAGAATTCACTTCAATGGCTGCATTGTGATAGTCACTTTATTATGGCAGAACTTCACCTGCAGTATCTCTGAGGAATGCTTGTATTTGTAACATATGTATCTTCCTTCCATTTCCAGAGTATATATCTTTATTTATACATAATTTAATATTTATAATTATTATTATAATAGTGACAATCCAATAGAAAACAGTAGGCCAAAAACTGAAACAGGCACATTACAAATGAGGATTCCAAATGATCATATGCAAAGGTGTTCAGGTTCATTATTAGTCCAGGAAATGAAATTTAGACTCTGATGAGATTACACCGTTTACCAGAATAGCTGAAGTTAAAAAGACTGGCAGTGCAAAGTGGTGGCAAGAGAGAGGGCAGTTGGAACTGTCATATGGTGCTGATGGGCATGCAAATTATGGGTTATCCATATTATGAAATGCTGTGATCCATTGGGAAAAAGTCAGAAACGTCTGTATATATGGATGGAAAAAGATGTCAAGCCATATTGTAAGGTGAGAAGTGAAAATCCAGAATAAGTATGCACGGTATGGCCCCATTTATCTAAAAGAGACAGGAGGGGATGCCGAGCAGTTGCACTGGTGTGGCTGTAAAAAATCTGGCAGCAACAGCTATTAAATTTCCCAGCCAAGTGTGTATTAACATTATTTATATTTTAATTCTCTGTACCTATAAATTATATAGGCCTAGGGCCTTCGTAATCTCTCAGATTCTGTGCATGTGGGAAATTAGTTTTACCCACAAAAAGTTTTCTTCTTGGGGTTAGATTTTTAAAATTGTTTTGTAGAGCTAATGTAGTGAGCAGAGGAGTACAGACAGCAGGAACGAGAGAGCCGAATAGAGCCAAAGAGGGATATAGGACCCAGGAGGTGGGCAGAAAGACAGTGCTGGATTCACGGTTGTAAACTAGCAGTGGGAGAGAGTGTGCAGACAGCTTTACTCCCCCCACATCCAGACTGGAGCACTACTTTCTTTAAAAATTTTTTTTCAACATTTATTTTTGGGACAGAGAGAGACAGAGCATGAACAGGGGAGGGGCAGAGAGAGAGGGAGACACAGAATCGGAAACAGGCTCCAGGCTCCGAGCCATCAGCCCAGAGCCTGACGCGGCGCTCGAACTCATGGACCGCGAGATCATGACCTGGCTGAAGTCGGACGCTTAACCAACTATGCCACCCAGGCGCCCCAAGACTGGAGCACTACTTTCTGCACTTACTTTTCTGCAAGGAAGAGAAGGTTCCGATGGTCTGATTGTCCCTCAGCCCAGCAAACCGCCTCGCTCTGCCTGGGGTCCCCAGCATCCCTCCTGTCTGCTAGGAGTAGGTGAAGCATGGGAGCACAGGACCTTTTTCTTTTGGTGAAAGACCATGCTACCCGCTGGAGCTGCAGTCAGTGAACGCTTGTCCAGTGAGAGCTGCAGGCAGGCTCTGTGAGATCTCTAACTCCCAGCGGGCATTGAGGCAGGGAAGAGGCATGCTTAAATACAAGAAGGCTTGAAGTGCGTGAGTAGGTGATTGTAAATCCATAGGGTTAATTAAGCCTCGCTCATATTAAACCTGCTTGCTTGTTCATTCCTCCATTCATTCATTGACTCATTCTTTCAGCTCATGCATAGTGAGTCTTGCTCTGTACTCCCAGATGGTATTGGATCTTGAGGTCATGGCACAGTGGCAGAATGTCTGTGTTGGTGTTGCTGGATGTAGCAGCAACATATCCCCATTCATACATTCCATTTGCCGCTCTGTTATTTCCAGGTAGCTCTGTGTGTGCGTGCGCGTGTGCCTTATACCTTACAAAACATTTCTCAAGAACTGGAATCATGATATACTGTCAAACACAGTCACTCATTTGAACCTCTTTTATTTGTAGGTTGAATTACTGGACTGGACAATGTCACGTGTTTTGTGGACAGTATGGGTCTTGGGGGCTGTAACCAGCCTCTCCAAGGAAGTGGCCCCTCATCAGACTTCTCTGTCCTGTGACTCCACGGGCGTCTGCGAGGGCCACTCCAGATCTTTAAACTCCATCCCTTCAGGACTCACGGCGGCTGTGAGAAGCCTTGACCTCTCCAACAATGAGATCACCTACATTGGCAACAGTGACCTGCAGGGCTGTGTGAACCTCAGGGCTCTGAGGCTGGAGTCTAATGAAATTAACACGATAGAGGAAGATTCTTTTTTTTCCCTGGGGAGTCTCGAACATTTGGACTTATCCTATAATCACATATCTAATTTATCATCCTCGTGGTTCAGGCCCCTTTCTTCCTTAAAGTTCTTAAACTTGCTGGGAAATCCTTACAAATCACTTGGGCAAACACCTCTTTTTTCTCAGCTCACAACTTTGCGAATTCTGAAAGTGGGAAATATTTACAGTTTCACTGCGATTCAGGAAAAGGATTTTGCTGGGCTGACTTTTCTTGAGGAACTTGAGATTGATGCTTCAAATCTCCAGAAGTATGAGCCAGAGAGTTTGAAGTCCATTCAGAACATCAGCCATCTGGCCCTTCGTATGAAACAGCCTGATTTGCTGCTGGAGATTTTTGTAGATCTTTTAAGTTCTGTGGAACATTTGGAACTGAGAGATACTCATTTGAACACTTTACATTTTTCAAAAGCATCCATCAATGAAACAAATACGTCGATTAAAAAGTGGACGTTTAGAAACATGAAAATCACTGATGGAAGTTTTAGCGAACTTGTAAAACTGTTGAATTACGTTTCTGGAGTGTTAGAAGTAGAGTTTGAGGACTGTACTCTCCATGGGCTTGGCGACTTTGACGTATCTGACATGGGCAAAATTGGAAGTGTAGGTGGGATAGAGACATTAACAGTACGGAGGTTGGTCATTCCATACTTCTACTCGTTTCGTGATCTGAGTAGTGTGTATTCACTTACAGAAAGAGTTAAAAGAGTCACAGTAGAAAGCAGTAAGGTGTTTCTGGTTCCTTGTTTACTTTCACAACATTTAAAATCATTAGAATATTTGGATCTCAGTGACAATTTAATGGTTGAAGAATACTTGAGAAATGCCGCCTGTGAGCATGCCTGGCCCCTCCTACAAACCTTAATTTTAAGGCAAAATCGTTTGAAATCATTAGAAAAAACCGGAGAAACTTTGCTTACTCTGAAAAACTTGATTAACCTTGATATTAGTAAGAACAGTTATCTTTCTATGCCTGAAACTTGTCAGTGGCCAGAAAAGTTGAAATATTTGAACTTATCCAACACCAGAATATACAGCTTAACCCGATGCATCCCCTGGACACTGGAAATTTTAGATATTAGCAATAACAATCTCGATTCATTTTCTCTGACTTTGCCACAACTCAAAGAACTTTATATTTCCAGAAATAAGTTGAAGACTCTACCAGATGCCTCCTTCTTACCCACGTTACAGGTCATGAGAATCAGCAGAAATGCAATAAACACTTTCTCTAAGGAGCAACTTGATTCTTTTCAAAGACTGACGACTTTGGAAGCTGGCGGCAACAATTTCATTTGCTCCTGTGAATTCCTGTCTTTCACGCGGGAGCAGCAAGCACTGGCCCAGATCCTGACCGACTGGCCAGACAATTACCTGTGTGACTCTCCATTCTACGTGCGGGGCCAGCGGGTTCAGGACACCCATCTCCCAGCTTCTGAATGCCACAGGGCAGCTCTGGTGTCTGTCGTGTGCTGTGTCCTTTTCCTGTTGATCCTGCTCACGGGGGTTCTGTGCCACCGTTTCCACGGGCTGTGGTACCTGAAAATGATGTGGGCTTGGCTCCAGGCCAAAAGGAAGCCCAGGAAAGCTCCCCAGCGGGACCTCTGTTATGACGCCTTTGTGTCTTACAGCGAGCGGGATTCCCACTGGGTGGAGAACCTTATGGTCCAGGAGCTGGAGCACTTCGAGCCTCCCTTCAAGTTGTGTCTTCACAAGCGGGACTTCATTCCCGGCAAATGGATTATCGACAACATCATCGACTCCATCGAGAAGAGCCACAAAACCATCTTTGTGCTTTCTGAAAACTTTGTGAAGAGCGAGTGGTGCAAGTACGAGCTGGACTTCTCCCACTTCCGTCTGTTTGATGAGAACAACGATGCTGTCATTCTCATTCTTCTGGAGCCCATTGAGAAAAAGGCCATCCCCCAGCGTTTCTGTAAGCTGCGGAAGATAATGAACACCAAGACCTACCTGGAGTGGCCCACAGACGAAGCTCAGCAGGAAGGGTTTTGGTTAAACTTGAGAACTGCAATAAAGTCCTAGGTTCCTTCATGAAAGGCCGGTCTTGGTCTGGTGGTGGTCTTTATATCACTAGTTGTAGCTCAGTCCATTCTGACAGTTATAGGTGGACCACATAAATGCACTGTCATTTGAGGGCTTGCTTACTAAAACCACTAAAACTGTTCATATTTTGTCTAGAGTGCTGGTTGTTTTAAATGTTTTATTATTTTTGGGGGAGTGAGGAGGGCTGGGAGAGAGGGAGAGAGGATCCCAAGCAGGCTCTGTGCTGTCAGCACAGAGTCCAATGTGGGGCTCAAACTCACGAACTGTGAGATCATGACCTGAGCTGAAATCAAGACTCGGACGCTTAACTGACTGAGCTGCCCAGGTGCCTCTAGAGTGCTGTTTTATAAAAACTACCAGATTAAAAATTAAATGTTCTTGGCTTTTTATTAATCCTATGAGATAATCATGATCTGAGTCCATTATTGACATCTGAATTATCTGTAGCAATTGGTTTAGTTCATTAGGAAATAGCACGAAGGAACAGATTTCCCATGAATGTGTTGGTCAGTTTTCTGCAAGGATACTCATGCATGTCTGCAGATGGCATTCTCTACCCCACTTAGCTGTTTCCTCACTGTGTGACTGCTCTCAAGAACAAGAAGGCAAAAGGTTGGTGCACTCAGCCAAACTTGTTGCTGTTCCTAGAAAGAAGTGCCTTGAGTCCACATTAAACTTTACAGTATGCAAAGTACCTAGATGGTGTATTTTCACATGAATTGGGTCTGTCTTTCTGGGTGTTTGATAGGTTTCTCCAGTCATAGTTACTTGAGAAAGTGTATATAACACAATATACAGTAAATTGTGGCTTCCCATGAAAATGAAACTAATGAAGTACAGTTGACCTAGAACAAGGCAGGGCTTAGGGGCAGTGATGTACCCCCTCCCTCTGCACACTCAAACATCTGTGTGTGTAACTTTTGACTTCCCAGACCTTAACTACTAGTCGTCTACTGTTGACTGGAAGCCTTACTGATAACATAAGCAGCCAATTAACACACGGATTGTATGTTATATATATTATTGTATGTGGTATTCTTACACTAAAGTCAGCCAGAGAAAAGAACATCTTATTAAGAAAACCATACATCTGAGCATAAGTAGACCCATGCAGTTTTAACCTGTGTTGTTCAAGGGTCAAGTGTGAATGAAATACTTAGTTTAGAAGACCACGAAGGAAGCCTCCCACATCCCTGACTCTAATCTTCCTTCAGCCTTTACCTCTGGGTGAAGTTCTGATTAGTGTCTAGTTACTCTGGCTCTCGGTCCCTGTCTTCTCATCCATTTCTCCTGCAACATCTTGCTTTTTTCTTCTGAAAAAGTCTTGTTTCTGATTCTAAAAAAGGCTCTCTTTTCCTCTGAACATTTACAAAAGCACATGTGAAGTAAGTAGATCTTTAAACAAGTATATGCCTAGCAATTCCTCAGCGTGACTCAAAAAATATTTGATACACAATAATTTAAAAGATAGATACTACTTCCATATGCTAATTTTTATAAGCTAGAGTTAATACTACATTGCATTTAATGCAGTGAAATAAATTAAGCTAAGAACTATTTGCTGATTCGACACACATTTCTTAAGTTGGAAACCACATAGGAAAGGAAGCTAACCTCCTCTGACCTGCTCAGTTCTTTTTTTTTTTTTTAATGTTTATTTATTTTGAGAGAAGGTGAGCACGGGAGGGGCAGAGAGAGAGGGCGAGAAAGAGAATCCCAAGCAGGCTCTGCACTGTCCGCACAGAGCCGCATGTGGGGCTCTGACTCACAAACTGTGAGATCATGACCCGAATAGAAATGACCGAGTAGAAATGACCTGACCTGCTTAGTTCTCAGCCAGGACTGGGTTCGTGTGCTTCATTGAGCTCTGGAGTCAGAAAAACCTGGGTCAGTAGATGCGTATCTTTGGGCAAGTCACTTAACCTGTCCCCAAATATTCTCCTGCCCTTAGAATAGGAACAGTAATATCTACATCAAAGGGTATGATGTAGGTCTGAATGTACAGCAGGGTAAGTAAACCAATGAGTGCATGCCCCTTGGTTCCCACTCCCTCTGGAGGGTGAGGGGGGCAAGAGGACCAAACCTCTGAGAACGGGAACCATGGATGTTTGCGTGGGGTAATAGGGATGCCGGTAGTGGATGTTAGCTATTATTTTTTTCCCCAAGAAGTGACTCATCTTACAGATTATAGTTTGTAAATGTATATTTTTCTCTTATGGGTACTAGCAGTGATACAAGGGACCCTGTTTGTTTTTGTTTTGTTTTGTTTTTTTGTAGAAAAATATCCCAGAGAAATAAATTCATGAAGTGCATAGCAGATTTTAGGCCTGGGGAAACTCACAGTGTTTCTTCTCTCTCATAACAACTCCTGGGAAGTATAAAGGAGGAAACAGTAGCTAGTCTAAGAAAAAAATGGACAAATTCAGGAGAAGGAAACTTGAGATGCTACAGAAACCAAAGGCAATTATGGACTATTTGCTTTACTTCTCTATGTCCTCCATTAAGTACAATGTTAATTATCATGAGAACCAGATAAATTTAACATGGACTTGGTCTGTAGATTTAATTTCAGTAATTTAAACAGCAATAGAAATAGCTCCATGGTTAATTGCTAGATTTGAAGTAATATAAAAATAATCTTTATTTTTCTCATCGCAAATGTTAAACATGTTCACTGTAGAAATTTTGGACACGAGGTAAGAGCATAGAAAGAACGAATCCACTCTTCCCCTTCACCTTGGGATGACCACTGGTAACTGTGTAGTGTATAGCTCTCCATAATTTTTTCAACGTATATACACATATTCAAAAAATTGGGATTAGGTTTTCAATGCCTAAACTATGAAGGGAATGGCATCTTTATTGTTTTGTGTGAGCTTGTTTAGTGATTATCCAACATTTCTGAACTCTGAGGGTCATTTAGAATTCTATGCAGACACATACGGTTTACTCTCCCTGAGTTGCAAAGGGTTCTAAAGGCTATCCTCCTGCATCTGTTCATAAAAGATAAATGGGAAATGCATCAGAGGTCAATTTAAGGGCTCCTTTTATAGAAGAAAACACTTTAAGGTAGTGCTTTATCCAACAGTGACGTGTTTTTATTTGTCAATAGACTATAAGCTCAGGAATCTTGTTTTCTCTCCTTAATTGTTGCCCATGCCTGGTATGGAATAAGCATTGAATTAATGAAATATTTGCTGAATAGGGAAATAAATCAGAGTTCAATCTAATAATCTGGATGGTGAGTCAATCATAATACTGAAGCATTGGGAAGTTTCAAGAAGGAAAATTACCAACAGGTAGAAAAAATCTGAGTGTGAGTTTTTTCATTATGGTTGTGATAGAACTTTGAATAGCATTAAGAACATGGCCTATGTTTTTGACAGTAGGTGTGTTTCCTTCTACTTCAGACAAGTATAATGTCTTCAAGTGTGCAGAGTAGATGTCTGATATGTGTGTGGTGGTCGCTGTTCAACAACTCACCATCAATTTAAAACAAATTAATTTGGGGAGTCTATCGTTCTTGAGTTAATTCTTTTGGACAGTTCTTTCCTATTCCATTAATTTTACCCCCTCCTGCTGGATTAATTCATTCTTTCAGCAAATAATTACTGAGTGCCTATTATATCCAGCCAGTGCTCTAAGTGCTGGAGATACAACAGGGAACTAAATAGATAAAATTCTCTGCCTTCCTGGAAGGGGAGACAAACAATAACAAACAAATGTATGGTATGATTTCAGGTGTTGATAAGTGCTATGAAGAAAATAAAAGCAGAGTACAGCAACAGTGATGGTGTGTGCGTGCGTGTGTGTGCATGCGTGCATGTGAACAGAGTGGCACAAAAGAAGAGAGTGGTTTTCCTCCACTTTAATGCAACCCTTGGATGGGTCAAGTGCACTTGGCAGGCCCGGGAAACGCAGTGCAGCTCAGGCCCTTTGAATGGGCTGGGCTGTGGCACCTAGTGCTAGACATTTTGGGAATAATGCCCTCTACACAGAGGCCTTTATGGTGCCAAAGCTGCAGTAATCTCCTTGAACTGTAGATTACTTAACAACTCTGCCTACGTCCTTGAAGATGTTGAACTGGTTAGAAGATACCAGTTGTAACTAAATGTTGTATGTAAGAAGTACATTATCAGCCAAATTAGAGGCAGGATGTCCATGGCGGGTGCTAACAAATGGGCTGCATGCATCAATTAGAAAATGATCACAAGGGGAAAGGTGCAAAGTGTGCTCTATTTGTTTATTCTGTTGTTCATGTTAAAACCAAACACAAACAGAGGCCAGACTTGAAAACTCCTTCAGTGGACAAAACCAGGTTAGTCATACAAGCAAAGCTTAATTTAGCTTACTTTGCAGGACAAGCAAAGCTAACTTGACCGAGATCACTTCTTGCTTACACCTCTGAAAATCATAAGCAAAACTTAAATTGTTCTCCCCAAATTGAGATGAGGTGATCACTAACCAATTCCCTTTCATTTAAGAAAATTCCCGTATTGTAACCAATCACCATGAAGAATAAACAGTCACTGCCTCCACACTATATAAGCTGCTTTATAACATATAGCTCTGAGCCTCATTCTGTGTTTTGGTCTGAGTGCTCCTGGTTTGCAAACTATCTTTTAGATGTGTGCACAATAAATTTTTACTAATTGCTACTTCACAGATTCATTGGTTTCACTTTTGGTTTTTTTCTGAACTTTTGACATTCAGCTTCTCTCTAAATTCTTTCCACATAGACAGACTGCTTAGGTAAGGCTCAGTTCTCTAAACTCTTGGGATCACCTCTGAAATTAAAAAAAAGAATATTGATATTAAGTGTAGGATCAAGGATTTAAAAATATTTCAACATGCAACACATTGCTTCTGGAGTAAGTCTGCTGTACTATTCCAGCCCTAGTGAGTAATTAATGCCTTGAACTATTCCAATCACCACGGGTTGCCAGGCCACCAAATAACGAAGCCAATCCAGGATTTGCCCATATAAAAAGTGTGTGCGCTCCCAGCTAAATCTCAGTTAAGGAGGTTGCTCTATATACAGTCAAGTAGCACAAATATTCATGAATATCATTTGCAAATGTAATCAACAATGCAATGAGTATTTCCTTTCCTCTTAATTCTGTATGCTCATTTAAAAGCCCCTTATGTGATTTTTATAGCATTTGATTATCATTGTTATTTACATTACACCAAATTTCCAACAATAAAACAGATTACAATAAAATCTCAAACTATAAAACAACAAAAGGCAAGGGTCATATACTAACAGAGAAAGGAAGAGGAAGATGACGACACTGGAAACCAAGGATCATGGAAACTTCCTTAAGTGAGCCAAAACAGCCTTCGGCACTGTATTGAAAAGAAAACCATCACAGATAAGATATGCTTTTTCCGGTTTCTTTGATAAATTGTGCTAAGGGGATGTAATTAACACATAATATCTCTAATAGCAATGTTACATACATAAAGGCAAATATTCCCCAAGAAGCTTTTCTTTTTACTGACTCTCAATAAAAGGAGTACATGTAATATTCAAAAGCTTATTCTCTCAAGACTGTATGGAGTAACCGATGGTCCTTTGTTATTTAAATGAGCATTTAAGGTGACATTTATGATCATATTATCACCAACATTATAACAAAGCTGCATATATTTTAGTTTTATAAGTTGTTAACCAAAAGCAGTTCGGGACTTGGTTTCCTCCTATCAGAAGGGAACTTCAGAGAGAGCGGATGCACTGGAAGGAGGGAGGAGCATCACACACCAGAGGGAGCTGGTGGCCACAGAGGTGCTCTCTTGCTGTGGCATGGCCCTGAGACAAAAAGATGCTCCCTGCTCTGCTGCCCTAATTGCAAATCTTTCCTTGATTTGCAGTCATCAGAGAGGTGTGGGCATTGCCCCTGGCAGCCATTGTTAAAACTGTACATTCAGAGTTGGTAAAGAATAGGGGGAGAGTGACTAAGGGAGGTGTCTCCTTCAGCACTGTAAAATTTAGGTGACTGGTACACAGAAAGTCTGGAAAGACTGTCTCGTATGAGGAAAGACAGTACTTGGCAGGTTGATGCCAACCTCTCAATGTTTGCTGCTGAAGGTGGGGCTATGTTTCAATCCCACTTACCCCCTGGAAGAGATATACAGTAAAACCTTGGACTGTGAGTAACTTGTTCTGTGAGTGTTCTGCAAGATGAGCAAACATTTCTAATAAGTTTTAGCTTGATAAACGAGCATTGTCTTGCAATACAAGTAGTACGTGACACTGAACGTGACATGATCACAACTGAGCCAATGGTTCTTGAAATTCACTTCGATATACAAGTGGTTTGGATTACAAGCATGTTTCCAGAATGAATTATGCTTGCAAACTAAGGTTTTACCGTATTATGGTCTTGAGCCAGTGGGGTTGAGGACTAAGTCTTTGTGGTCAGCTCTGGATGGGGCCACTGAGGCTTCCTGTGGCCTCAGTTGGAGAACCTTGGTGTCTATAAAAATCCTAGCTGCTGCCATAAGCTGTCTGTAGTTCCTCATTTTCTTTCAATATTATTATCACTAGGGTTTAGCCTAAGACAAGATGAGGCATGGCAAGGAATTTAAAAGACCAAATCCAGGGGGAAAATAACCTTACTCATTCTGGAAATAATAAACTATAGTATATCTTAAAAATACTTTTCTATATACTAGTTCACATTTGGGGATTTTAAAATTTCATTTCCAGTCTATATATTTATATACCCACCCACTCATCCCATCTACCCATTACCTGTCATCCAACTATCTGCCTACCTATCCATCCATCCACCCACCCACCCACCCACCCATCCATCATCTATTTATATAGCTATCATCTATCTATCTAATCCTTCCATATATTTACCCATCTCTTGCAATATCCCATCACATTCCCACTAAAGCCCTTATAGTAGAATACATGGACTATAAAGAGTATAATGTATCTTTTTTGGCATTTAAATTCCTAGCCAGAGTAGTAACATAGGCACAGGGGAGAAAAGAGACCAGTAAGTCATTTTGAAATAGATACGGGAAAACAAAGCTTTCAGCTAAAACTGTAATGAAGATAATGAATATTTAGATTTAAGAATGCATTACCAGAACATTTACATAATATCTCACAACTTTTTTTTTTTTTTTTAAAGGATACGGGTTACTGATCATCCTTTTCAAATCAACCTTCTCTTTGCAGTAAGGGCAAGTCTGCTTTTTACCAACTATACACCAACCTCGGATGCAGAATTCGTGAAAGCTTAAGCATCTCGTTAGGGAAGTTTCTAGATAGTAAGAGGCAAGGTCTGCTTCATGATGGCATAATGGAAATGATCCTATCTGCAGGATGAAGTAGAGGGTGAGAATGGAGGTGATTCATGACTTGAGTGTGCACATCACTCTCAGGAAGATTCTGTAGGCCAATGGAACCCCAGGACTGTGAGCTTGCAGTCAGAGCTGTAACAGCTTTAGGAACTTGCGAGGTTTACATAGCTTCTTGGCCTTACCTGTTCTTCTTGCTGCACTAGATACTCCCAAGAATTAAATTAGATAAAGAATATGAAAGTGCTTTTTTACAGCAATACTCAACATCGCACTGTATTAATACATCTCCTTGCCTCGCTAATTGTGCGTTTCTCATAGATTTACCATAGTGTTTCCTTGTTCTATGCTATGTGGCTTACTCATTACCTACTACGTAATCACACTTGTCTTAGGCACCTAGACAAGCTTAAGTTACTTGTAGTCATAAACCATAAGTTTATGGAGATTTCTATTAGCTTTATGAGTCTTAAGATTTTTTTGTTACCGATAAGAAGGCATTTATTTTTAATAGAATATAAACCTAATAAAATTCTGAAACACTAGGCATTTATAAATTCATTTGTATATATTTCCCTGTCTGGAGAGTTTGGCCCTTTGCCCCCAAAGTTGAGAGCAAACCCTGTCTTTTCCCATATTTGCTCCCATTAGAGCTCCTATCACACTGTAGCACGACATTCCATGTATATCCATGTCTCTCTTGGACCACATGAAACCTGTGGGACCAGGTCTCATTCTTCCCTGTCCTTAGCACCTGATGCAGTGCCTAAGTGCCTATTTATTAAATAAATATTTGAGTGAATCACGCAAAACCAACTACTTTTGCAGATATATTTTCTCAGGTTCCACAACATTGTAGATTTGGGCAAAATGAGTAACAGTAATGAGATCCATCCTATTTATTTATTTATTTTTACAATTGTTGACCCCAGTGTAGCTTTCTGAATCAAAATCAAACGATTTTCTGACCAGCCTGCTACATGTCCATGTGAACAGCAATGATGTGGCAGTCTCCTCCCTAATAAATGGGAGTGTAGAGCAGTCAAGACCATGTGTATAATTCCTCAATATTAGATGTGTATGTAACTAAGAGTTTCCACTATTGTACGTTTTTGGAATTGGGTCATTTTTGCAAAAGGCTTGGATTAACATAAAGTGGTGTATTATAGCAAAGATTTTAATAAAATTTTTTTTTAATGTTTACTTTTGAGAGAGAGAGACAGCATGAGAAAGAGAGAGAGAGAGAGAGAGAGAGAGAGAGAGAGAGAGAGAGAGAGAGAGAATGAGTGGGAGAGGGGCAGAGAGAGGGAGACACAGAATCCATAGCAGGCTCCAGGCTTCAAGCTGTCAGCACAGAGCCTGATGCAGGGCTTGAACCTGATGAACCACAAGACCATGACCTGAGCCAAAGTGGGAAGCTTAACTGACTGAACCACCCAGGTGCAACATTATAACAAAGATTTTAAACCCAAACCCCTGCAGCCCTTTATTCAAAAGGGCTGGAGTAAGGCCTCATCTTCCAGATAGGTATAGAGTTCAGGAGTCATAGAGCCAGCATTGAAATGTCCACGTCCTCTTAATATCCTGTCTCATCTTTAAATCTTGATCCTGAAAAGTCTCCACACTGGCAGAGTTGCTGCAGAGCAATACTCAGTTTCCTTCCCCTGCCCCACCTTGTTAATATGACTCATGTTCACCCACTCCTTGCTAATATGATTCATGCTAAAATGGGCCATTAACAGTACTCCCTGCAAAGCAAATTTAAAAGTGACTACATTTTAGATTACATATGCCCACATGCACAACAATCCCTAAGGGGTTTTAAAGGTGGAGAGAGAAAATATTTCCACTTGCAAATGGCATAAAGGGCTCTGTTCCAACACTTGAAAAGTAAATCGTATTTAAAACTAGGGCCAGACTTGGAAGGATAGTTTTTTGGGAAAGGTATCACACTGGAAAACCACCATAGAACTCCATATGGGATATTTTTGTGTTTCTTACCTTAAAATGGTAAGGCTTAAACGTCAGGAGTAAGGTCTCCTATTGCATTTCAGATGCATTTACTCCATTTTTTAACTCTCAGGATTGAATAAATGGAATCTGTCCAGATTAAACAGAACTGAGTCATAGGCACTGCACATCTAGAGTATTACTGAGTTAGGTGGGCTTCAGAGGCAAAAGACAGATGGTTTAACCACCTCATAATGCCAGAGAGTTGAACTGAGTGCAGAGCAATATTATAAAGTTGATATTGTACTATAAAATAAAGATAAATGATACCTTCTTTTCCCCTATATTTAGGAGAGAATTAAAATACTGATTGTCGGCCAACCCAAACACAACTTTGGTATCCAGAGTTACATATTCAGGACTCTTGATCCTAGATCTTTCCATATGTTGAGGTCTTCCTCAACGGTTATTGGAATTCCCAGAGAATGCTGGTTTCCAGGCCCAGGCTTGTCTGCATCCTAACACCTAAAGATCTATCAGCCATTCAGGGCAGACCTCGCAGACAGAGGAGCCACATGGTTCAAAAACTAGATGCTCAAGTTTTGGTCCCTCCTTTTGTAGTCCGAGGTGTCCTGCTGCCTGTGGCATTATCTTCTTTCCAAGACCAGAGCTGATAGCTGGTTGACCCCGCTATCACTGTTGACACAAGTTCCTAGGATTATTTCTAGGCAAAGCATACTTTGTTGTTTTCAGTCCTGTGAGATTCAGAGGCTCCACCTGGACAGTTCTGAGTTCCTCTCTGAACCTGAAACTCCACTTTTTCTCACCCCCACACCTTTCTCTCCCAGGTTCTTCTTGGCTATCTGTTCACGTACGGCTTTGCCAACTTTCCCAGCCAGTGTCTTGGGCAGATGCTACATACAGCCTTTCTCTCTGGGTAGCATGAAGATTCATTTTTACAAAGGAAATCACTGGCCAAAGAGGTTCACCTCAGTTAGCGGTTCATTAGTTAGCAGAGATTATCAGAAAGTCTCAGCAAGAGAGAAGGTGGAGGACAAGGACCTGGGGTTTGGGGATGGGAGCTAAGCAAGGCAGAGGAGATGGGGCTAGGAGGAGGGGAGGAAGGTATGAGACAGTGCTCCCTGACTTGCCATGACCAACACAGATTATTTGAAAATTGCCTCCCATCATCGGCTTGATGAAGCCCATATGGGTTTCCCGTGAAAAGGATACATATGATTGCATGAGAGCTGGTAGGTGTTTTCAATGAGCCCTTCTTCATTGAGCTCCACAATGATCTTCTGCCCACAGACGGCGCAAACGTTGTCTGACAAGCTCCTTGTGGGCATCCCACTGACGCTGTAGAACTGTTTGGGGGAAATGCACAGAGCACTGTTAGAAAGGAGAACGCATACCATTCATTCTCTGAACACAGGAACAGCACTTCCAGGCTTTGGGACATAGAGTTTTCACTGCTTCTTCATTGGTTTAGAACTTGAAACACCTTTCCTCCTAGGAATGCTTCAGTGTAGTTAGGGTCTCCAGGCAAAAACGCACTGAACTCCAAATGGACCCAGAGTACACTGCTAATTATAACCTCCAATTTAACCTCCCCATTGAGGAATCCTTCAAGAGGAAAGGTTTTTATCCAGGGCTGTAGTTCCGAGTCACCCAGGAAGCTTTTTAAGCTTACCTATAGCCTAACCCTTTCTCTTATTCTGGAGACTCTGATTCACAGATCCGGAGTAAGCTCCGGCATCTCTATCATTTTTACTTCCCATGTGATGAGAGGGAGCATATAGACTAATCCCATTGGAAAGCAATGTTTTTAGAATTCTAACCTGGGATACCTGCATCTTTCCAAGATGAAGGTGGATGAAGAGTGGTTCCAATATTGGCAGCACATTAGAATCCCTAAGAAGCTGTTTTTTACAAAATAAATATTTATTTAAATATTGTTTTATACGTACAGGAAAGATATGAAGATAGTACCAGTTCCCATATACCATATGCCCTATTTCCCCCGTTATTACCGTCTTACATTAGTAGGTATCTTTGTCACAATCAATGAACCAACACTGACACTTATTATGAAATAAAGTACATACTTTATCCAGATTAGATTTTTAAAATTTTCTTATGTTTTATTGTATATTTGAGAGAGAGAGAGAGTGAGAGTGAGAGAGCGCACAAGAGGGGGAGGGGCAGAGAGAGATGGAGACACAGAATCCGAAGCAGACTCCAGGCTCTGGGCTGTCAGCACAGAGCCTGACGTGGGGCTCGAACTCATGAGCAGTGAGATCATGACCTGAGCCAAAGTTGGATGCTTAACCCACTGAGCCACCCAGGTGCCCCTATTTGGATTAGATTAAAAAAAAAAAACGAATGTCCCATTCTGTTCCAGAATCCGATTCAGGATACCACTTCGTTGTTATGTTTCCTTGAGCTCCTGTTGGCTGTGGTGGTTTCTCAGACTTCACTTTTTTTCTATGACTTTGACAACTTGGGGGAGTATTTTGTGGAATATCCCTCAATGGGAATTTAGCTGATGTTTTTCTCTTGATTACAGTGAGGTTATGAGTTTTAGGAACGAAGATAACATTCTTATCACACCATAGCAAGGGTACGTGCTATCAGTCTTATCACTGTTGATTTTCACCTTGATCACCTGGTGTGTTGCAGTGTCTGTCAGGTTTCTCTACTATAAAGCTACTCTTTTTTTTTTTTTTTTTTTTTTTTTTTTATTCCTTTCTATTTTGTACTCTTTGGAAGGAAATCACGAAGAACAGCCCATTCATAAGGAGGGGGAAGTTAAGCTCTACCTCAATATCAGTGAGTCTTCTCCAGAGAAAAGGAACTGATAGGGTGTGTATGTGTGTGTATCTAGATGGGTGTTTGATCAAACAATCGAGCACCACAGCCTACCTAAGCTGACCCCCAAAAACGTAACCAATAACGTTCTTAAGGTTGGAGTATCTACATAAATTACGTGGACTTCTGCATGAGAGATTTGTCTATTCTCCTCCATTCATTCATTCATTCATTCATTTATATCAACATAGACTCATGATATTTATTTTAAACATTTATTCATTTTTGAGACAGAGATAGAGCATGAACAGGGGAGGGTCAGAGAGAGAGGGAAACACAGAATCGGAAGCAGGCTCCAGGCTCCAAGCTGTCAGCACACAGAGCCTGACGCGGGGCTTGAACTCACGGACCATGAGATCATGACCTGAGCCGAAGTTGGATGCTTAACCAACTGAGCCCCCCAGGTGCCCCTAAAGCATCAACTTTAAATTTTTTTTCAATGTTTATTTATTTTTGAGACAGAGAGAGACAGAGCATGAGCAGGGGAGGGGCAGAGAGAGGGAGACACAGAATCTGAAACAGGCTCCAGACTCTGAGCTATCAGCACAGAGCCCAACACGGGGCTCGAACTCACGAACCGCGAGATCATGACCTGAGCCGAAGTCGGACGCTCAACCGACTGAGCCACCCAGGCGCCCCTCATGATATTTATTTTATACTTTGGGTTATAACCCAACTCTGCTGCTGCTACTATTGCTGCTACTACTACTACTACCATTACTACTACTACTATTATTACTACTACCACTACTACTATTACTACTACCGTCACTACTACTACTACGACGACTACTACTATTGCTACTACTACTACTACTACCACCACCATTACTACTACTACTGTTACTACTACTGTTACTACAACTACGACTACAACTACGACTACTACTATTATTACTACCATTTGGTTGCACAGATTATTCTAGCGTTTACCATTGGCAGCTTTTTCAGTTGGCTTCTGTGTCTCTGACTTATCCTCATAATTGTGGTGGGGCTTTTTGTTTGCTTGTTTTGAGCACTTCCTTAACTTCTGGCAGTACAAGGTACTCCGGGCTCATTTGTATATTCCCTGCCAAGACCTAGAATCAACCATTTCTCCAAGGAACCTTGGTTCCTTTTATTGTAGAATGGCATTAGAAAAGATATGGGCACTAGGTGTGCTCACTGCTACTGGGGTGTCATTGCTTCTGGGCTTCTTAGCTGATAGAGGAAGGAAATAGAGCTGTATATACTAACCCATGTGTATATCATAGCGATAGATGTTCCTATATGTATCCATCTATATTAAGACACATGTAATCTATATTATGCTACACATGATCTCAGACTGATGTCTTTAACTCTTATCCTTTACTATATGGATCATTCTAGCCTTCTCTCCTTGAGTGTTAATAACCTTCTGAGGGTGAGAAACATAGCTCCTACTATGGATCATCCATTTACTGAGTTATTCAGTTGCGGAATACATGGATAGCAGTATCAGAATTGTGAACCCATAGCCCCGAGGGAAAACACTTTACAAACTAGAGTACAGTACTTATGTTCAGTTCCTTTGCTTTTAATCTTAGATCTCTACTCATTTCAAAGTTACTTAGGTCAGCGCTTTCTTCTCCTCCCTTCAGTGTGGTTATTTCATGCATTTGTAATACAGTTAGATTCTTCTGTCACAGTCTACATTCTGTCCTGGCATTCTCTCACATCCTAAATGATTTTTCGGATTTGTATACATTGTTTCACTCCTTCTGCTACAAAGTACTATTGATTTTGACAAATGCATAGTGTCATGTATTTACGATTACAGTGTCATACAGAATAATTTCACTGCCCTAAAAAATTCCCTGTACTTCATCTATTCATCCCTGCTCACTCCCTAAACCCCTGGCAACCACTGACCTGTTTACCATCTCCATAGTTGTGCCCTTTCCAAAATGTCATATAAATGGAATCATATAACATGTACCCTTTTATGACTGCCTTCTTTCAGTTAGCAACATGTATTTACAGTTCATCCATGTTTTTGCATGGCTTAATAGCTCATTCCTTTTCCTGAGGAGCTTTTAAAACAAAGCAGATGCACTGGCTCCACTCCCAGAGATTCTGACTTAATTAGTCTGGTGTGGGGCTTAGGCAGTGGTGTGAGAATGGAAATTGCTCCTCCTTTGCTTCCTCCTTACCTCTGTCTCACACACACACACACACACACACACACACACACACACACACTCCATCAGTTCAAGTCACTCGTGGCTGTGCCAATGGCTTGAAGCAGTGGGTTTTATATATTTGGTAGATGAAGTTAAGTTGACAGAGGATGACAAGAAGTTGAAGCCTGGTGGGGTGGGATCAGGTGAGAAGTCTCCAGAAAGTTGGCACTTAAAAACTTGTCTTGTGAGGGTGAATCTCTTCTTCCTGGTCCACTGGAGAACAGAGGACACACAACTCTTCTCTCCCTCTCCTGTCCATAAATAAGTACAAGAGGCTTTGGGAAATTTTTAAGAAGTATGACTTCTGGCTTTTGCTGGAGGAACTAGGAGTGGAAATGCTCTCTCCTTTGCTCACCTTAAACATTATAAAAAAGGCAGTTGTCCCATAGATGACACATGGCAGGGGACTTCCAAAAGGTATCTTGTTCCGGCATTTCACCACAGAAGTCGGATTCCAGGCTATAGGAAAAGAGTAAGATAGAGCCTACGGAGATGGAGAAGGGCAGACTGGACAGGGATGAAGTCAAGGTCATGTCTACTTAGTCCTCCCCATAAATGGAGAGAGAGAGAAGAACAGTCTGGAATTGCACTCCTCCCTTGCCATCCACAGTAGCTTTTCCATTTCGTATCTGCTGTGTACCAAGAGGCCAGCAGAGGACAGAGACATAGAATTCCTGAAACCACTAGGTCATCCCAAAGCCCCTGGTTTGTGAGTTTTTATGAGATGCGCATGTGTCAGACATAGATGAGTGCTCCTAATATCTGAATATGAAATCCATCTAACCAGCAAGTATGTCCACTTGGGGTTTCAATCTTAAGAGAGTTTAAGAAAAAGCTATTAGGGATACTTTCTAAGTCCCAGAGACCAATATACAGTCAGAATATATTTAGCACAGTTTTTGTATCTCCGACTTCTTCTAATGCTATCTAATGATAACTGATCATTATGAGGAGTAATGATTGATTCTCAAGTGCTTTATGTGCATGAAATATGACTTTCTGTGTTAGGCACAGAATATAAAATTTAGTATAAAATATAAAATATAAAATTTTTTGTTGTTATTTAATTTTTAGTAATCTTTCAATGTGGGCAATTGGATTATGCTAGAGATGGTTACTTCCAAATAATAATTATTTTTTTAATGTCTATTTATTTATTTATTTATTTAGAGAGAGCATGCGTGCATGAGCAGGAGAGGGGCAGAGAGGGATAATTCCAAGCAAGTTCCATGCTCAGTGCAGAGCTGGATGTGGGGCTTGATCTCATGATCTAGATAGAGATCATGACTTGAGCCCATATCAAGAGTCAGTTGCTTAACCGACCGAGCCACACAGGTGCCCCCCAAATAATTATTTTATTTAAAAAGATGCCTCTGGGGGCACCTGGCTGGTTGTCAGTAGAGCATGCGACTCTTGATCTCAGGGTTGTGAGTTTGAGCCCCCACATTGGGCTAGAGATTACTTGAAAGTAAGTAAGTAAATAAAGCCTTATTTCCCAACAAATTTCTATAAATAGGAAGTATATTTTCTAACCAACTAGTAAAGATAATTTTTGATGCAAGGAGAATTAGGGAGCAGTTGGTCTGGGAGAACCAAAAAAAGACTTCTCTGTCTCCGAAAATGGATGCAAATGTGTAAGATGAGACCATTTCTCCATGCACCATAAGTAGTTTCACAGAATGAAAGCAACACTTACCCCTATAGTAGAAGCCATGTAATCCGAACAGATCTCTGCAAAATCTCTCCCCATTACGCCATAGTAGAGGCCATAGAACAAGGATACAATGCCAAAATCCATGGAATCTCTAGCCTTGATTCTATTGAAAATGACAGGGTAAGGAAATAAGAACGTGGTATATGAGGGGCTCGAGAAGGGTTGCAGCTTAGAAGAAATTTCCTGCCACGGTCTCTAACAGAAAGTTGGGAGTACTTTTTTTAACTGATTTTTTAGACTTTAATTGATTTTTTAAAGCCTCTTAAAGTCTCTAAATTCTCTTCAAATGTTACCACTCCATGGTAAGTGGGCGAAGTAATTCTTGAGAGGGTCTTTTAACTGGTGGTTTTGAAGCTGGGTTGTTCAAAGAAAGGCCTGCGCAGCTTGTAAAACTCCTCATCAACCCCCTGCACCCCAGGCCAATTACATCAGACTCTCGGGGTGGGGCCTGTGCAGCAATATTTTTGGAAGCTCTCCAGACTCCAGGTGATTCCAGTGGGCAGCTAGCATTAAGAACTTCTTTAATGGAGTAGTGTTTCTCAGCCTTAAATATAGATTAGAATCACCCGGGGAGATTTAAGACTCTGCTGCTCTGGAGCTGTGATGTACGTGGCCTGGGGTGGGGTCTGCACAGCAGTGCTTTTTAGAAACTTCTCAGGTTGAGAATTCCTGCTATCAAGCTTAGATTTTACAGAATACTTTCAAATACCTCACTTGCCTAACAAATATTTGAGGTAGATATGATTACCTACCTCATTTGCATTTGAAAAAATGGAGATTTAGAAAAAATGATTTGCTTAACATGACGATTGGTACAAAACAAAACCAGGGATCACACTTCAATTTTGAGGCCCTTTGCTACTATGCCATAGTGACTACGTGTCAATCAGAAAAAAAATATTTTGCAAGTTGCATCATATTTCAAATATAATAGGATTCCCCCGCATCCCATTTTTAAGAGAAACACTTCTTTAAAAAGTAATTAGCCCCTAATTTAATCATTGCACATATGGTTTGTTATATCTCTCAACAGCTTCAAATGTTAGCCCTGGGCCTGGGTAGATCTGACTGAGTCAGAAAGGGAGGGAGGAGTGGAGGGGAGCTGGTCGGTCGGTCCTGGAAACTTTTTCTAGTTGTTTTGTGCTCTGTGAATTTGAGGAGGAAATGGTAAAGGCAGAGAGTTTGTAGACTTAGAGGGTACAGCTCTTTTTGTGATGGGAACTGGGAATTCCAACACAAATGGTGGCTTTATTCTTTCAAGATTTGCCTGTTTATATTTGAGAATTGGGATAGTGGGGAGGAATGAAGATGCTCTTCTCCCCATGTTCAGGGGAGGACTAGTTCCTTCCCAGCCTGAAGGGTTAAGTTCTTGCTATGCCTCGTTGTAGGAGAGGTCATGGTTAAGGAACTTCTATCTTATGGAAAGTAGTCTTGGGACAACTGTAGGCTCAGTGATTTCATAAAATTCCTTATGAATATTTTTACATTCACTAAAATAAAGTTATTATGGACAATATGCTGAAACACAAGAGAAATCAGTGTCTTTCTATACACAGAATAATATATTAATCATAGATCTGTACAGTTACTTTCTATCCCTTTCCTGCTAGAAAATGGTAAGAGCTCCTGCTGTGAAAGTTTCATGAAATGCTTATAAAATCAGATGGCTACATTGCCGTAGGAAGAGTCCTTCCTTTCAGAGCTGACACTCCATCCAATTGCCTGACCTATTTTATGAGTTGCCAATGTTTGCCTTTTGATTTCTGGTAAGGTCCCAGAGGAACTTCAATGTGAGAGATATTCTGGGGAATTTTTATTTGAGCTGCTTTCCACAGCCTTGTGGTATGTCTTAAATTTCCTTTCCAGGCCACAGGTTGATTACACAGCCTTGGCTCTGCCCATGAGAACCTCGTCCACAGCACATCTCAGCAACCATTTTTTCAAGGAGCTCAGTTCTGAGTTATAATTATCCTGATTTCCTTGATTTCTCACAAGACTTTCTTGTTCTGTTATTTCCTTACCTCTCATTCAAGTTCTAAGCACTTAGTTTTGTCCTTTTCTGACTGTCCCCAGCAAAAGGGACTTCATAGGTACCAGAAACAAAATTCTAGAGCAGTGCTGTCCCCGGCAATATAGAAGTACAGATTGAAAATTTCCTAGTAGTCACATTAAAAAAAAACCCATGAAATAATTTCACCAATACATCCCAAACACTGTATTTCAACATGTGGTCGATATAAAAATTATTTTCTCTTTTTATTTTTTTAACAGTATTTTTCAAACTTTGAAATCCAGTTTGTATCTTATAGTTCTAGAACGTTTTATTTCATAGTTTAGATGCTCATAGTGACATGACCTATCGTATACTGCACTGGACAGCATAGTTCCAGAGGTTTTGAAGGAAGAAGATACATACAAGGAAATGACACTTCAGAATTTTATGGAGGGAAATTTGTAGTTCTGTAAGAATTACTCTACTGCAAATGTAGGCCTGCTTTTAACGGTGATGTTCAAAATTTGCCTATCAGGTACAGATTTTTTTTTAAAGTTTTTTGATGTTTTTATTTATTATTTTTGAGACACAGAGAAAGCATGAGCTGGGGAGGGGCAGACAGAGGGAGACAGGAACCGAAGCTGGCTTTGCACTGACAACAGAGACCCTGACGTGGGGCTCAAACCCACGAGCCTCGAGATCATGACCTGAATCAAAGTCAGACGCTTAGCCAACTGAGCCACCCAGGCGCCCCTCAAGTACAGATTTTCTTTAAAGCTTATAATTTTTTGAAAACTTTTTATTCTGTAGGGTTTCCTCTTATACTTTTCTAGTGGCATCTACTTTTCTAATGACAGCTACTATAAACAATGTGTGTATGGAACATTGTAGGGCCAAATGATCCCTAATACAGAGAACTTGACCAGGTGAATATTGCAAGCAAGTGCTTGGAGATATTAATGTCTTAATTGGAGATACTTACTTGAAAAATAAATTGAATCCACACATTGTAAACATGATGGCCAAATAACCCACAACACCAAATGCATAGCTGAGTTTGTAGATTAGAAGAAACCATTTGTAGACCAATCTGTGGATGTAAAATGGGGAGAAATACAGAACATGATATGTTATCTTTTTCAAACATTGTTATAAGTCGGTTTTTAATTTCTGGAATTCTATTTATTATGTGATATAAAGAACATCAGTAGATTATATCAGCTAAACTCAATAATAATCTATAGTTTTAATATAATACCAACAAACTATATAAATAGTATGCACGTGCATATATACATTCATTGCAGTTTGTCTATGTTCCTCATGTTAGAGTGGCGTTCAGAGGTGGTTTCTCCACCTGGAACCCTGCCTCCCCTAACCCTCCTCCCCTGCCCTAGGGTTAGCTTAGAGTGGTTTTGGCAGGAGTAGCTTGGAGTAAGCAAAAGATGAGCAGAGAAGTCAAGGCTGTGGGGCAGGGGGGAACCTCCTCCCCCAGGAGTGTTGCCTGCTACCGCTGCCCCTCCACCCCCCAGCCCAAGGACAGAGGTCCTCATTATCAGGCTCAGCCTCACCCCAACTCCTCTCCACTCACAGAGCCCCTCCCCTAGCCCTGGGATGGAATCACAAGTGTGCCACGGGCTGGTTTTCTCCTGCTATATGGATGGGTTCTTTGTGTATCCCAGCACATACAGTGACCACTCTTAGCACCTTTCCTTCTTCCCACAGGGTCAGAGTAGAGAAATGGGAGATGGGGATTGAGGGCACAGGTGTAGATGATTTAGAAGGGACCTCCTTACCCTGCTTGTTTCCCTTACCCCTGGCAGTAAAAGCCCTTTGAAAACCTACAGAAAGGGCCACTGCTTCATGTCTGGGAGGACGTGGGAAGATGCATTCGTGGTGCCACAGGACAAGGTTCTGGCCGGTGGAACGAGAAGTGATGGGAGGAGAAGGAGCTGCTGGGGGACTGTCCTTGTGCCCAGAGAAAAGAAGGCGGTGGCTGGACTGGTGCTTCCAAGGGAGCTGGAGGGCAAGAGGCAGGCCGGCCTCTCAGCTCTCCCTCCACACTTTTCGGGAGCCAGGTTCCCGCCTTTATTGCACCAAATGCTTATTTTCTGTTTTTACTGATTTAATGTTTCAATGTTATTTTATTTTTATTTATTTAATTTTTTTCAACGTTTATTTATTTTTGGGACAGAGAGAGACAGAGCATGAACGGGGGAGGGGCAGAGAGAGAGGGAGACACAGAATCGGAAACAGGCTCCAGGCTCTGAGCCATCAGCCCAGAGCCCGACGCGGGGCTCGAACTCACGGAGCGCGAGATCGTGACCTGGCTGAAGTCGGACGCTTAACCCTAACCCTAACCCTAACCCTAACTGCGCCACCCAGGTGCCCCTCAATGTTATTTTAAAAGATGCCCTGCTTCATTGAATTCCAGTCAGAAGGGGCCTGCTGAGGGGTGCCTGGGTGGGGCTCGGTCGGTTAAACATCGACTGGACTCTTGATCTCAGCTCAGGTCTTAATCCCAGGGTCTTGAATTCAAGCTGGCTTGAGCTCCGTGCTGGGCATGAAGAAAAAGAAAAGAGAGAAAAAAAAAAAAAAAAAAAAAAAAGGAGGGACCTTCTGAAACATGATGCTGTGAATGGGGTTTGTGGGCTGGCTTGAGAAATGAGTTGTCATTACATCATTTTATGGTGAAAAGCTTCCCCACTTCAGGGCACTTGGTACCAGGGTTTTGTGGGCCACGCCTCCTCCTGCAGGTGTAGTCCCGCCCCATGGGGGAGGGATCGGCAGTGGGGAGTTCGGAGGGTCCAGAAACTCCGTACGGACTGTACGGACTGTACGAGGTGGGTCAGGTCGCTCTGAGCCTAAGTCACCTCTAAAGGAGGGCAGGCGGGGCTTTGGGGATCTCTCTGCCACAGTGACTCGCGAGCCTGCCGGTTCTTCTAGGTTGCCAGTTCCCGGGAAGGCAGTTCGGATCACTGCTCAATGCAGCCAGATGGAGGCGGAAGTTTACGTTGCTCCAAGAGGTGAGCATGGGAGGGGGGCCAGGTCCGAGAGGGCCTCCCCTTCTCCCCCACAGCACCCGCCAGCACCAGAGTCGGGTTCAGGAACTCCACATGTCCTGGACTTCCCGTACCTGCTCTGCCCCTACAGGGTCCCCTCGCAAGGTTGTGCCAGCATCACAGGTGTTTCGACTTTTTAACTGCAGGCCTTCTGTGTGTCATTAAGGCAAAACCTGCTGTTGGGAGCCAGGCGGGCGGCTGGGGTGGGGGGGGGGTGGTGGTTCACACTCTGTCTGGTATTGGTATGATTCTGGGCTCCCCCTTCCCGTTACTGCCTGTGGGACTCTGGCCACCCTACTTAGGACTTCCTCCTATGATTGCCTCATTCATAGGGTCGGGGGATAGCACTAGCTCCTAAGGTAGTTCTGAAGATTATGTGAGATCATGTATTAATGTTCAAAAGATCTGACACATTTAATGCTCAATATGCATATAATTATTACAGGTATGTTAGGTTTTCCAAATCCCCCACCCCCAAATCCTCCTGCTTACGGGGAGTACAAGTTTCTAGAGCACTGGAGTCCAGAGCTCCCTCGTTACTTAGATTACACTGGAAGGCAGAGAAACCAGGTTAGGAATTGTGTTTGTGCTTCAGAGCAGCCTCCAAAAGGAAAGCTTGGCCTGAAATTGATGTGACCAAGCCCAGCTCTTTGTGGAGGTTTTTGAGCCTGAACCCTACTGCCATAGAGAGTTCTCTGTTACTCTGCCCCCTTCTGTTACTTCCCCCTTCTCTGTTACTCTGCCCCACAGCAAGGGCTTGGTATACTCTGCGGGAGGAACAGCTGGTTTTTAAACTGCATTGGTAGAGGTGCCTGGGTGGCTCAGTCCAAAGTTGAGTGTCCACATTCAGCTCAGGTCGTGATATCCCGGTCTGTGAGTTCGAGCCCTGAGGCAGGCTCTGTGCTGACCGCTCAGAGCCTGGAGCCTGTTTCAGATTCTGTGTCTCCCTCTCTCTCTGACCCTCCCCCATTCATGCTCTGTCTCTCTCTGTCTCAAAAAATAAATAAACGTTAAAAAAAAAATAAAAAAAACCAAACTGCATCGGTGTGAGAGACCACTCCTCTTGGGTTTGCTTTTGCACCAAGCCGGTTAGATCTGACCAGCTTTCCTAGCCAGTAATGAAATCCTGTTTCCTAATGGAAAATAGCTAAGAAGTGACTTACCTATGATATGATCAAAGATCCATAAGGATCGTTAGGGCCTACTCCCACTCATCAACAGGAGCTTCTTTATCCAGACTGCTTTTCTAGAAGAAATGGGGTCCTAATTAGCCTCTCCTATTGTTGTCTCTTCAAATGGTGGCTGTAGGTCTTTTTTTAAATGTTAGTGTAACGTGTTGTCTGTCAGGCTATGCTGGGGTCAGGGCTGTACAGGCAGGAGAAGCTGTATGCCCTGCGGGCATGAGGAACAGAGCACAGGGGCCCCGCCATCTGAGACACATGAGCCATGGAGAGTAATGAGGGAGCATTTGGCTATTTCTTGTCATGAAGCTCCTCTGCATTGAATGCGCTCATGTGCACAGAAATGCTGCGTTTAACTGGGGTAATTCATTCTACAGTGGAGAAGTGAACTGTTCTCTCTGAAATACAATATAGATTATATCTGGGAATGAAAGCAAGTGCATTTTGGCTCATCCAAAATTTGGATCACTTTCACAAGTTTTAAATAACTTCCAATATTTTTTAAGAAGGAGAAAAGGTACCATATATCCATGTAGAGATGGGTAAACCAGGCCATACAAAGGCTGTCTAAAGCCCCAAATCAGCCAGTTCAGGAGGTCTACTACCACCACCTCAGAGCTCTTCCCAAATGGGATTAAATTAAAATATTAACCAGAATTCATGTATTTGAATACAAATTTTTAAATTTTATTTATTTATTTATTTACTTACTTACTTACTTATTTATAGTAAACTCTACACCCAATATGGGGCTTGAACTCATGGCCCCGAGATCACTAATTGCATGCTCTTCCAACTGAGCCAGCCAGGCTCCCCTTGAATATCAGTCTTTATCATTACATTGATTTATCTGACTTTTCTCACTGAATATTTTTTCTTCTCCAGAGTAGGAAAAGTTGATATCCGTCTCTCCCACTTTTTTTGAGGATTAAAAACAAACATCTGAATAGCTAAATAATCCTAAAAACATTTCACAGGAGCTCATGATTTGTTCTCCAACCAAGATCAAAATGTGACATTGTCTTATTGCCATGTAATGCCTTACACATTTTCTCTCTATCCCATTTCAGTTTTATCTAGATTTAGATTCAGATCTTATCTGCAGAACAAGGAGAGTGAAAGCAAATTTGTGGGCACATTATGAGATTATAAGCACTTTGGAATGATTTGTGGACAACATAATGGAATTCTAGAAATGTCAAGAGGTTGGCAATGGTAGTTAAGATAAGCATTGGAATATTAAAGCCTCATTTGTTATGAGAGGAGTAAGTTGGCCATTACTTATGATTTACCCGAAATAAAATACATATATAGTTGTTAGAAATACAAACATCTAACTCTTGCTCTATTATAAAATGTGTGTGACACAACTTATGATGGAATCATACAAAATGCTGAGCTAAAAATAAATATGCAAATAGTGTTCTAGAAAGTTAAAAAAATTTTTTTAATGTTTATTTAGTTTCGAGGAAGAGAAAGAGAGACAGAGTGTGAGAGGGGAAGGGGCAGAGAGAGGGGGAGACACAGAATCCGAAGCAGGCTCCAGGCTCTGAACTATCAGCACAGAGCCCCACACGGGGTTTGAACTCACAGACTGACAGATCATGACCTGCGCCGAAGTTGGACGCTTAAGTTGGATGCTTAACGGATGGAGCCACCCAGGCACCCCTTTGTTCTAGAAAGTTTAAACCATAGTTTGACTTCTCTTTCTTCTGTCATTAGTATCTGAAGTAATAGATTTTACAGGTATGTCCAAATCACCATTAAACAATGAGCATACACAGTGGTATAGCTAATCTCCAAATAGTTTTGCTACTGAAGGGCAAAAAAAGTGTGATGCCCCCTCCCCCATCCGGGAAAATGGAATTAAAGTATACTTCTTAATGTTTATAATAAAGAGGGTGTCAGGGAAGGAACGAATGGGATACATACCTTGGTGTTCTCCCTGAGAGGGGTTTTCGGGTAGCTCTGAAGAGGACGTAACTGGTAATAACTGAGAACATTCCCCACATAGACAGAAACCGCCACCAGTAAAGTTTTATCGTGAAATACAGAGGGACAACCCACATCTGCAACAGTGTCACCAGCTGTCAGAAAAAATGAACAGAAAGTCTCTTTGAATGATTGAGGGCCCAGAATGTCATGTCCGCTATTAAATGATTCAGAAGCTACTCTGGGGGAAACCACTGTCACCGTCTCATCTATAACATGCAACTGGGTCACCTTCCAGCTGTAAGCTCTTCTATACATGCTAAGTTTTGGAAGGAATTAGTGTGGTGGTCTGAAAATTCAAATGGGAAATCATCCAAAACATTCATTTTTCTTTTACCTCTTTTCTCCGGGATAGTTCAGATGAAAGCAACTTTGGGCTTCAAAAGCTGTGTGGTTTTGGACAAGTGAGCCTCACTTTTGTTGTAAAATTAGGGATAACAATGCCTGCCCTTCTTGCCTGTGCTGAGGTGGGGATCAAACGAGACCACGGATGGGAAAGTGCTCTGGAAACAGTACTGTAATATATGGAGCCAAGGGGCTGTTGTTCCTATCATGTACACGTGTGCAAATACATGGTGACATCAAAGGGAGGAAGTGGCATCACAGGAGCTTCTGGGACCTCTTCTGCCTGCTTCCCAGTGCACTCTGCAGGGTGAACCTTGGAGTCCCAACTGTGGGGCCCCCTCACCCTTGACTATTGGATTTGCAGCCCACCTTTTGCTTCTTGTCTTTCTTTTGCTTTTGTTTTGCCTTTTCCAGGCAAGCCAAGGTGGGGATCAAACTCTTCCCTATTCATCTGTGTGTAACTCCTTCATGGCCTGTACCACTGACCTGAGTCCAAGTCACCTTCAGAGGGTTCTTTAAGTTGGCTGGCCCTACTCTCATGTGGCAGGAAGCAGGGTAGACTGAGCTGATGGGTTGTGAGTCAACAACTTGATATGGTTACCATAGTGATGCTCCCATTCTTTAGACCAGGCTTAATGCCAGCTATTACCTCTCTTGTGAAAAAACAGCCAGCAATAACCTCTGGTCTTATGTTTTAGCACATGCAGACTAACCCCCTATTACTTGCTCAGCACCAAAGTAAGAGAGGGATGGCAAAGAGGTTTTGTCTCAGGTGTGGACTTGAATTGGCAGTGGCCCCTGGCAATGCTCTGTTGAGGAGGATTCTGAGCCTGGGTCCTGGGGTAGTGGAAAGAGCATCATGATTGCTTACTTATGTCTGCCAGTGGTGTGGAAGCAGTTGTTAGGGCATGTATTTCATGTATTTTTCATCTGAGTGTAACAAAGACTGATGTTATTGATTTGTCTTTTTCTTTCTTTTTCTTTCTTCTTTCTTTCTTTCTTTCTTTCTTTCTTTCTTTCTTTCTTTCTTTCTTTCTTTCTTTCTTCTTTCCTTTTCTTTCTCTTTCTTTCTTTCTTTCTTTCTTTCTTTCTTTCTTTCTTTCTTTCTTTCTTTCTTTCCCTTCCTTCCTTATCTTTCTTTCTTTCTTTTGTTTCTCTTCTTTCTTTCTTCTTTCCTTTTCTTTTTCTTTTTCTTTCTTTCTTTCTTTCTTTCTTTCTTTCTTTCTTTCCTTCCTTTTCTTTCTTTCTTTCTTTCTTTCTTTCTTTCTTTCTTTCTTTCTTTCTTTCTTTCTTTCTTTCTTTCTTTCTTCCTTCCTTCCTTCCTTCCTTCCTTCCTTCCTTCCTTCCTTCCTTCCTTCTTTCTACTTCATCTTTGTGATAAAAGGAGGCAGCTGAGGAACAAAAGCCTATGGATATAATTTTGGGTCCTTTAATAAGGTCTTGGTCATAATAGCCTTAAGGTCATAACCAAAATTATTTGATAAGACTTCAAGATGTGCCTGAAAAAGACAAGGCCATAGCCGTTCCTCTTTCCACATCAAATAAGAAGACATTTCCAAGGTTTTTCATTTTTTTTATTGCTTCATCCCCATAAATGAACTGATATGAAGTCTTCTGACAGTTGCTCTAAATCTTTGGGAGAACACTAGAGTTGTTATAAAACATGCATTTGAACAAAAATACACATGGAGCCAATCTAAGGTGATTATCTGGAGAGTGTGGGAGGAAAAATACCCTATAACCTCCCTTTTTTGTTTTCAAATTCCTGGCAGTACTTTCAGGGAATAGTATATTTTTTTAAGTTTATTTAATTTTGAGAAAGAGAGTGTGTGGGTGCGCAGTGGGGGAGGGGCAGAGAGATAGGGAGAGAGAACCCCAGGCAAGCTCCATGCTGTCAGCACAGAGTCAGGGAAGAGTATTCTTTACTCTTGCCTAAATTAGTCAGATACAAACGTGCCTTGATTCATTGAGCTTCGCAGATCCCATGTTTTTACAAATTGAACGTCTGTGGCAATCCTGTGTCCAGCGCATCTGTCACGCCATTTTTCCAACAGCATTTGCTCACTTTGTGTCTCTGTGTCATATTTTGGTAATCCTGGCAATATTTCAAGCCTTTTCATTATTATTGTATTTGCTACAGTGATCTGTGATCCGTAATTGCAATTCACTGAAAGCTCAGGTGATGGTTAGTATTTTTTTTTAGCAATATTTTCTAATTAAGTACATTGTTTTTTAGACATGAGGTGATTATACACTTAATAGACTACTGTATACTGTGAATGTAACTATGATTTGCACTGGAACACCAAAAAGTTCATTCGACTCTCTTTATTGTGATACTTGCTTTATTGTGGTGGTCTGGAACTGAACCCACGTTATCTCAAGGGTATGCTTTTAATTGCTTTAATTTTCCATCCTACCTTGTGAGTGTGGTTATAGCTAATATGTGAGTTAGCACCTTTATTTATGAAATCAAGATAAATATATATCCAAACAGGGCAAACAGCTTTACCTAAGGAAGTAGAATGCTGTTCCTGAGGACCAGAGACCACATAGTAGGTAGTTAAGACTCCATTTGTGTCTACTTTAGCACTCAGCATTAGCAACTCTGACCCTCTGCTATTGCTAATAAAGGTGTACAGCCCCTTAAAAGAAAATCACACCAGAATTTTGGTCATTTATTTCCCATAGCTGATTTTGGAGATAGCAATCTATGATAAGTGATATGTTTTCTGACTTTTTTAGTTCATTATCTCTGATATTAAAAAAGGAAACAAAAAGGGCACCTGGGTGGCTCAGTCGGTTGAGCGCCTGACTCTTGAAATGGGCTCAGGTCATGATCTCACAGTTCGTGGGATCAAGCCCCACGTCAGGCTCTGTGTTGACATCATTGGGCCTGCTTCAGATCCTCTCTTTCCCTCTCTCTCTCTCTGCCCCTTCCCTGCCTGTGCACACACATGCTTTCTCTCAAAGTAAATAAATAAACATGAAAAAAAAAGGAAACAGACATGAACTTTATCTTGCAAAACCTGATCATCAATCTTTTGCATTTTTCATCTTTCTGTTTGAACAATTTGATTCATCGTTACATTTCCCCATAAAAATACTGAAATTTTTTGTAATAGTAAGAGTCAGTTCATTTTAATTCCGCGAAACTGCCACGCTCCTATTTGTATACTTTAGATCATAAGCTAAAATTGACAAGACTAATCCATTTCCTCAAATCCATGGAGTTATTACAATCTATAATATTTTGGAGCAATGATTGGATTATATTTTTATAATACTAGGTCTCATTGTGGATCTATAAAAGTACAACCCATTTCTAGATGATCCCAAATTTCTCTTACTTGATGCCTGGGTTTAATTAGCAGTGCATAGCAATGTCAAATGTACAGACATCCCACTTCTTAAAAATAGGCCTTAGAGGTCAGAAACAAAGGGAAAGCAAAAGAACATTATAACATATCAGGTATGAAAATATTTGATTTCTGAACTAAGTGTATACCCAATGGCATATTTTCTCAACATGTAAGGGGAAAGGTCAGAAATTTGCATTATGAATTCAATTAATTCTATGAGGAGTCATTTTGAAATGAGGGCCACATTTCATATCAATTTAAAAGGTTATCAATTTCCAGAGCAGTTAAAACTTCTCATTTTTAATAGCAACTGCCACATATGAAATGTAGGAATTTGGTGCCTCATAAATAAACACACGAAATATGTGAAATCGAGGTGTATGCATGCGAGAGGAGGCCTGGCAGCTGGGACACATTAATAATGCCAGAGGGGTCACCATCTGGGCATGTGCATATAAAACACATCTGCATTGCTGGCGAAGGGCAGCCTGTGCATCTGTATCACATCACCAAACGTTCTCCCCACCCACACATCGTGGCAGAAGGAATTTCCTGACGAATCACATGCTGCCCAAAGGTACCATGTTTTGTTCTTGTATCTATGCACATAAGGAACGTGAAAAGAACAGCAAATCAAGTCAAAACAAAGGTATCTTTTTATTTGCCTAATTATACAGAATGATGAATGGATCACACAACATGAGAGAGGGAGAGAGAGAGGGAGCGAGAGAGGGAGAAGGAGGTGGGCGGGAGGGAGGAAGTTATGTGATGCTCATTTCCTTTGCACTGCAAATCCCAAAGTGTTTGCAGCCATTTGTACATGTGTCTGTGTGTGTTTGTATAGGTGGAGGTGGAGCAGGAGCAGGGAGATGCCAGAGGTCAGCAGGAAATTCCCATGTAAATAAAGGACTCCAGGAAGTACTGTTGCTATGATTAGCACACAGGCAGTGAAGGGAAGTATGGATATAAACAAGTAAACGTTGGGAACTTTGGCATGTGGAGGGCTATTAGAAATTCACTTGGTCCTTATTTCTAGTTCCAAATCAATTCAGACTGTTGATTTTGCTCTTTGAATTCTTAAAGGAGATTGTGCCACGCAGTGTTAGGTATGTATGTGACTATGCATGTATTTGTGTGTTGCCTCACTTAAAAAAGATTGGAGCGGGCCTAAGGCTTTACTGGTACAGTAATATGTTCTAGTGTTTCACGGCTATTAATAGGCAGGAAGTTGATTTAAATAGAGCAATGTTTCAATCTGTAGCAAATTATTTGCCTGTGTGTTGAGGCAAGTTAACAGTGTGCCTGAAACCCAAATTCTTTGTATGTAGTCATCAGGCCTTCTCTTGATTTGAAGGGAGGTAAAAGGAATCTTTTTTGGCACCTTCCCCCTATTTCCTTCAGATATGAGAAATAGGGATATATCAAAGAAGGTGGAGAGGCCGGTGTTGAATGAAATTTTATTTTTTTAATTAAATTCTGTTTAAAAATGCTGTTAAAAGCGTTTGGAAATAATTTCGTTTTGAAGCTCTGCCATGTCTACAACATATCAACAGCATCAGTTGAAAAGAGAAAAATTCAAATATCCAGATGCTCTGTCTATATTTTACTAACCATATGACTATTTGGGAACACCCAGGTATTTAGTAGTAGTCCGAACAAAATAAGAATTTTCCACTTTCTGTCTATTTTCTCTCTTCACTTTTTGACATCACCTTGGAGCAGGTGATGTTGTATTTTCAGACTTTGTTTTCTAAATAACATGGCTCCTTTGCTTTAGGTATTTATAATAAGCCGCTCTGATGTCCACAGCTCCTACAGACGACGGAACAGAATCTAAGATTAAATGATCACTTCAGAATATAGACATATTTGTTAAAAGCTGTACTCTGAAAATACCTTGAGCTTTTGGATTAGTTCCCTCACCTCTGAAGCACACGATCCAAATTATGCATGCAATAATGTGAAAATAGGGGCGCCTGGGTGGCTCAGCTGGTTAAGCATCCGACTTCGGCTTCAAGGTTCATGGGGGGTTGAGCCCCACATCGGGTTCTGCACTGACAGTATGGACCCTGCTTGTGATGCTCTCTGTCTCCCTTTCTCTCTGCCCCTCCCCTGTGCTCTCTCTCTCTTTCACCCTCTCAAAAATAAATAAAAACTTAAAAAAATGAAATAAAGTGAAAATAATGCTATTTTATATATAATATATAATACCCTCAGGGTGTAAATAAATAAGTAAACTGGCTCCCACCTTCTGCCATCTATGTACTTAATTGTTCCATCCCAGTAACATACAGAGCAATATCAGAATTGTTAACCTGCACTCCCATAGGACAGTGTTACCAACTAGGTACAGTGCTCATTTACAGTGTCTATTGCCTTAATCTTACAGATTCCTCTGATTTCCAAAGGTACGTAGCATCTGATTCTTCAGATGCTGATTTCATCGGCGAAACCATCTGGGCTTGGAGCTTTCTTTGGTAGAAAGATGTTAATTATTGGCTGAATTAAAAAAATAGATATAGGCCAGAGGCAGGATATATGGGGTGACTTAAATGGGTAAAGCTAGTCAAAGGGTACAAACTTCCAAACTTCTAGTTATAAGATAAAGAAGTCTTGGGGATGTAATATGCATTATGGTGACTATAGTTAACAATAATGTGTTGTATATTTGAAAGTTGCTAAGACGGAAAATCTTGAAAGTTCTCATCACACACGCAAAATTATAACCATGTGTGGTGATGATGGATGTTAACTAAACTCACTGTGGTAATAATTTCACATCATATGCATAAATCAAATCATTATATTGTACACCTAACATTAATGCAGTGTTATATATCAATTATATCTGAATAAAAAATAGAAATAGGCCTATTCAGGTTATTTATTTCTCCTTTTTTGAGTTTTGATATAGTTTGTGTCTTTCAAAGAATTAGTCTATTTCATTATGGTTATCCAGATTTGTGGACATAATATTCCATTATTTTCTTTTTATGTCCATAGGATCAATAATGATGTCCCCTCTTTCTTTTCTGATATAGGAATTTGTGTCCTCTTATTTTTTTGGTTAGCTGGCTAGAGCTTTATAAACTTTACTGATCTTTTTCAAAAAAGTTTCTCAGTTTTTGGTTTCACTGAGTTTCTCTATTGATTTACTGTTTTTTAATTTAATTGCTTTCTGCCCTAATTTTTAAAATTACTTTTCCTATGATTGCTGTAAGTTTAAATTACTCCTTTCCCTAGTTTCCTAAAGTAGGTGCTTAATTTACTGATTTTAGATCTTTCTTCTTTTCTAATATATGCATTCAATGCTACAAATTTCCCTCTAAGCATTGCCTTTCCTGCATCCCACAAATTTTGATATGTTGTATTTTCATTTTCACTTAGTTCAACTAATTTTTTAGTTTCTCTTAAGTACTTCTCTTTGACTCATGTGCTATTTAATCTCTAAATATTTTGGGATTTTGTTCAACTATCTTTCTGTTATGGATTTCTAATTTAATTTTTGTGGTCTGAGAACATACTTTGTATAATTTCAATTTTTAAAAAAAATTTTTGGTGTGTTTTAGGCCCTGAATGTGGTCTATCTTGGTGAATGTTCTGTGTGAGCCTAAGAAGAATGTGCACTCTTCTGTTGTTAGATGTATTCTATAAACATCAATTAGTGCAGGTTGATGAATGGTGCTGTTCAGGTCAACTCTATCCTTACTAATATTCTGCTTTCTTGATCCATCAACTACTGAAGGAGGGTGTTGAAATCTCTAACTAAACAATGGATTTGCCCATTTCTCCTTGTTCAATCAATTTTTGCCTTGTATATGTTGATGCTTCTTGTTAGGCATATACACATTAAGAATCGTTATGTCCTTTTAGGGGGGTCTTGGTGGCTCAGTCAGTTAGTATCAGAGTCCCAATTTTAGCTCAGGGCATGATCTTATGGTCATGAACTCATGCTTGTGAGATTGAGACCCACAATGAGCCCCAAGTCGGGCTCCACTATGGGTATGAAGCCTCCTTAAGATTCTCTTCCGCCCCTCCCCTACTTATACTCTCTCTCTCTTAAAAAAAAAAAAAAAGAGTTGTTATGTCCTTTTAAATAACTGAATCTTGGGGCACATGGGTGGCTCAGTCGGTTGAGCCTCCGACTTCGGCTCAGGTCATGATGTCATTGTTTGTGAGTTCGAGCTCCATGTTGGGCTCTGTGCTCACAGCTCAGAGCCTAGAGTCTGCTTAAGATTCTGTCCCCCTCTCTCTGCCCCTCCTCCACTTGCACTCTCTTCCTCTCTCTCAAAAATAAACATCAAAAAAATTTTAAATAACTGAATCTTTGATCATTATGTAATGCCTCTTTTTCTCCCTGATAATTACATCTTTATTCTTATAAGTGAGTTTTTTTGTCAACAACATATAATTGCGTCTTGTTTTTTGTTTTGATTTGTTTTTTATTCATGGTGACAATCTCTGTCTTTTAATTGGTGTATTTAGACGATTCACATTTGATTACTGATATAGTTGGATTAATATCTACCATATTTGTAACTTCTCTGTTGCATAGTGTTTGTTTCTTTCTTTTCCTCTCTGCCTTCTTCCTTTTTTAGACTCTTTGGCTTTAAGTGAGAATTTTATGATTCTATTTTCTCTACTCTATTAGTATATTAATTATATATTTTTTCATTTTTTTATGTTTTTGGTAAGGCTTCTGGTCAATAGTAGGCTATTAGTAGTTATGGTCTTGGAAAGTCAAAAGTTATATGCAGGTTTTCAACTGTGTGTGTGGGGGGGGGTGGGGGGGTAGGGGTGGGCAGCATCCTAACCCTCCTGTTGTTCAAGGGTCAACTGTAGATTGTTACTATTACTGCTTTGAATGAAGAGTTATCTATTAGGTTAAGAATCAGAAAGAAAAGGATTTATTTTATCTTCATTTACTCCTTCTCTGACACTCTTCCATCATCTATGTAGACTTGAGTTTCTGACCTATACAATTTTCCTTCTTTCTGAAGAACTTCTTTTAACATTTCTTGTAGGTCATGTCTCCTGGTGATGAATTCCCTAATCTTTTTGTTTGAGAGAGAAAGTATTTCACTTTCACTTTTGAAGGATAATTTCTCTGGATTTAGAATTCTAGATTGGTGGATTTTTCTTTGAATGCTTTAAATATTTCACTCTATTCTTTTCTTGCGTATATGGTTTAAGAAGAAGAATCTGATGAAATTCTTGTTCCTCAGTAGGTAGGGTGTTTTTCTCCCTCTGGCTGTTTTTGAATTTTCCCTTTGTCTTTCTGCAGTATGGATTTGATATGTCCAGGTATGGATTTCTTGGTATTTGTTCTGCTTCTTCTCTGAGTGTCTTAGGTCTGTGGTTTGGTGTCTGTCATTAATTAAACAAAAATTCTTGACCGTTAGCCCTTCAAATATTTCTTCAGCAGCTTTATTTCTTTCTTCATTTTGGTATTCCAATATGTGTATATTATGTTTTTTGAAATTGTTCTACGGTTCTTGAATATTCTTGTTTTTTAAAATTCTTTTTTTCTCTTTGCATTTCAATAATATTATTGAATTTTATTGAATATTGAATTATTGAATATTATTATTATATTCAATAATATTATCTTCAAGCTCACTGATTCTTTTCTCAACCACATGTACTTTATTGATAAGCCTACTGAAGGCATTTTTCATTTGTTTCAGTTTTCTTTTTACTTTAAGAATTTATTTTTTTCATGGACTTTCCACCTCTTTGCTTGCATCACTTATCTGTTCTTGCATGTTATCTACTTTTTCCATTAGAGCTCTTAGCATCTTAACCATAGTTACTTTAAATTCCTAGTGTGATGATTCCCAAATCACTGCAATGTCTGGGTCCGGTTCTGATGCTTGCTTTGTCTCTTCAGACTGTTTCATTCTCCTTTTAGCATGACTTCTAAATTTTGGTTGAAAGGCAAACATAATGTGTGGGGTAAAAGAACTGAGATAAATAAATCTTTTGTGTTAATTTGCCTGGGGGTTGGGCTGTGATTAATGTTTGCTGTAGGTATCAGAGGCTTCGATTTCCACTAGTATACTTGTTTCTCTCTCTCTGAGCTTCCATCAAAACTCCTTCTTGTATAGCCTCTGAGGCTTGCAGCTCTTTCAGCTATAATCCACTGTTATACTGGACACCTGCGATGTGGTGGTAAGGCAGGCGGACAGTGCAGGTATTCTATTCTGTGATTAAGTCTCAGTCCTTTTGTGGGCCTCTGTCTCTGTGCCATGGTCTTTACAAGTGTCTTTAAACTTTTAGCTTTCCCTTTGGATGAGACAGGAAGGCTAGAGGGGGCTGGAGTGGGTAATTTCTCTTCCCCCACGTTGGAGAAGGCTCTGATTTCCATTGCTGTGTCTCTGTGATGGAGAACACTCTGGGTCTAGCTCAGAATGATTACTTTTCCCCTCCCTCTGCCAGAAGCACAAAGGTTCCCCCCCCCCCCCCCCCCTTGGCTCTACACCATGGGAATCTGGTGGCGTTCCTGGAGCTGGAAACCTAAAATAATATGAGGAAGCCCCTAAGACTGTGGCCGCCAACAGTTTCCCTCTCACACTAGGCTAAACTCCACTTCCAGCAATTCTTTGAAGTTACTCCTTACGTGTTTCTAACCATTGTGCGGCTCTTGCAGCTTCTGCTGCCAGTCAGGAGATCTCCGCTGTGATTCCCTGCATTCCCCTGTCTTTCCAGATATTGGCTGGTGGTTTTCCCACTAACCTTAATTCTCTGATAGATCCGAGAAAACTTATTGACGTTCAGTCTGTCTAGGTTTTTCTTGTGGTAAGATGGGGGTGATGACTTTCAAGCTTTTTACCTGTCAGAGCTACAACCAAAACTCATTCCTATTTTTAAAAATTCCATCACTCGAAATATCAGGAAATGGAGGCTCACTGTGGTTAAATGCGTGGCTGAATTCTTGTAACTCCTAAGCCGGTACTCTTCCCTTTACCATCCTGCCTCTGGTTGCTATTAACACATCTCACAAAATCAGCCTGGGGAACAGTGTGTGGGCAAAGCATACGGCAGAGCAGAGGGTGTGGCAGGAGAAGCAGGTGCACTGCTTTGAAAAAAAACAATACATTGAGATCTTGTAACAGAGAGTGCACATTAACAGCTGAGTATTGGCTTTAGGTTTACAAAAGGGCTCAGAAAAGGATTCTTTTATTAATAAACTGCTTTCACTGTGTGTGATTGAAAATTTTAAACTATTATATATTATATCAATATCTTTTGAATGCATTCAGAGTTCAACTCATGGTACTGAACACTCACTACGTATCAGTCACCGTGCTAGAAGTTCTCACAGGGAAGTGTTTTTGAATTCTAGTAACTTTGGAGATACTTCAGTGTTTCCATTTTGCAGATTAGGAAAGCATGGTGCAGAGATATTTAAGGAGCTTATCCTTGACATGAAAAAAAAAAACCCAAAAACTAGTGAGGTTGGATTCTAGTCTCCACTCTGCAACTAGTTAGTTATATAACCCTGACTGAGTTTTTTAATCCCTCTGAACTGTATTTCACAAAGGGGATAAAAAATAATTATCTTCTGGAGTAATTTAGATAATGTATAAAAAAACACTTATCACAACTTAATAATAACTAATTTATATGTAAATATTTATATATAGTAATTTATATACAAATCTGTTACTATAGGAATTATAATTAAAATGTTATAAATAATAATGTTACTAATAAATTGATAGAGATTATAAAATTGAATAATGGAAATAAACTGTATTATATGGCCCCTTGTAGAAAAGAGCCAAGAACTTCATGAACCTTATAAATATGTTCAAAACTCTCTGTAGTTCTGCTAGAGGTCACATGATCTTAGACGCCAAGAGAAACAATGTAAAAGTTAGGTTTTCCCTGGATGATAAGGCTGTTCAATTCAACATTTGTGGAAACATGTCCTTATCAAATTCCATCCCAAAGATGTTAAATTGAGGGGTGCCTGGATGACTCAGTTGGTTGAGTGTCCAACTCTTCTTGATTTCAGCTCACGTCATGATCTCATAGTTTTGTGAGTTGGAGTCCCACATCGGGCTCTGCACTGGCAGCTCAGAGGCCTGCCTGGGACTCTCCCTCTCTCTCTTTGCCCCTCCCCCATTCTCTCTGTCTCTGTCAAAATAAATAAAAATAAACTTTCAAAACAAAAGATGTTAAATTGAAGAGTATGTCAGGTGCAGGTTTTTTTTGATACGGTTCATGCAGAGTACAATAAGAAAGCTGGAAACTAGTGCTGGAATCAGCTATTATTGCTCTGGAAACCATTTCCAAATTCAACGGTTACAGATTTCACCACGAGTTCCTGAAATGGCTGTGTTCTGATGACTGGCTCTGGCAGTGAACTCTTTAGAAGAAATGCAAAGTATGGGGCAAATCTGAGGCAGCAGTATGGGAAAGATCAGCCTCACATGCTGGCTCTCAACTTGAGCCAAAGATTGTCAACAGAGACATGCAGGGAAAAGGGGCTACTCCACCCATTCCTTTGGGACAAGGCATAATATAGATTGACCAGTGGGCAAAGAAGTAGGAAATATTCTAGAGGGTAACCGTGATTATGAGCTAATCTAGCAGAGTCCCAATAGAGCTACCATGAGACCAAAATCTGTCCTTGACCACTGTGGGCTATCTTCATTTGGGTTCCCGGCTTTGTTAAAGTGCCAGGCAGGATCACTCTAACAGAAGCCACTGGGGTGCCTGAGTGGCTTAGTTGGTTAGGCATCTGACTTGGGCTCATGTCATGATCTCACAGTTCATGAATTTGATCCCTGTGTTGGGCTCTGTGCTCACAGCTCAGAGCCTGGAGCCTGCTTCGGATTCTGTGTCTCCCTCTCTCTCTGCCCCTCCCCCACTCACACTCTGTCTCTGTCTCTCAAAAAATGAATGTTAAAAAAAAAAAATTAAAAAAAGAGAGGCCACTATCACAGTCATCTGGTCACCTCCAAGGGGATCCTTAGGACCACAGAACCCCTCTTGGTAGCCATAAAATAGAGGACCTGTGTGATAGAAGAACACAGAAACAGCAACTTTGGGGAGAAGTGGGGTGACTAAGGGAGTCCAGTTGTTGGTGAAGGATGGGGTGCAAGTGAAAGTAACAAGCCTGGAAGTTATTCCAGGCAGCACAGCTTATGTAGTGAGCAATAAGAAACAATTTGGGAAGAACCCTCCAGCTAACCAACAGTTGTTGAGCTCAAGGATGTCTGCCTGGGACCAGTGTAGCCTGATTCATTAAGGGTTAGAACCTCCAATGGCAACAAGTCCTTCAAGTGGCCTCTGATCCATGGGCAGGTATATCTGTGGCTAGGTAGAGCCATTGTGTGAGCTCCACATTGACTGATGGTGATACACATCTTCAGAGAGTTGACAAAGGGGCAATTTCTTCAAATACAAGACAAGGACATAGTCTTTTTTGGGATAAGCCGCCTCGAAAGTCATCAAATAAAAATGGTGTTGGAGTAGTGGGGTATAATGCAGGTCAGGTGGCTCATAAGGCATTTCCTTTCAAGGGCAGGGGGTTTTCTATGCAAAATCTGTACTTATGTTGCCATGGAAACTGGACATGTTTTAAAATATCTAATCCAGAGATAATTATCAGTTACAAAGGAATTATGGAACAGGGCTATGAATGGTTTCCTTAAGAATTCAGGTTTCTTCTTACTTAAGGACTCCAGAGATTCTGTATATTGGGTTATTTCCATTTTGCAGATAAGAAAACCATTGTTAACATATATTATGGAGGTTTTCTTTTGTATAAGTGAATAACTAATGAAATTTTATTCTAGTCTTTTTCTTTTAAAAATAATTTGTTCAAGTGTAATATAGAGGATGTTTATTAAAATTTTTTTTAAATGTTTATTTTTGAGAGAGAGAGGGGAGAGAAAGAGAGAGAGAGTGGGGGAGGGACAGAGAGAGCGGGGACAGAGGATCTGAAGCGGGCTTTGCGCTGACAGCAGAGAGCCTGAGGAGGGGCTTGAACTCCTGAACCTCTAGATCATGACCTGAGCCAAAGTCGGACATTTAACTGACTGAAACACCCAGGCGCCCCAGGGGATGTTTATTTTAATTGACAAGACAGCACTGGCATGGCAGCAAATGTGTTTGCTTAAAAAAAAAAAAAAAAAAGGATGTCCCTTTCTAAATAAAATGTTCAAATTGTTTAAACTTAAACAGTATGCAGAATTCAAAAGGGAATAATTTTTGTGATAGTTAAAAATGAAATACAATAAAATACTGGTCTAAGCCAGCATTTCATACATCACAGATAAGTCTTCTTATACAATGACAAGTCCAAGACCCAGAACCATGTAGTGTTAATTGAGGACTTTCTTCCTGTGCAACATACTCAAATCTAAATGACTGGTTCTCAAATGTGGTCTCAGACCAGTAGCATCAGCACCACCGGAGAACTTGTTAGACATGCAAATTCTTGGGCCCCTATTCAATCCAGGACTTTGGGGGTGGGACCAAGAAATCTGATTAACAAACTGATTCACCTCTCCAGGTGATTCTGATGCACCTTAAAATTTGAGAACCACTGCTCTTAAACATTGCAGTAGGAAAGTCTCAGGTCCAACATGGCCTGAGCTACGATTCTGAGCCCATGAGATGGCAAAGTTCCAGGGGACTTTGCTCGATTGGGATTGGTGTATGAAAATGGGATCAAACTCTACTGATGAGGTCAGTGCAATTAGATATGCAAATTATCAATGCCAAGAGAGTTTATTGCTCAAAGTTAGCCTCAATCTTCTGTTTCTGCTATTCTTAATCCTCCTTTTCCTAGGGCATTGGCAGAAGTTGCTATTGCTAAAGGAAAATTGGTTTACTTAAACCAGGGATTCTTGGTCTTGTTACTATTGACATTTTATCACGAAGAGTTGTCCTGTGCACGTTTAGTGGCCTCCGTGGCCTCTACCCACTACAAGCCACAAGTAATTCCCATCCTCCTCTCCCTTCCCACTAAGGCGTGACAATCAAAAATGTTTCCAGGTGTTGCCAAGTATCGCCTGGGGGCAAAACTGCACCTCGTTGAGAACCATTGACTGAAACCAAAGCATTTCCTTCAAGGGAGGGATGTGGCAGGAAGAACAGGATTCCAGAAGTCCCCCTGGGGCAACTCACATTGTAGGACCGGCCATGCCTCTGTCTCCACTGTACCAGCACTATCTGGGCGATGACCAGTGCGCAGAGGAAGATCAAGATCATCTCCACGTGCATGGACTCATGGCCCCGGTGCATCTTGTACATCCTTTCCTGCTGCAGGCTGGAACCAGCAAATGAGGTCATCTGAAAAAGGCCTCAACCCTTGCACAGTATATTTAGGAAAAAAAAAAAAAAGTTTGGGCTCATAGAAAGCAATTGGAGGTTTCAAATGTAGGGGGTTTTAAGCTTTGATTATAGTTTTCCTGGTTGTTTTTTTTAATTAAAAACAATTTTTTAAAATTTTTCCTTTTCTCCCAGGCTTGAGGAGGGGGCAATGGAGAGGAGGAACCTGAGTTCATCAGGGATACCGATTCCTCTCAGCCCTTAGCTTGCCTGTGTGGTTTTGGCCTCAGCTTTGTCCTTTCAGGTTAAGGGATGGGGCTGAAAAAATCACTGATGGGCTCTGGACAGACCTGCATACCAGTCCCATCGCCACACAGACTTGTGAAAGTGACTCATCCTCTCTGCAGCTCAGTTGCCTCCTTGCAAACTTAAAATAATGGCCCCTCGGTACTTCACAAGATTATTCTCGAACTGCAAACCCCATGTTATTTTATTTGTTCTTAAATAAGGAATAATAATTATTATTAGATTATAATAAACTATGTAATATATTATATAACATATAATCTATAGATTATTATATTAGATTAAATAATATGAAATTTCCATTTTCGAAAGTCAAAGTAGTAAAATATGGTAATTTCAAGTAATTTTTAATATTTTGAAGTAAAAGGATATCCTGCAGATGGTGCTAATGGAGAGAATGTTATCCAAAGGCCTCCAGAAAACTCCTGAGTGAGCCGTATAATTTTTTTTTTTTTTTTTCATTATAAGGAGAAAGAGGAAGCCTAAGTATTACCTTAGGCGGGCATATTTAGATGATGGCTGAATGTTTCAGTTTTTAGTTGGACTCTTGGTTTTGCATAACGGTAGAGAAAACACTATAACAGTATGTCATCTGGTTTAACTTCCTATAGCAGAAGTGGCTTCAAAGAAAGCTTAGAGCAATGGATCTTGATGTTGCTGTAAATTGGAAATCACTGGGGAGTTTTAAAAGTCTCAATGTCCAAGCTGTGGCCAGATCAATTAAATGACCATTTCTGTGTGCTATGGGCTGAACTGTGGGCTTCCCCACATTCATATGTTAAAGTCCTACCCCCCTTCCCCACCAGTTACCTTAGAAGGTGACTGTATTTGGAGATAGGAACTTTAAGGAATAAGGTTAAATGCTGTCACTGGGTGGGCCCTAATCCAATCTGACTGGTGTCCTTAGAAGGAGATCCGGTTATAAACTCACACAGAGGGAAAACTATATGAAGATGCAGTGAGAAGGTGGCCATCTGCAAGCCAAGGAGAAGTGTCAGGAGAACCCAAATGTGCTGACACCTTGATCTGGGACTTCTTGCCCCCAGAACTGTGAGGAAGTAAATTTCTGTTTAAACCACCTGGTCTGTGGTACTTGTTATGGTAGTTCAAGTTCCCAATGTGATTTTAAGATGCAGCCAAGATTGAGAATCACTGGGCTAGAGGAAGAGAGAGCAGTCCAGGGTCAAGATTAGGGCAACAGGGAAAATTATGAATGTTGCCAATCAAGTACTTTATAAATAGTGGTTAGCATTATCTTTCATCCCTAGTGGGGCACCATGAGTCACAAAATCTCTTGAAGTTTTTTTCCACTTATGACAAGATATGGTGTGAATTTAGTGTGCACATCAGAAAACACTGCAGAGCTGTGTCTGGGTGGCTCCGTTAAGCGTCTCTTTCTTGATTTCGGCTCAGGTCGTGATCTCACAGTTTTGTGAGTTTGAACCCCGAGTCAGGCTCTGTGCTGACAGTGTGGAGCCTGCTTGGGATTCTCTCTCTTTCTCTCCCCCCCCCCCCCCCGCCCCCACACACTCATGCTCTCTCAAAATAAATGAATAAACTTAAAGAAAACCCCACAAACACTGCAGGGTAATACTCTGTGCCATAAGATTGTAGCCTTTAAAAGGCACCCCTTGGGTATGTGGGTTGGGTTCTTCCCCCTTTACTAATAATTTATTTTTTAAAATTTTTAAATATTTATTTATATTGAGAGAGAGAGAGCAGGGGAGGGGCAGAGAGAAAGAATCCCAAGCAGGCTATACTGCCAGCAGAGAGCCTGATGCAGGGCTTGAACTCACAGGAAACATGAGATCATGACCTGAGCCCAAATCAAGAGTTGGACGCTTAACCTTATGGGAATGAGCCATCCAGGAGCCCCTTTACCATAACTTCTACAGCTACTCTAACGAGTAGAGAAGTACTAGGTGCCTCAGAAAAGGGCACTGAGGGTGCCCCCTGCTGGAGAACGTGTAGAAATGATCCTGTAGAGCCTAGTAAATCTTGCCTGAGGTCAGCCTCTTTGAGATGGAATCTTAGAACGTTAATGCTGGAAGGTACATTAGACGTACTGAAACCCCTACACTCATCAAATGAAGAAGATGAAGTCCCTATCAGGTAAACAACCTGAATAAAATTACATTGTTAATAGTCTTTGTGTTGGAAGCGAACTTAAGAAACACAAATGATTTCCAGAAGCTCATTAAAAAATACACTTGCTCCTCTGAAGAAATGGGAAGTGAAGAAAAATAAAGGGGTACAAGAACTTATAGTTTTTACAGGCACAACAGCAAAATAACTATTTAATATTCTATTTAATGAAAAGACTTTCAACTTAGGCCATGTAGATAGTAGAGTGAATTTATCATCAGCCTAAAATAAGACTTGCATGGATATAAAACAAAATATGCTTTGTGACATTCATCTATTATATATATAATTATATATAATGAAAACACTCATTATATCATTATAGATAATGAAAACATCTCAAAATAACCTATGTGGATGTACTTTGAAGGTATCAAGTAGTATGCAAATGTAATAAGTATTTCCTATTTTGATTAGGAATACATTCATAATTGATTACCATAATGCAAAAAAGGAGGAACTTTTCCTTTTTCATTTTTTTTGGTGCCCACAGGGCCCTACTGGCCCCATAGTAAGTACCAGAACACAGGAGAAATAGCATATAAAGAAAACCAGATGTATCTTGTGCCTAAAATAAATACTAACTTGACACTGTCCTATTTTGAAGGACATATAAACCCAGCTTTGTGGGACTGCATGAATCACACTGTAGGAAACAGATGAAATCCTTGCGGTTTGGTTTATCCTGTCTTTGTGCATGCATGCTAAACTAACCCACCTTCTGTGCCCCGAGAAATTTACAAATAAATGATGGCTTTGTTTGATTTCTCAAACTCTTAAGGTGGAAATGTAATTTTTAGTTAAAATGTAAGTTTAAACAATTAAAAAAATTCTAATCACTTACTTCCATTCATCATCCGCAGAAAGCTTTGTGTGAGAGATCTGAAAAAAACAAAAAGAGCCCTTCTCAAAACTTCTTCATTTTTTCAGCTTGTATTTTACAGCATTACATGGGAAACTCAAGCCATGAAAAACAGTGATGTTTCCTAGTACTACAATAACTTAGGATGAAAACCCTAATAGAATATTTGCTTACTGAACTAAGACACACACACACACACCAAAAGAGTAATTAAGTTACTGTTAATAAATATTTGATTCTGCTCCTCTCAGAGAATCAGATGAGCCTCCATTCCTGTAGTTTATTTGGCAATTCAGTCGAGGTTGCAGACAGTGGCCTCCCAATAAGCAGTGTCCCCTTGGCTTTTGGGATATGATATGTAAATCCTGTTGCTGGTGTCTTAAATGATGCCAATGAGTAAATATCACCAAGTTCAAGGTTTTAGAGACCGAGCTGACCAGAGGCTCGACTTGTTTGGGGCATCTTTTGTGTCCTCCTGTTAATTTAATTTAAAGCCTGGCCCCAGGGAAGAGGGTAATCTGGCCTTGCCCTTGCAGACTGAGCTTGAGAACACAGAGACCAGGAAGTGTTTTCGAATGACCTACAGATTGTAGGCACATGCTGCCTTCCCTTGATCACTACTAATCTATTACATTTGGTCATTTGAAACCTTTAAGGCAATCCTTGGAACGACATAATCTTAAACTTTCATGGAGAGCACAGACAGCTTAATCCCTAGTCCTATATGTTAAAAGCTAAAATCCCCAATGACAGCAAAGAAGGGAATGCAAATAAGACATTTGTTACACAAATCTGATATTAAGTAGGTGTTTTTTCTATATGTTTTATTCAAATGGCACCAGCAAATCTGACACATGGAATAAAAAAATAATGCCATCCATTCAATCTAGGATTTCTCTGACTTGGGGTAAACAGGTTTCATAATAAAATCTGTGCTTCTGCCACAAGATTGAGGGGCTCCCTTAGAAGAGAGAATAACACAGCTAAGTACAGGCTTAGGCAGCATTTGCACAATGCCAGGACTTGCCAGATAATGCCAGGAAGGAGGATAATGCCAGGAAAGAGGAAATGGGTGAAGTAGCAGGTGATGCTGGCAGCTTCTCTATGGTTCCCTGCTTCTGGGTGATCCCATCAGGTGGTCCCTGATATTCAAATGGTGGTCAAAACAACTGGAGAGCCTCAGGAGGTCCACTGAGAGGGCTAGTTGAATCTTTAGACCCCAGGGTTTCCCCAGCCCCATCTTCTCTTAGGCAAAGTGAGGTATCTGGCTTGGGGCTGGGCTGGGGCAGGCAGAGACAGTAGGGGGAAAAGGCACAGTGCTTGTGCATTCACTCCAGCCCTGGATGTGTCCATTTACTGTGCCTCTCTCTCCCACAACGCTTCACCCCACATCTGGGGCCAACAGGGAGTCAATGGGGCACAATCACTTTATTACTGTGGGCAGAGGACCCTGGGTGCCTATGGGCTGGGGGTTGGGGGTTGGGACACATGGGGTGGGTTGGGAGGTGGCCCTTGCACTCTCCTGCTTCTGGCTATCCCCCCATTGCAGGGCTGAGGGCAAGAAGCAGCATCCCTGGGGTTGGGGAGAATAAGGCCCTCTGAGCACTGGGATCTTCCAGGAGCATGAGGACATTACTGCTTGTTGCTGAGCTCCTGCCTACCACCTGCCAGGAGAGTCCACCATTGGTTTCTGAGAACAGCTGAAAGTTGTTGCCTCTGGGGAGTGAAAATCAAGAATGGGGAAGATGGAGTGGTGATGGGGTCCCACTTAAGTCTTGTAGAACTCTTTGACTCTTTAAATTGTGGATATACAGAATTTTAATAAAAATTAACATGAAAAAGAAAACATTTCCATAAGATAGTTTTCACTTAAAAGTATGACAAGGAACTCTGATGATACAAATGTTATTCCTCTTAATTAAGTTGCTGAGTTCCCTACATCTTGTATCCTGATCTTTTGCCTTTGTTTCTCTCTTCTTTTCAGCTTCATTATTTTCCATAATTTTATCTTCTATATCACTGATTTGCTGCTCTGCTTCATTCATCCTCACCATCATGGCATCCATTTGAGATTGCATCTTGGTTATAGCATTTTTAATTTCAGCCTGACTAGATTTTAGTTCTTTTATCTCTGCAGAAAAGGACTCTCTGGTGTCTTCTATGCTTTTTTCAACCCCAGTTAGAATTCTTATAATCGTGGCTTTAAATTCTAGTTGAGACATCTTAATTATATCTGTGTTGATTAAATCCCTTGCCATCATTTCTTCCTGTTCTTTCTTTTGGGGTGAATTCCTCTGTCTTGTAATTTTGGAGGAAGAAAAAATAATGAAATAAAATAAAAATAAAAAAGAAAACAAACATTAAATAAAGGAAGCTAGATCCTCACTATGTTTTGGTTTGATAGTTAAGAGAAGCTTGATAGAAGAGAGAAAAAAGAGAAAAGAAAAAAAATTAAAAGAAGAAATTAAAAATTAAAAAAATTAAGGGGCGCCTGGGTGGCACAGTCGGTTAAGCGTCCAACTTCAGCCAGGTCACGATCTCGCGGTCCGTGAGTTCGAGCCCCGCGTCAGGCTCTGGGCTGATGGCTCAGAGCCTGGAGCCTGTTTCCGATTCTGTGTCTCTCTCTCTCTCTGCCCCTCCCCCGTTCATGCTCTGTGTCTCTGTGTCCCAAAAATAAATAAACGTTGATAAAACTGAGAATCGTTTAAAAAAAAAATTAAATAATTAAATAGAATAAAATAAAAGAATAAAATTAAAAATTTGCTCTTTCTGTATTTAAGAAAAAAAAAGAAAATAAAGAAAAAAAACCAACATAAACAAAAACAGAAGCAAAGAAAATGAATAAACAAATGAACAAACAAAAAGAAACCCAAATGAAGCTCAATCCAGTTTCCCACAGAACTGAAACTTTGCAGCACAAAATGATCCATATACTAAGTGGGTGGAAGAGATCTGTGCTTGTCTTCTGGGGGAGAGACCTGCTGCTCTGCTTCTCAGGCTGATTTTTCCTAGTGGAGATGATACACTACTCTATGTGGAAAACCCAAAAGACCACCAAAAAATTGCTAGAATTGATCCATGAATTCAGCAAAGTCACAGTATGTAAAATCAACGTCTAGAAATCTGTTGCATTTCTATATACCAATAATGAAGCAGCAGAAAGAGAAATCAAGGGATTGATCCATTTATAACTGTACCAAAAACCATATGATACCTAGAAATAAACCCAACCAAAGAGGTAAACGATCTGTATGCTAAAAACTATAGAAAGCTTATGAAAGAAATTGAAGAAGACACAAAAAAATGAAAAAACATTTCATGCTCACGGATGGGAGGAAGAAACTTTTTTTAAAAAATATTTACTTATTTATGGGGGGAGGGGCACAGAGAGAGAGAGGGAGTGAATCTTAAGCAGGCTCCATGCTCAGCGCAGAGCCAGACACAGGGCTCAATCCCACGACTGTGAGATCATGACCTGAGCCAAAATCAAGAGTCGGACGCCTAACTGACTGAGCCATACAGGTAGGTGTCCCAAGAACAAACACTGTTAAAATGTCCATACCACCCAAAGCAATCTACACATTCAACGCAATCCCTATCAAAATAACACCATCATTCTTTATAGAGGTAGAAAAAAGTACTCTAAAATTTGTATGGAACCAGAAAAGACTTTGAATAGCCAAAGTAATGTTGAAAAAGAAAACCAAAGCTGGAAGCAATCACAATCCCGGACTTCAAGCTATATTACAAAGCTGTAATCATCAAGATGGTATGGTACTGGCACAAGAACAAACACATAGATCAATGGAACAGAAATGAGAACTCAGAAATGGACCCACAACTATATGGCCAACTAATCTTTGACAAAGCAGGAAAGAACATCCAATGGAAAAAAGATAGTCTCTTCAGCAAATGGTTCTGGGAAAACTGGACAGCAACATGCAAAAGATTCATTTTTTCTTACACTATACAATAAATTCAAAATGGATGAAAGACCTTAATGTAAGACAGGAAACCATCAAAATCCTAGAGGAGAACACAGGCAGCAACTTCTTTGACCTTGGCTGCGGCAACTTCTTACTAGACATGCCTTTGGAGGCAAGGGAGACAAAAGTAAAAATGAACTACTGGGACCTTATCAAGATAAAAAGCTTCTGCACAGTGAAGGAAACAATCAACAAAACTAAAAGGCAACCAACAGAATGGGAGAAGATATTTGCAAATGACATATCTCATAAAAGGTTAGTATCCAAAATCTATAGAGAACTTACCAAACTCAACACCCAAAAAACAAATAATCCAGTGAAAAAATGGGAAGACATGAATAGACACTTTTTCAAAGAAAACATCTAGCTGGCTAATAGTCACATGAAAAGATGCTCAACATCACTTATCATCACGGAAATACAAAAAAAAAAAAAAAAAAACCACAATGAAATACCACCTCGCACACGTCAGAACGGCTAAAATTAACAACTCAGGCAACAACAGATGTTGGCGAAGATGCAGAGAAAGGGGAACCCTTTGGCACTGTTGGTGGAAATGCAAACTGGTGCAACCACTCTGGAAAACAGTATGGAGGTTCCTCTAAAAGTTAAAAATAGAGCTACCCTATGACCCAACAATTGTACTACTATTTATCCAAAGGATACAAAAATGCTGATTTGAAGGGGCATATGCACCCCGATGTTTATAGCAGCGCTATTAACAATTGCCAAATTATGGAAAGAGCCCAAATGTCCATTGACTGATGAATGGAAAAAGATGTGGTATATGTATACAATGGAATATCCCTTGGTGATGAAAAAGAATGAAATCTTGCCATTTGCAACCACGTGGATGAACTAGAGTGTATGATGCTAAGTGACATAAGTTAGTCAGAGAAAAACAAATATCATATGATTTCACTCAAATGTGGGACTTAAGAAACAAAACAGATGAACATAGGGGAAGGGAAGGAAAAATAAAATAAGATGAAAACAGACAGAGGCAAACCATAAGAGACTCTTAATATAGAGAACGAACAGGGTTGCTGGAGGGGAAGTGAGTGGGGGGATGGGCTTAAATGGGTGATGGGCATTAAGGAGGGCACTTGTTGGGATGACCATTGGGTGTTATATGTAAGTGATGAATAACTAAATTCTACCACTACTGCACTATATGTTAACTAGTGCTGATAAGGAAAACTGGCCTTCTCATGCCCTTCAGGTGTGTTGTGTACATTAAAACAGTTTCTCCAGAAAGAAATTTGGCAAAGCATGTCAAAATCTAAAGTGTTTGTTTATTCTATGTAGAATAGTGTAAGAATAATCTCTCACAAAATGAAGAGACAAATACACAGGGAAAGATGACACAGGTGTTTACATAGTTTTATTTATAATATTGAGAAATTGGCAACAATCTATGTGTCAACTCATGGGGGATTGGTTAATGAGTTATGATATATCTATAACAAAGGAAATCAATTGGCTCTTTAAAATGATCATGCAGATCCATATTTATTGACATAGAAATATTTCCATGACATATTTTAAGAGAAAAAGCATGCTTTGAAAACAGTTGTATAAAATATAAGCCTATTAATGTAAATATACAGTTACATAGAATAAAGAAACATCCAGAAGAAAGAGATATCCAGAGCAGTCACCAAAATGCTAACACGAATGATCCATGGGTGCTGGTGTGTATTGGAATATTTACTCCTTTTTTATATTTGTCCATATTGAATATATTCTGCATGAACATATGTCATTTAAAATTTTTTTTTTTGATGTTTATTTTTGAGAGAGAGAGAGCACAAGCAGGGGAGTGGCAAAGAGAGGGAGGGAGACACAGAACCCAAAGCAGGCTCCAGGCTCCAAGTTGTCAGCATAGAGCCCAACACAGGTCTTGAACCCACGACTCCAGAGATAATGACCTGAGCCGAAGTCGGATGCTTAACCGACTGAGCCACCCATGTGTCCCTGAATATATGTCACTTAAAAAAGAAGTGAAGATGTCATTTTGATTCTGCTTCTCCTTTCCCCTCCCTCCTTGTCTATCAATTGCCAAGTCTTTTTTCCCTGCAGGACATTCCTGTTTACCTCTCTTCCCCTTTAACTCCCTTCTGAGCTTCAGATTCTTGTATCCAAATGCCTTCTACGTATCTCCACTTGGATGTCCCTCAGACACACAAGCTCAAGCTGCCCCAAACTGAGCATAGTAATTTCCCTCCAACCTGGTTCCATCCCAGTGCCCCCCTCTCACTCAGTAGCCCTACGTCCCACCTAACCAGTTGTTCAAAACAGAAATATGGGATGCCATTCTTGACCTTAATCCTCCACTTCCAACCCAGTACCCTCCTGCAGACCTTACCCAAACACTTGGCGAACCACTTCTTTCCACCTCAATGGCCTCTACGCCTACCATTATTCCTTCATTCAACAAACATCTATTGATTACATCCTGGGTACCAGGCACTGGGGTAAGAGCTGCCATACCATAAAGGTGAATAAGACATACAAGTTTCCTGTCCTCATGAATTGGGCCTTGTGCTCTAGAGAAAGTGTGGACAATAAACAAGTAAAGGAAACAATGACCTAATGTGGTAAATTCTATGAAGAAGCTAAACAGAATATGTGATAAAGAATAACCAGCATGGGGAGAGGCTGTTACTCGTTAGACTGGTTGGCAAGGCCTCCCTGGGCCTGAGGACGGATCCAACCTGGTGCGCAGAGGGTTCTCTTCTTCCAGGGGGGCTCCTACCTCCACTCCTTTTCTCCCTTCAAACAGTGAGGGTGATCCAATGATCACATTTGTTCCCCTGCTCAAAACACAAGTGGCTGCCCTTGTCACTAACACAGCTCCTGTGGCCCTTTCCAGCTTCTTTTCTTTCCACTGCCCCTGCACAGCCTCTGCTCCAGCCAAGCAGAACTTTTCTGTCCCCTGAATGCTTTTCCTCCACCTATTTTTATTTATTTATTTTTTTGCTTTTCAAACCCCCTTTGGGGATGCCCTGGACTCTGCTTCCTCCAAGAGCCTTTTGGGTTAGGCCTCCCCAGTGGGTCCATTGTCCACCGAACATTGTTACCCCATGGCATGGTCATCGGTGATTTATTACTTGTCTTACTCCACCACTGAATACTCCCTGTCTGGTAACATCGCACAGTCAATCAATACACAGTTGACTTTTGAACAATGCAGGGGTAAGGAGCACCAATCCCCCCACAGTCAAAAATCTGTGTCAAACTTTTGACTCCCTGGGACTTTACTACTAATAGCCTACTGTTGACTAGAAGCCTTAGCAATAACATAAACAGCCGATCAACACATATTCTGGATGTTATATGTATTGTATACTGTATTCTCACAAGAAAGTAAGGTAGAGAAAAACATGTTATTAAGAAAATCGTGAGGAAAAATGCATTTGGAGTACTGCACTGTAAATAATCTGTGTGTAAGTGGATCTGTGCAGTTCAATCCTGTGCTGTTAAAGGGCTAACTGTATTTGAAAAAACTGCCTCCCTCTTAGTGCCAGCCCTCATCATTTCTTACCTCAGCTGCTGCCTCCAAATTAGTTTCCCCACTTTCAACTCTTCACAAAAATCCATCTGTTAGAGAAATATCGCTAAAATGGTGGCAAAACCAGAAGAGTAAACTCAAACTACTGCTATCCCTGGGACGTATGTGAGCAGGAGCTAAGGATGTTAGGCTTGGAGAGCTGTGTTCAGTGATATGGAACCCATATCACTGGGCAAGGACAAAGCTTCCAGGGATGGAGCGGTAGGGAGGGGCTGTGTCTGGCCTACTCCAAGGTAGAGAACAGTGTTGAGGCAGAGATGGGTCCTCTGGGGAAATCAAAGCCTGCAAAGCAGGCCTCAGACAAGCAGGAAAGAGAACTGCTGAGTCCATGCTGTCTACTCTCTTGCACCCTAACTTTGAGGAGTCTCAGGAGCACATAGGGTGTAGCTGGCTTTCTAGGCCACAGGGAGAAGCAGGATGGGGAATAGGGAGGGGGTGTTTGGCACAAAGAGGTACACAGGGAGCTGGGCAGACTAGAGTCCCAGATCATGAGGTTATATGTTTATTATTTATTCACTTATTTGTCCAATAAACATTTCCCGAGGCCCTGCCATTTGCCAGACTCTGTGCTTTGTTCTGGAAATAGAGTAGCCAGCAAAGCAGAACAAGGTGGGATTAAGGGACAAGCTCTGAGTTGCTCCCAGGACAGAGTTAACAGGGGACCACACCTCCTGAGGGCAGTGGGCAAGGCAGCTATGGCACCCTTACGGGAGAGCAAACATCAGCTGCAGAAGTGACTCTGCCAGTCTTCTGCCCTTCCCAGCACGCAGACTTCTTCATCCATAACGCTCTGTGAACGATCTGATCTGGGTTTGAAACCAGCAAGTAAGTCATGGAGTTCCCTTATAGCTTCCCCATGTTAGAGAATAAATCTCCAATGCATAGCATGATACAAAACTTGCCATAACCCAGCTTTCTCTTCCTACAAGCCTTCATGAACCCTGGATTTCTGCCAGGGTCATAGTGAATATCCACTCTCACCCCCACCTTTCTCCATGGTCATTTCCCACCCCCCACCCCCCAATTTTTTTCACCTCCAAGTAATTTGGTATTCCCATTTCCTGCATGGAGAATTCTCATTTCCTCTCATGGCCACATGGAATCTCACCCATCCCCCTGAGGCCCAGCTCAAAAGCCCAGCCACCCCCATCTGCCCAGTCAGCCTTGCCCACCCTCCCTACCAGAAGCAATTCCTCGCTTCCTAGAAATCCTACAAAACTTCACTTGAACAGTAATTTCTTTGGGGACAGTAATTTCTTCCTACCCTCTATGAGTTATTTTGTCCTTGTTATATTGGGATATGAGTTCCCAGAGGAAAGGTCTACCTCTAACTGTATCCCCCGTATCCCAGGAGGAGCACAGTTCCTGCTATGTGATCATGGCCTAAGAATCATCTATAAATGAAAAATAGTAATGACGGGCTTTGAAATCACCATGGGAAACCTAGAGGGGATAGCTAGCCTACAGATTCTCAAAGCTTGAGCATCAGCACCTCCTGGGAATTGGTCTGACTTGCAAAATGATGAGGCATTATCCCAGAGGTCCAGAATTAAAAACCCTGGGGGCAGAGTCCAACCATCTGCTTTTTACCTAGCTTTCAGAGTGATTCTGATGCTCGCTGCAGTTTGAGAACCATACAGTCAAGCCTGATGTACACCCAGCACCCTTCGGCTGTCCTCTTCCTTCACCTGGGCCCTGGGGCTTCTGTCGGGGAGCTGGAAGGAGAGAGGGGCAACCAGTACTGAAAGCAGGGAATGGACAGGGATGAGTCGGATAAAGCTCATTCTGGAGGAGACGGAGTGGGGGAGGCGGGGTAAGGGAGGGGAAAATAAGGAGTAGGGGATGAGAAGGGAGAGGAGCGGGAGAGGGAGAGAGAAATGGAGAGGAGTTCGGCTCCCGTGGGGTGGGGTAGGGAGAGGCGACGCCACGAGCACCTTCCAGAAAGGTCATCCGTGCCGCGGCGGGGGACTCGGAGACCAGTCCGTGCGGCCACCCAGCCCCCGCGTGAGCCTAGGCACCCTGGCCCCGTGTGCCCCCGCCTGCGCCCGGCGCCCGGTACCTGCTCGTGCTGGGGAGGCGCCTCCAGCCCCGGCGCCGCCTCGCGCACCGCGGCCCCCGCGGCCCCCGCGCCCCCCGCGGCCATGCCTCCGCCGCGGCGGCTCCAGCGCTCCGCGGGCCGGGGAGGGTCTCCCGCTGGGGGACGCCCTTTCCGGCGCGAGCGCCGGGTGCCATCTGAGCCTGCGGCGGCCCCGCCCCGGGCCGTGCGCCTCCCCTCCGCCCTGCGCCCGCGTCCCACCCTCCTCCTCGCTGAGGAGACCCTTTGGGGATCTTCCCCTCTGCAGACACGCAGTGGTTCACCATCGCGGCTCGTACAACATCCTGCACCCGGCCCTGTGGGCTGGATAGGGTCCGGCGGTTTTATCACCAGGACGCAGGACTGGAGGCCGGCTCGGAAGTAGGTAGGAAGAGATGTGGGGCGTACGGAGAGTGAGAAATGGAGGTGAGAGAGGGAGCGAGGGGTCGTTTTCTCCTCCGCCCCTTACCTCAGAAGCCTTCACCCGAAGGCGGGAGTTCAGGTGGCTGTCCAAATCCTGGGAGACCAGGAGCCAGCTACACCCTATGTGTTCCCGAGACTCCTCAATCTCTGTTGCATCTCCAGTGGCGTTCCTGTCCCAGGGCCCATAGCCCCTTCTTTCCTCTTATCTGCAGTTTTAATAATTTGGACAGGTCCCTGGTGAAGTCACACCTAGCACCTCCAAAGATGATGGCGGGGGGGGGGGGGCGGGAAAAGAGAAGATGGAGCCTCTAGGCCGGGGTGCATTTCCCCCTGGGAAATCATTCCCAGCTTGCCTTTGTCCCCCCCCCACCTTCAGGGGTGTGTTCTCCTTGACCTCAGCAGTAGGCCTGAGCCTGCACTTACGGCCCAGAAAAGGCTGGAACATTTGGGGAAGCTTTTAGGAATGCACTGGTGTTAATGGAGGGCAATAGACAAAAAGGGAACAGGTAAGTAGGCAGTCTGACTTACAAAATATGGCTTACTCCATTCCAGTTTGTGATGGCTCATAGTTTTCAACACCTACACGGAGGTACCCGTGGAGGCTGCTGGACACATCTCTGCCATGGTGGTCCTGCCACCTAGCAGAGTGTAGACACAAACATGCAGGACAATTAGTTGTGTTTCCTGTTCCAAGTACTGTGCTCTGTGGTAACGCATTCAGTTTTCACAACAAGGTCACAAGGTGGGTGGTGTTATTAGCTCCATTTTACATGAGAACATTGAAGCACGAGAGGTGCAGAAGTTGGCCCCAGTTCCAAAACTAGTAGGTTAGGTACAGTGGGAATTTGCCTTTTGGATTCAAGGGTGGACAGGAGGGCTCAACTATGATTCAGGACCCGGGGACCAGTCAGAAAGCTATTGCTATAGTTCCAGTGAAAGACAGCAATGGCCTTGGTGGTGTGTGTGAGTGTGTGTCAGGGTGGGATGGAAAGGAGATGGAGAGATGTGGATGGAGCCAGGAGATGTAGTTAACAGAATCTATAAGACTTACTGATCCTCTAGGATCCTGCCTGGCATTTGGACAGAGGGTGCTGAGAATGGGAATACTCAAAGAGCAGGAGATTTCTGGGTATAAAGATAATGAGCGCATTTAGACATGTTGCCTTCCTGCCTAACTCTTGGCCTGTCTTCATGTGGCAAAGGCCATTTTTCTCTCCAGTCCAGGATGTCCTCGAATTCATCTGGATTCCTCTAAGTCAGCCATCTGCCCTCCCCAAGCCCCTGTAAAAGGTCCAGATGGAAATAGAATTTCCCTATCCTATAAACTCTGGCCCATTATCATTACCTAAGTTTTGGCTCCCTGATATGAGATTCTCTTCCTTGGTTGATTGACACCAGAAATGTCTACATATTTCGCTGGAGACACAGGTAAGCACAGAGGGAATTCTCTTCCTTCTGATTTCAGCTCAACAGCCATCAGAGACTAAAAGTCAAAAAGTTCATTTCTTCTCCACTGGTGGTAATGGACTTACTCTACTCCACTCTATCATGCCTGGTTCCTTTAGTGACCCATTTCCAGATATAGGACCAATATCTTGTTTCCCAGAAAGGTAACCACTGCTTTCTGGAGTGGTGCACCTAACCAAAGTTAATTACTTTGCAACTCTGTTTTCCAAAGCAAATGCTTGGCAACTGACTCTCATAAATCCTGGAATAGACGAACAGCATTCCTGTCGCTTAGTGCTAATCTCTTCAGCATATGAGCCGTAGTTCGCGCATCCTTCTGTCATCTCTTGACCTAGAGCCCTGAGGTGATTGTAATGATGTGCTGAAGAAAATAAGCTGATGTCATAAAGGTGTTTCAAAAACGAGGTGGATTCAAGAAGAGGTGGATTCAAGAAGAGTTAGAAAATACTAAAATTAGCGTTAGTATGGTGTCTGGTGCAGGAATAGAGAAATAGACCCATGGAACAGAATAGAGAGCCCCCAAATAGACACATGCGTTTACAGGAAGCTACTTTTATGACAGGAGTTGACAAATCAGCAGGGAAAGGATGGACAATTAGTAATTAGCTTGCTATGCCAAGACAGAACAGGTGGTTTAAAAAGCAAAAGTTAAGAAGACAATTAAAAAAAATATCTTTGTCACCCCAAGGTGGTAAAAATATGTTAAACAAAACTCAGAAACAACAAATAAAGGAAAAGGTCAATTCGTCTATGTTAAAAATTTTTAATTTCTGTACAATAAAAAGTTGACATTAAAAAGCAGCAAGCCATGGACCGAGGGAATGTATTTGCATATATCTAGCTATCAAAGAATTAGTGCTCAGGAAAAGATAGAACTGTTAGAAATTAATTTTTAAAAAGTGTAAATCAATAGACTGTGGGCAAGGAGTACAAGCCAATTTTAAGAAATAAAATTATGAGATGTTTTTGTAACTTTAAGGGAATTAATTTTTACATTTATGTATATGCGAGTTAATCTAAAATGCATACTTCACAGGAACGCCTTGTATATTTTAAATTACTTATTGCAAAGTGCCTGCCTTCAGCCTTCCTACCCACTTTCTGACCAGCACTCATTGATTTTTCCCCTTTCTGCTGTCCTTCCCAGGACAACTGAACTGCCCTAGGCTGATGGTGCCACCTAATGGTTAGATCTTACAGAAGTCTGCTCTATTGTCTTACAAAGAGGTCTTTTTCAAGGAACTTTCTTTTTCGATTTTCTCCTTTCCTCTTTTCTCATGTCTTTTTTCATATTTACAGATAAAAATATATAGTTGATCCTTAGCCTCTCAGCTAGAATGAGTGATTTCAAATGTCTGTAACCAGGTGTGGTACTGGTCACATGGGGTAGGGTGGTAGCGGGAGACAGTCCAAACAACTGTGGGGCCTCCCTGCCATGAAGGAGGTGGCAGTCTTACAGTCAGTCTAACCAGGGGTAGGATGTCAAATTCAAACCATCCAGGCGATGGGAGTATCAGAGAGTTTGATCTCAGAAATCAGTGTGAAAGAGGCACCAAAAGCTCTCTGCTTCTGTGATCCCTGGGGTCGGGGCAGACTGGGTCATAAATGGGGGTAATGGTTTCTAAAAGGAGAGGGACACTGAAGCTAGCTCCTACCTTGGTTGCTGAAATGGCTGCATAGAGACACTCCGGCTAACTCTTTTTCAGTCACCCCCACCAGCTAACCCCTCTTGGGTGCTAGGTTGGCCTTTAGGTGCAGACTCTAGCCTCTTAGAATTGGTAGAAATCTTGCAAGCTAGTCTGATTCCCAGTTGCTAGGGTTCCTGACTACAGCCCCAGTTGCCCTGGCCTCTCGGCCTTCCTGGATAGACCTTTTCATCCTTTGATTAAATCTTCCTTTGCTTAAACACTACCCCTCAAGATAAATGAAAGAGCCTCAACATTATTGCTTATCTCATTCTTTAATTATTAGTATTCTAATATTATTGACCACTATTCTTTTTTTTGGCTGAAATGTACAGAGTCTAGCTATATTATGATTATGTGGAGTTTTGTGAGCTGGCTTGGGCCCGCATCACCATTTATAACATCGCTTCTTTGGGAAAGTGTATTCTGCCTTTCAAACTACGGCCTTCCAAATGCACATTTGGAACACAATCCGTGTGTGAGCTGGGAGCCCTGTTCCCAATGTCTGTTGGCCCAGGGCAGCCCCACAACCAAATGACATGTGGTTTAAGGTTCCTGTCACAGCCGGTTCATTTAAGTAATGTTAGCTGGAGCTCAGTTCAGATTCTCAGGTTTCTGGTTCATTCGGAATAGGGGGGGCAGCAGAGTCACAGTGTTCAGACAACAGCTTGTGTGGGGCTCCCCGCTCTCGATAGAGGCATGGCACATTCCTGCTTTTCCGTGGTTTACCCTGTAGGTTTTAGGACTGCGCCTCTTCTGAAGGCAAGCTTTTTAGTTCTGTTGAACAACTGATCTTAAAAAGAAGAACTCCTTTTAAAAACCAACTAGGCTTTCAAGCTCAGAAGTTCAGCTAGGGTCATTCTCATTTATTGAGTTCAGGGGCCCTCTCAGTAGGAGGGAAAACCACATTTAAATCCTTGATGGGGCTCCTTGCCTTCCCCTCTCCTTGTTTTCCTTTCCCGGTGCCTGCTTGCAGAAGTCTCATCTTTAGAAAGTTAGAAGCCAGACAGTCGGGCCAGGCAAACCAGTCTCCACTGTCCTAACTGTGAAAGGAGTTAACATTTATCAAACACCCACAGTGTGCCAGACACGGGGCTGAGCATGTTATGTATCTGGTATCATTTAATCCTCAGAATGAGCCCCAGTGACAGGTGTTACTGCCCACATCTTTACAGACATTTAAGTTAAAGAAATGAATTGCTTTATCTAAGAACGTATAGCAGCAACCACTGCTCCGTTGGCTCCCTGACCCCTGGGTTGTGTGGGAGGCCACTGCTTGGGGGGTAGGGGAGCGGGGCAGAAAACTTGGTCCTGGAGTGGAAGCTGTATTTGTCATTTCCAGATGAGACCAGGGCCTTGCCCTCCCAATTCCTACACCTCAGGTCAGTTGCCAAGATCACATTGCACCTCTGTTCTGCAAAAGTCACATTCTCACAGCAGAAAAATACTAATGTTCCTCTTTTCTCTTGACTTTAGATATTTGTCCTACGTGGGGGCTTGAAACAGATCAGTTATAGAAGCAATAACAAGTAGACACAGATTTGTTTTGCTGGAGTATAAAGCCTTCCAGTGAGTATAAACCCTCCTGGCCTTACACTCCCATTTTTAGTGATTGTGCTTGTGCCCCAGGCCTCTTTCTGGCTTATGGAGGGAGAGTGAGGACAGGAGTTAGCCCATTACCTGCAGACATCCATTGGTCCAGGAAGAAGGGGCTGCTGTCACTGTGGCCACAGACTTTTGCCATCTACCCATAACAGGACCATTGAGATCTCTGTACATTGATTTGGATACAAACTTAAAATGCAAAAAGAGGCTTAAATTGTGCCCTTAACATAATTCCATGCAGTGCATATACTACTATATTTTCTTTTGTTTTATTTATTTATTTATTTATTTATTTATTTATTTATTTAGAGAACAGAGGAGGGGCAGAGAGAGACAGAGAATCCCAGGCAGGCTCTGCAGCTGTCAGCACAGAGCCCAACACAGGGCTTGAACCCATGAACTATGGGATGATGACCTGAGCTGAAATCAAGAGATGGACACTTAACTGACTGATCCACCCAGGCACCCCAACTACTATTTATTTTATAATGTGTTATTGTTAATCAGAAGGGGGACACACTTTTACCAACTCTTAGAGATGCTGAGATGTGGTTAGGAGAAGGAAAGCAGTGTATAGGGTAAGGCCCGAGTCTGTTCCATTCTACCTGTTCTTGCTTCTTATAATGAATGAGCATAAATTTTGGTGTTTAGCCACGTAACTCTAAAAATATGTGGCATCCATGAGTGTTGGAGATGAGTTGCTTTTCTAATGTATTCTATAAATGCAGTAATCCTGGCACACTATATAAATAGTTGAAATAGTGCACGCATGGAAATAAAACACGTATCTATTTATTTTTTTACTTTATTTTAGAATATCAGAAAAATGGAATATCAGTGTTTTTGATGTTTGTTGTTGATGTCAGTTTTTCTTTGGGAAGGATTTCAATTATTCTAAGTTACCAAATGGTTATAAACAGAAATTTCGTGCTGGGCATGTTGTCTAATGCCTTTTGAAAATTTAATATTTTGGCATGAGATTGTATATGTTTAATTTTTACACTAGACACATTTTGCTCTGGTCTCAAAAGAAGGAAAGTTTTAGAAGCCATCCTGGATACAATAGTTAGAGGGTAATTTAGGGAAGTTAGACTTTACTAGTTTAAGATTTTCTGAATCTTACAAATATCCATAAAGGTGGTCATAGTTTGGGGGACAACTTTAGGTGAACAACTCAAAGGAAGTTTTACCCTATTAGAAACGTGGAGAAGGACATTGTGTGGTCTCAATGCACTGTAATACTTGAATTGGGTCCTGCCTATACTACTGGCTCTCTAGAGTTTTTTGGAGAGAGGGTCTTTATTTTTTCACCTTAGTTACTGTTGTAAAAAAAATTAAAAAAAATTTTTTTTAATGTTTTTATTTATTTTTGAGACAGAGAAAGACAGAGCATGAGCAGGGTAGGGGCAGAGAGAGAGGAAGACACAAATCTGAAGCAGGCGCCAGGCTCTGAGCTGTCAGCACAGAGCCCAATGCGGGGCTCGAGCTCACAGACTGTGAGATCATGACCTGAGCTGAAGTCAGATGCTTAACTGACTGAGCCACCCAGGCTCCCCTAAAAAAAATTTTCTTTAATGTTTATTTATTTTTGAGAGAGAGACAGACAGAGACAGAGACAGAGACAGAGCATGAGCAGGGAAGAGGCAGAGAGAGAGGGAGACACAGAATCTAAAGCAGGCTCCAGGCTCTGAGCTGTTAGCACAGAGCCTGACACGGGGCTCAAACCCAGAGCTGTGAGATCATGACCTGAGCTGAAGTTGGACGCTTAACTGACTGAGCCAACCAGGCGCCCCTCCCCTTAGTTGCTATTATGTTCATATTCAAAGTATACATTTACGGCTTTATTAATAGTGAAATGAGAGTGAAAAATCTTTTGCTAATATGTCATCTGAGTGAAGAATCATCAAAGAGAATAGTTGGAGCTGGTAACAGAAGCATGAAAATCCTGATCATTTACTGGGCTTGGGGTAGGTTGATCATCTTTGCTTTTTAAATGGCCTGAGGACTGGAGGGGACACCAGCCCATGAAAAATACCGCCAGTAAGAGATATTCATGAATGGGGGAAAAGTTTGTGGAAGGTGAAGTTAAATTTGGTTTAACATGGCTGCTTTTGAAGCATCTCTAGGCCATGCAGGCAGAGTTGTCCACAGAGACAAACTCACTCAAGAAGAAAATTAGGGATAGAGAGAGAGATTTGGTGCTTGACAGTGGTGAACTCTATAGGAGTGAGTAAGGGTGTCCAGAAAGCCTGTATCGTGAGAGAGGAAGGAGGTCCAGGAGTATAGTTGACATGACAACAGGATTTATAATCAAACAAATTTGGTTTCAAGACTCAACTATAACACATTCGTGTATGACCTTTAAGCCTTGAGGCATCTGACTTTTTAAATTTTTTTTAACAGTTACTCATTTTTGAGAGACAGAGACAGAGTACAAGCAGGGGAGGGGCAGAGAGAGAGGGGGAGACACAGGATTCAAAGCACGCTGTAGGCTCTGAGCTGTCAGCACAGAGCCCGACTCGGGACTTGAGCCCATGAACTGTGAGATCACGACCTGAGCCAAAGTCAGACGCTTGACCAACTAAGCCACCCAGGTGCCCTGGGACATCTGACATTTTTCGCTAACAGGCTTGGGATATAATTCACATACCATACAATTTGCCATGAATCAAAGTGTATGAATCAGTGGTTTTTAGTATATTCACAAAACAATGCAATTGCCACTGCTATCTAATTCCAGAACATTTCATCACCCCAAAAGAAACTCATTCATTAGCAGACACTCTCCATTTCCCGCTTCCTCCATCCCCTAGCAACCACTGATCTGTCTGTGTAGATTTTACTGTTGTGGATGCTTCATATAAATGAAATCATACAATATGTGGCCTTTGTGTGCCTGGCTTCTTTCAGTTAGCATGACATTTTTGAGGTTGATCTATGTTGTAGTATGTATCAGTACTTCATTCCTTATTATGACTGAATAATACTCCTTTAGATGGTTATACTACGTTTTGTCTATATATTGTCTATATATTGTCTGTATGTTATTAATATAATATATAATATATTATATTATATATTATTTATTATATTATATATTATATTTATAAATTATATATAAATTTATGTATATAAATATATAAATTATATATATTTGTATATAATATATATTATATATATATAATATAAAAGTAGTTTTGTGGATATATGTTCTCAGTTCTCTTTGAGTATATGTTTAGGAGTGCTGTTGCTGGGTCATATAGTAACCCTATGTTTAAGATTTTGAGGAACTGTCAAGCTGTTTTCCAAGTCAGCTGTACTATTTACAATCCACCAGCAATGTATGAGGGTTCTGAGTTTTCCACATCTTCACCAACAGTTGTCATTATCTGACTAATAGATTGTAGCCATTGTATGGAGTGTATCTCACTGTGACTTTATATTCCCTAATGATTGATTTATATTCCCTAATGACTGATAACGTTGAACATCTTTTTTATGTGATTATTGGCCATTTGTATATCTTCTTTGAAGAAATGTCTAGATCCTTTGCCCATTTTAAGATTGGGTCACAAGTCTTCTTATTGTTGAGTTTTAAGAGTTATTTGTGTATTCTGGATACCAGGTAACTTACCAGCTGTATGATTTGCAAAGATTTCCTCCCATTCTGTCTACTTTCTTTTTATTAATTTTTTCAATTAATTATGAAACATGCTTGGAAGCACAAAAGTTCTAAAAGTATCTATTTTTTCTTTTATATGTCTGCTTTTGGTATCATGTCTGAAACAAATCATCACCTAATCTTAGGCAGTAGAGATTTATTCCCATGTTTTTTTTTTTTTTCTAAGAGTTTTATAGTTTTTGTTCTTACTGGGAAATCTTTGATCTATTTTGAGTTAATTTTTGTATGCGGTTTGAGATAGAGGTCCAACTTCATTCTTTTGCATGCTGATACCCAGTTGTCCTTTCTTCATTTGCTGAAAAGACTACTCTTTCCCCTTTGAATTATTACCTTGGTCACACTTGTCATAAATCATTTGCATAAATATAATGGTTTATTTCTAGACTCTCAATTCTGTTCCTTTGATCTATGTGTCTGTCTGTCCTTGTACTAGTACTACACTGTCTTGATTACTGTAGCTTTGTATTAAGTTTTGAAAGTCTTCCAATTTTATTTTTGTTGTCTAAGGCTGTCTTAGCTGTTTTTGATGCCTTACATTTTCATAAGAGTTTTAGAGTCAGCTTGTCAACTTTTACAAAAAAAAAAAAAAAAGCATCTGGAATATTGATAAGGATTGTATTGAATCTATAAACCAATTTGGGGGTAATATTGCTGTATTAGCAATATTAAGTCTTCCAATTCATGAACATGGGATCTTTTTATTTAGTTCTTTAATTTATTTCAATGATGTTTTGTAATTTTCAGTGTACAAATCTTGCATTTTGTTACATTTATTCCAAAGTGCTTTACTGTTTTTAATTCTATGGTAAATGGAATTGTTTTCTTTCTTTTTTTATTAATTTTTTTAATGTTTATTATATTTGAGAGAGAGAGAGAGAGTGAAACAGAGTGCGAGTGGAAGAGGGGTAGAGAGAGAGGGAGACACAGAATCCGAAGCAGGCTTCAGGCTCTGAGCTGTCAGCACAGAGCCCAATGTGGGGCTTGAACTCACAAGCTGTAAGATCGTGACCTGAGCCAAAGTCGGAGACTCAACGCTCCAGGCACCCCTGGAATCGTTTTCTTAATTTTATTTTTGAATTGTTCAATACTAGAGTATAGACATATAGTTTATTTTGTATGTTGAACTTGGATCCTGTAGTCTTGCTGAACTCATTTATTAGTTCTAATAGTTTTTTAGTGGATTCCTTAGGACTTTCTACATACAAGATCATGTCATCTATGAATAGAGGTAGTTGCTTTACTTCTTCCTTTCCAATCTGGATTCTTGTGTTCTCTCTCCCTTTCTTTCTTTCCCCTCCACTCCTGTCTCCTCCCCTCTTTCTTCTTCTCTCCTTTCCTGATCTCTTCCCTCCCTTTTCCTTTCCTCCCTGTTCTCTCTTCTCTCCTTCCCTTCCCTCCTTTCTTCACTCTCCATGCCCCTCCCCCCACCATTTCTTTCCTTAGGCATTCTCAAGTGCTTACCTGTTATCTTTTGATATGATCATGATCATGTGGTTTTTGTGCTTTGTTCTATTAATATAGTGTATTACATAGATTGATTTTCTCATGTTAAACCAAGTCAGCGTTCCTGGGATGAATCCCACTTGGTCATGGTATAATTCTTTCAATATGCTGCTGGATTGTTGAGGTTTTTTGCATCTATATTCATAAAATGTATTGGCCAGTAGTCTTCTTTGCTCGTAATTTCTTGTGATTGTCTGGTTATAGTAATCACAGTACTGCTGGCCTCACAGAATGAACTGGGAAGTGTTTCCTTCTCTTCTATGTTTTGGATGAGTTTGTGAATGACTGATGTTAATTTTTAAAATATTTGTTAGTGGGGTGCCTGGGTGGCTCAGGAGGTTGAGCATCCAAATTCATCTCAGGTCATGATCTCGCAGTTCGTGAGTTTGAGCCCTGCATCAGGCTCTGTGCTGACAGATCAGAGCCTGGAGCCTGCTTCCAGTTCTGGGTCTCCCTCTCTCTCTGCCCCTCCTCTGTTTGTGCTCTGTCTCTCTCACTTTCTTTCAAAAATAAACATTTAAAAAAGTAAAATATTTTTTAGAATTCATAAGTGAAACCCTCTGGGCTGGAGCTTTTCTTTGTGGGATTTTTTTTTTTAACTAATAATTCAGTGTCTTTACTTGTTACAGGTCTGTTTAGATTTTCTTTTTTTTTTTTTTTAATTTATTTTTGGGACAGAGAGAGACAGAGCATGAACGGGGGAGGGGCAGAGAGAGAGGGAGACACAGAATCGGAAACAGGCTCCAGGCTCTGAGCCATCAGCCCAGAGCCTGACGCGGGGCTCGAACCCACGGACCGTGAGATCGTGACCTGGCTGAAGTCGGACGCTTAACCGACTGCGCCACCCAGGCGCCCCAGGGTCTGTTTAGATTTTCTATTTGCTCTTGAGTCCGCTTTCGTATTTTGTATATTTCTAGGAATTTGTCAGTTTTGCTTAGGTTGTCTAATTTGTTGGCCTAAAACTCTTCATAGTATTCCCTTACAATTCTTTACCTTCTGTGAGTTGGTAGTAATACTCCTTTTTCACTCCTGGTTTTAGTGATTTAGATCTTTTCCCTTTTTATTTAGGTCAGTCTAGCTAAATTTTTGTCAGTTTTGGTGATTTCCTTAAACAATCAGCTTTTATTTTCTCTATTGTTTTTCTGTGCTCAATTTTATCTGCTCTAATCTGTATAATTTCCCATCTTCTGCTTTTTTTGGGCCTTGTTTGCTCTTATTTTTTTAAAGATAGAAGGTTAAATTATTGAATTGAGCTCTTTTTCCTTTAAACATTTTTTTTTTTTCATATTTATTTATTGTGAGAGAGAGAGAGAGAACAAATGGGAGGGGCAGACAGGGAGCAAGAGAATTGCAAGCAGGTTCCATGCTGTCAGCGCTGAGTGCAATGCGGGGCTCTAACCTATGAACCATGAGATCATGACCTGAGCCAAAATCAAGAGTCAGATGCTTAACTGACTGAGCCACCCAGTCGCCCCAGATCTTTCTCATTTTTTAATGTAGCCTTTATAGCTGTTTCCCTCTGAGCATTGCTTTAGCTGCATCCATTTGTTTTTAGTACATCGAGATTTAGTTTTCATTCACCTAAATTTCAAACACATTTAGGAATGTGTTGTTTAATTTTCACATATTTGTGAATTTCCCAAGTTTCCTTCTGTGATTTATTTCTAGTTTTGTTTCATCATTGTTAGAGAACATACTTAGCATGATTTGGGTCCTTTTGAATGTATTGAGGCTTGCTATACGGCTTAACACATGGTCTGTCCTGGAGAATGTTTTCTGTCTACTTGGGTGGTGAGCTCAAGGATTTCAGGGCTGATCAAGGAAAGACAGGAACATGAGATGGCAGTATTGCACAATAATATTGGGCCCTATTTTGCTGGGGTTATAAGAGAGGGGAAGTCTCTCCCAGCAGGCGGCTAAAAGGGGAAGAGGGAAAGGGAACTCTCAGGGAAGAGGGGAATGGAGGGGGGCTTATGTGTTTAGAGGATGTCATTCAGCAGGAAGTGGGGAGTATCTGAGTCAGAGAGCACCAAAGGGCATCAGCGGTTTGAGGTATTTTATGGCCACAAGGTTTGTGGCTAGCAGATATTTGGTGTAGTTTTGCAGGGTATGCAAAATAAGCGGGTTATAAATGGCTAAAAATATGATTATTTTGGTTATATTGAAAGCAATTGGATATGTAAGAATTTGAGTTTGGCTTTGAGCTGATGGTGCCAACTTGCTGTGAAAAAGAATAAACAACATAAGGGCCAACATACAGGGGCCATCTTGGCTCACGTATATAACAACTGGAGAAAAATGTGTATTCTACTGTTGTTTGGTGGATTGTTCTATAGATGTCTGTTAGGTATAGTTGGCTTTAGTGTTGTCCAAATCTTCTGTTTCCTTCTTGAACTTCTGAGTATTTGTCCAATCTACTAATTGAAAGTGAGGCTTTCGAGTCACTAGTATTGTTGGATTGTCAATTTCTCCTCTTTATCCCCTCTCTGCACATCTCTCTCACTTTCTCCTTTGCCGAGGTAACTCTCTCATACCATCATAAGTTGCTCAGGATTTATGGAGGTGGTCTGGCTCTGCTGGGCAGGAGGTAACTTTATTGGTTTGGGGGCGGTTTTCAGTTTATTTTTCCTTTTCTGGGCTTGCATCACAGGCCAGTGTTCTTACTCTAGTCCTCTATTGGACACGAGTTTAATGGAGTTAGGCCAGGAAATGCTACACTCAGAGCCTCTCCCCTTTCATTTTCAGTAGCTAGTGAGTGTTAAGACTGTTAAAAGTATGAAAAACTAAAAAGGGTATTATGACCTCTTCATACCATCTCCTAATTTTCCTTCTTATTTTTTTTAAGTTTACTTATTTATTTTGAGAGAGACTGACACAGTGTGAGTCGAGGGGAGGGGAGCACAGAGAGGGAGAGAGAGAGAATCCCAAGCAGGCTCTGTGTTCCCAGACTGACATGGGGCTTGAACCCACAAAACAGTGAGATCATGACCTGAGTCAAAACCAAGAGTCAGATACTTAACCGACTGAGCCACCCAGGTGCCTCTCCCTCTTATTTTAAAAAGTGTCAGTAAGTATACTTACTATGTTAACTGTTTTGATGCTTAAAAAAATTTAAATATCAGAAATCAAATGCTTTTCTCATTTTGTCTTGTTTTGGAACCCCTGCTTTATTGGCACTCTAAACACAATATTTTGCCCATCAAAGAATTAAATACTACAAGAAGTCTCCCTTGCTGCCTAGGACCTGGGACCAATATCCGGGGCATGACTACTACCCCCCTCCTCCCATGCCCATGCAGACATCATCAAAGCCATATGTATATCCTCTTCCACCAAATGTCTGTTCATGTCTTTTCACTCATTTTCTAAGTGCATTGTGATTTTTTACTGTTGAGTTTTGATAGTTCTTTATATATTCTGGATACAAATCCTTGGTTAAATATGTGGTTTGCGAGTATTTTCTCTAATCTTTAATTTATCATTTCATTCTATTGACAGGTTCTTTTCCCCCCTTAGTTTTATTGAAGCAGAATTGACAAATTGTAAGACATGGAAAGTGTACAATGTCATGACTTGAGGTACTTTTAACAGTAGTTTTTGGACAGTAGAAGTTTTAAATTTTAAAGAGATTTAATTTATCAATTTTTCCTTTTATGGATTATGCTTTTGGTACCAAAAGCTCTTTGCCAAGTACTAGGTCTTCAAAAAATAAATTTGTCTTCTGTTTTTTCCTAAAACTTTTATAGTTTTATGTTCTACATTTAAGTCCATGATCCATTTTGAGTTAATTTTTATATACAATGTGAGGTTAGATTTTTTTTTTTTTTTTTGCCAGTGGCATATGCAATTGTTCCAGCACCATTTGTTGAAAACATTATTCCTACTCCATTGTATTACATTTACAACTTTATCAAAAATTAATTGAGCAGATTTGTATGGGTTCATTTCTGGGTTCTTTATTCTGTTTCATTGATCATATGTCTGTTTTTCCACCAGGACCACACAGTCTTGATTAGTGTAGCTATAACAGTAAGCCTTAACATTGGGAAGAATGATTTCTCCTACTTAAGTCTTGTTCAAAATTTTTCTGGCTGTTCTAGAGCCTTTGCCATTCAATATAAATTTTAGAATAATGCTGTCAGTGTTTATAAAGAAGCTTGCTGAGATTTTGAAATAAGAATTACATTAAACCTATAGATGAATTTGAGGAGATTTGACATCTTTACGATATTGAGTTTTCCAATGTGGGAACATCATGTATCTTTCCAACCTTGTATACCTTGAGGAAATCTAACATGGTTGTAGTGTATCATTCTTTTAATACATTGTTGGATTTGATTTGCTAATATTTTGTTGAGAATTTTTTTATCTAAGTTCATGGGAAATATTGGTCTCTAGTTTTCTTTTTTCCTGCTGTTTTTTGTCTAGTTTTGGCGCAGGGCAATACTAGCTTCGTAAAATGAATTGGGACACATCCCCTCTTCTACTTTCTGGAAAAAGTTGTATAAAACCTATGTCAATTCGTCTTTAAATGTTTGGTAGAATTCTCCAGTGAAAGTTTCTAGGTTTGGACATTTTTATTCTACTATTATTGTTTTTTAAAGTTTAATTATTTATCTTGAGAGAGACAGAGAGCACAAGCGGGGAGGGGCAGAGAGAGAGGGAGAGAGAGAGTATCCCAAGCAGACTCTGCACTGCCAGTGTGGAGCCCAACAAGGGGCTCAAACCCACAAACTGTGAGGTCATGACCTGAGTCGAAATCAAGAGTCAGATAGCTTAACTGACTGAGCCACCCAGGCGCCCCTTGATTTTACTGTTATTTTAATGTGAACTTATTTGTGCCCTGAAGAACAAATGGGACTCAGAAAGACTGTGTCCAGGAAGGTCTGGAGAAATTTGGGTCTCAGTTAGTATTGTCTGTCACATGTATGTGTCACATTAGACTGTGAGCTTCTTCAGAGTGCCCATTGTGTGTTGGTCATCATTGGAACCTCAGCACCTAAGAGAGCACCTGGCACAGAGTAGGTTGCTCAGTGTGAGATTGTTGAATAATTGAATGAATTCTCCGCTCTAGGGTTGCTGCAGACTCGAAGCTTGGTGTTGTTGGAGAAGCCTAGTGAGGAGAGGGTTTGAGTCTTTCTTTGGAGGTGGAAAAATCTCTTTGGAAGAAAGGAGGGCCTGATGGTATTTATGGCTCCATTTCTTCCTCCCATCTGCCTGAGCTGCTACCACTCAGGCTCTGACCGCCCATACCAACTAGAGCAACCCATTGTGCCCAAGAACCTGAAAAGCATGGTGAGCTGGTGGAACAGAGGGGCATGTAGGGATTAGGACTAGGACTGGCTGCAGACTGGTGCTCCTTCCTGCTGTGGATATGTCCTTATACAGAAACAAGGTCTGAGAATTATACCTCAAAACTGAGGATGGACAGATGAAAATGTATTGAGCTTAGGCATAGTTTATAGAGTAGTCGTTCTTTATTATTTTAGAGTTGAATGGTCTCAGGTTTGCAGAAAATAATTATATTGCCTAGGTCTCTCTGAATTTCAAAAGCTACCCCAAGGTGTTTTCCACTTATACTGTAGTTTCTAGTTGGCCAAGTGGTTTGTTTTGATATCCATTAAATTATACAGTTTTAGAAGATTTTCTGACAGAGCTACATTTGTGTGTAGGTGCACATGAGAGCACATGCAGGCAGGAGTGAATGAATAGGTTTTTAGGTGTACTTCTACTGGGGACCAAGTTATTAAGTTCTAGTACTTTGCTCATTTCATAGCATAGCAGAATGCCTGGATTGTTAAATAAATGATTGTTATTACTCTGTACTGGGACATCTTGTGGCATTTAAGTTCTTTGATTTGTTCTTCTAGCACTGTGTGTATGGGCTGCTACGTTTAGTAATTGAAAAATTTTTGGAGCATTTACCTATCTGCCTCACATTCTGGACAATCATGGACTGCTTCAAAAAATTTTTATTATGTTGAATTGCTATTCGTTTCTGGGCTAAATGTTGATCCATTGTTTTGTAATTTGAGAATTTTGGAATTTTATGGATTATAAAAGCAATGGACCTTATGCTAGGTTACTGGTAGTGTCAAGAACAGTACCTTCAGCATGATAATTGCACAATAGTGTAGTTGATTGGCCAGTGTGTAAAACTGATTATAAATACTGAATTTAAGGCTCTCTCCTAATAGAAGATATTCTGGTGCAACTCACTGAAAGTTCTTTCCTTGAAAGCATCTTTACCCTGATCCTAAGCTCAACCTGAACCAAACATTCTGTTTTGTAGCTGAGTTAACCACTCTGTCCTCTGTGCCATCCCTGGGCATGTACACATCTCCCTCTTAACACAGAGTATTGGGAGTTATTTGTTTACATGCTTCTTCCCCTTATTGGATTGTTAGCTCCCTTTGGGTAGGACCCATCTCTATCTCTGGTGCCTAATCCAATTCCTAATTCAAAATATAAGCTGAAGGAGGGCTGAATCACTGTATTCACCACATGGAACACTGCCTGGATGCAGGAAAGCATTCACTATATTGCTGAATGAATAAATTAATGGTGACAGTTCGTGTTCAGTGAATCTTTGATGAGTTAATGAATTAGTTTGTTGTTATGCACTGTGTTTCATGGGCAAAAATCACAATCATAATCCAGTTGTAGTAACTGCATGAGGGACACATATGCCTGGATTTGGTTTTCAAGGTGACCCTCTTCCCTCATCAAGAACATTGAAAACCTGATGGTAAATAAGAGTTGGAAGGTAAAAAATCCAGTCAAATTATCATTTGATGACAGAATTTGCAATGAGGAATGGAGGGTGCTCTTAGATAGCATGGATTCTTTCTAACCCTATGAATTTCAGTACATCAATTTGTGCATGTGGATAGAAACTTTGTCCTTCATGCACTTAGGAAATGCTCCTCAAAATACTTTTATAGATTTGCTCAACTCATTTCTCAAGTTATTTAGAAAAGGGAAGAGGAATTGCATGCATAGTAGATACATAGTTTTCCTATTTTTTAACTTTTTGTTTCAGCTGATCTCCTACTTGTGACATTTTAGCAGTTTACTGATAGATCATGGATCATCTTAGGAAACACAGAAATTCAGTGTCTTCTGATTACTTGCTTTTTCCAATAGTGGATGGACATTCATGTTTTCATATGCCAACGAAAGAAATCTGATAGTTGGAAAATTAAGAATACAATCATGATTATTTCAAGAATAATAATAATAAACATGTATTTCATATATATTTGAACCATCATGCAAAACAAAATGAAAAATCAAACCAAAACCTACGTGCTCTGCCTAAGCATGTCTCATTGGCTCATAGCTTCATGGAAGATGGGAACAGGCGTTGGAAAGTCCATAGAGAGGCACGTATGGCAGAATGCAGACATTGGAGTGATGCCTGGGCTGCTGATGCCTCAAAATATGACTGAAAGAAGCCATGTCTGGCATTCACTTGCTCTTCAGAGCTGAGGCTTTTGATTCCTGTTATATAGGAAGGGGCTTTTGACTTAACTGGAGAGGGAGCATTCAGGTAGATCAGTTTTTTCCAAATTATTTCTTTCCATTAGTTTTTGATGCATTGTACATATTTCCCCCTTCTAATCCCTAATTCTTTGGTTTACTGTTAACATTCTTTTGTCTTTTATTTTCTCTTTCTCTTTTTTTGCTTTTTACAGAGTCCCTAGTCTTCTGTTCCAAATGCTTAAAATGAGTGTTAGCCTTGATCCGTGAGCATCTCCCTTCAGGTCCAGTCCAGAGGTGCCTTGTAGGAAGAGAGGGTTGTATCTTGAGTTTGTGGAATCAGATGAGAAGCAGTCACGTGGCAACTTGGAGGAAATGGAAGGGATTGTAGGAATCCTGTAGCCGAGGTAGTGGGCTGTATTGACTTTTGGTGCCAAAAGAGCTTTAAGTACTGTAGAGAGGTCATGGATGTATGTTCAGGACACTTTTAAAGTAAATCAGTAAAATGTTATCAGTGAAGGCTTCACATGAATGCCGGTAAAAGATTCAGATTTGATGGGGATACTGTTACTCTTACATATTAACTGTAATTATACTGCATATAACTGGTGAGTTATAAATATATAATCATAACTGTGGTTATTTCTTTTGTTTCCGTCCCTTATACAAGCTCCATAAGAACCAAGATTAATGCATGTACCCCAGCACTTAGAATAGGGCAAGTCACGTGGCAGATTCCCAATAATTATTTGCTAAATAGATGAGTGCCACCATGTTTCTATATTTCAGTCCTAGCTGGAGTAGACAGAATTTGTCATCCGAAGGCCCTGAGTTTCAGCCCCGGCTCTGTCTCTTATGAGCTGTGCCATCTAACTCCTCTGAGCCATAGTGTCATCATTTAATAGAATTTCTGTGGAGGTTTCCAAATAAAATAGTGAAGGATTCGCATGGACATTTTGTGGATGGATGTCTATCTGTCCTCTCACTAGCCCCTGCCTTTCAATGGATATTCCTCAAATCATGGCTCTTTATCTAAAGGGTTAAAGTTTAAGTGGAGAAGAAGCTAACATTTTTTGAAATGTTTTTCTTTTTTTTAATGTTTATTTCTTGAGAAAGAGAACGAAAGGGGGGGGAGAGAGAGAGAGAGAGGGAGAGAGAGAGAGAGAGAGAGAAAGGAGGGAGACCCAGCAGGGGAGGAGCAGAGAGAGAGGGAGACACAGAATCTGAAGCAGGCTTCAGGCTCTGAGCTGTCGGCACAGAGCCCGACGTGGGGCTCGAACTTGTGAACTGCGAGGTCATGACCTGAGCCGAAGTCGGATGCTCAACAGACTGAGCCACCCAGGCATCCCGCGATGGTTATTTTCATTATGAAAATCTCGGGAAAGGGAAAGCACAACTTCAAGCTCATGAACCTTAGTTTTAAAGTAGGATTACCGTATAGCTACAGCTGAACTGCTGAGAAGGGACAAAAAGAGGAAAGTCCTTTGTAAAGCCTTCAAATCTCTGCCTCCCCACTGGGCCTGCAGTGGTAAAAATCTGTGTGAGATGTGGGGCACAAGGCAGCAGCCAGGTGGTGTAGGGGAGAGACACTTTCGTGAGTCACCTGAGAAACAAGACATTTTAAACTGTGGGAGGGTTGGGCCTCAGGAGAGGGGGAGTGACCACTCTGTACGTCACCCTTCCCATTTCCTTCCATTAAGAAGAAAAGACAGAAGACAAGCAGTAGGTAAAACAGGATGTAAAGTTTATATACAAGAATATAATGTTTATCTGAAATATTTACAGTGTTGGTTAAAGCAATATTTTTACAACTTTTTAAGGTCAACTACTATGTATATTACAGGTAAGCTACAATGGTTGAATTTGCAAAATTAAGTAAAAAATGTTTTAAACAAAGCTTAAAGTACTCAGGTCAGTTATGAAATCTGTCTGTTTGCCCTTTATTTGAAGAACTCGTGCTGTGATGGTTAATGTGCTCTTTATAAATGGAAGTACTCTACCTGGAAATGTAATAACATGCTACTGCTGTAAGTTCCCAATGAGGGTGTGAAACGACAAGTGAATTTTAAGACTTAGGCTCTCAGTCTCAGGCTGGAGCCGAGACATGTTGAGATAACAGCCAGCTTTATCTCAACGAGGTTTGTGACCCACAACAGTTTGGGCCACATTGAAAAATGAAGCTATTTGCACGTTATGGCAACCTTAGCAGAAAGTGAAAAACAGCTGACCCAAACCAAACAGAAAAACAAAAATATCAGACCCAAGTCACGGTTGTAGCTATTCAACACTAAAGCGAGCTATTTAAAAACTTCATAAAAATATTCATGATTTTATTAGTTTAAACATTTCTACATGATCTGGGTGGGGTTTTCCTTTATGTGAAAACAGCTACCCCTTCCCAAGGCCTCCTAAGGCCTTATAACTCAGGAGATGCTGGGGGGTGCAAACGTGCAAAAGGCGAGGGAAGCCGCTCCAGGCGGGGGCTGGAGCTGCGAGAGCCTGTGCTTGGGGAATGAGAGCTGAGGACCCAGAGCGGAGATGGTCAGCCTAGCCCTGGAGCTGGCCTGGGGGCAAACTAGCACTGCAGCTTGCGGATGCTGCGGGAGATGCGCTTGAACTCTCTCTGCCCCTTCTGCCACCGCTTCACTGAGGTGATCACCAGCTCCCCGCCCAGCTTCTGTCCCATGACCAGATAGGGCGCGTTGATGTCATTCATCTCCTCGCAGGTGCACTGCAAGCTGTCTTTGAGCCACAGCACCGACTTCTTCAGGTCCCTTTCAGACACACCATTCAGCTTGTAAATGGTCTTGCTCTTGGTCTCCAGGATGATTTTGGTATCTCTGTTGATGTAGGTTATCTCCTTCACTTTTATTTTCAGTGCTACGAAGACGGGAGGAGACAGAATCACACTGGTTGTAATAAGGGAATAAAGTATAGAGTGGGGGCTTTCCTCACCCCGTTCCACTGCATATTTGTTGACTTGGCCTGGGGGAGGGAAGAAGAGCTTCCTGCAACTAATGAGACTGTCAGGGGCTGAGGTGTGGGGGGTTGGGAGCTGGGGGCAGCAGGTGGCTTCATTTCTAAAGCCTCAAAGGGTTTGCCAGGCACTCTATTTCAAATCAGCCATCCTTTCAAAATTCTCTTAGCGGGACTCAATTAATTAACTTCTCTTCCTCACCCTTGTGTTCTTGTGTTTGTATGTAGGTTGCATGTGGTTCGTGCTTTCCTCAACAAATGACTTCCCCTATTGGAAACTTCAGCATGAAAAGAAATGCCTGACTCTTAGGTGAAACGTGATCCTTCTGTGGCCATAAACTTTAAACTCAATTTATTACGTTGGAGAGGTTTTTGGACAAACCTGTAAGGAAATTATATCACACAATCATTGTTTTCTAAAGAACAGACTACAGGGAAGGAGAATTGATCTTACAGCTGCATTTGATTTGGTAAAGCAACTAAGAGAAAAAATATCCAAGACTCTAAGACCACAACATGTTTAGCTGTAAAAGTGCTTTTCTGAAGATCTCACTCTCATCTGCTATCTTTTGCTTGTCCAAGGCCAAGGCATTTGCAGATCATATATGTACCGTTTCCAAAGTGGATATGTGGACTCACTAGAATGCTAAGACCAAAAGTAAATGGTTTACTATAGAAGACACGTTTTACGGTCATGAACAATCTGGTTTGGGAAAGAAAACCCTACAAACATACATGCTGGAATTAAATTTCAAGACTCCATGAAGGCAGGGAAAGGGTAAAATTTTAAGGTTGGAAAGGATCATCCAGTTAAAATCTCTTATTGATACACAAAGAACCTGAAATCCAGAGAAGTTAGTGATTTACACAAGGTCACCCACTTAGGTTGTGTCCTGGCTGAGTCTAGTTCTCGGAACCATGGTCCCCAAACCCCCTTCTTTAATACCACTGTGATTTCTTAAGGCAGCATCAAATTTCTGGTCCAGGTTACAGCATTAACATCCCCAACTGTAATGTGTCCTAAGACTGTTAATGACACTGATTAAGTGTTCCATATAGATGATGTGCCAGTGACACTTCCTGATTTTGATGGAGTTCAGTATATTATTAGTAACAGAGGAAGAGGTGTGTGTGTGTGTGTGTGTGTGTGTGTGTGTGTGTCTATAACTACTTTGGGGATCTCTCTCTCCCTCCCTCTCTGTTTCAGAAAGGGAATTTGAGTAACCATGGCTTTTCCAGCCCACCAGGAAATGACTGAAACTTAACCAGATAAATCAAAGATGCTGCGATTTGGCCAATCATTATTTTGTCTGATGCACATCTGAACCATAGTACTGAGTTCTCAGGGTTTATAAGACTTACGTCATGGAACAAGTCACATGAAAAGATCACATGTTCCTGTGGCCTCTGCATAAGGGGTTGGGGGTGGGAAAGATGCGTGGTGGGAGAAGTGATTATATGTTGCCTGGAAGTTTGTCTATAGCACAGATAGAGCATGTGTGATAGAGCACCTGGTCAAATTAAACATTCTTGATCTCTAAATATCAGAAAACCATTACTTTTAACCAGGAGGAAGATTTATTACTCATCTTTTTCTAGCTATAAAATAATCAACTTCGCAGAAGCTTACCATGGGACCAGGCATTTCCTCCCTGAATTTTCAGCTGGGACCAAATATAGGGAATCAAAGCCCCAAAATAACTTTTTCTGCCCTGGAAGATGCGAATGGGGATGCAGGAAGTGGTAGAAGGCAGAGGTAATGATACTGTCTGATCCAACAATAGGTTGTATGCATGGGCAGGCAGTTCTGGGCTAGGAGGCATTCTGTATTTTCCCTGTACTTCAGGAGTGCAGTGGGGAAAGAGTGTGATGCTTTTGTGGATGATTTAAGTTAAATAAATCAGATTTCCACCCTTGTTCCTTCTACCCTTCCATCACTTTCCAAAGTACAGAGGCAATATGGAATACTGCTTATAACACTTCCTATAATTCACGGTTCATTATCTCTTTAGAGACAAAATTAATGTGGGAAAATAGAAAACAAAGCTGTGAGGTAATATGTGTGTGTGATACCTTACATGCAGGGATATCCATGTTGTTTTGAAAGGTTTTCTCCTCTAAGGAGAGAGAAAACTAGGACATACCTTCCCCCCGCCACACACACTCTCACACACACTTTTTCTGGGGGAGGGGCTAGGTCTTGATACAGCATCCTTAGGAAGGGGTCTTCTGTGAGGGAAGCCATAAAGCAAGCATTAATATGTGCGTGTGTGTATGCGCACATGCCTACATTTCAATCATTTTAGAGCCCCATGATATAACTAGCTTTTTCATGGAAAGTCAGGAGAGAGATCTGTATTAAATCTAATGCAAAGGACGTAAGTTGCCAGAAGAAAATGATATTTTAGAAACATTTTAATGTAAGTTTTGTTAAAATTATGTTTCTTTTTTGCCTTTAATCAAATCTTTTTATCATGGAAGCTCAGAAATGTGTTTGGTAAGGCTCTAGAGATCTGAGACCGCTGCTACCCGCACGCCTGCCTGCCCTCTACTACTTAGAGTTGTATATATTTAAATATAGACATACGAAACCCTATCATCGCTTTTGTGGTTCTTGCTGAGGGGACAGACTGGTTGGGACTCAGGGTCACCTCCTTTCTTTTTTTCTTCCTTGGCAGTGTGAAGTTTTTCCTAAAGCTGTGGCTGATCTGGGATCAGCTAAGGTTAAACCCAGGACACTTCTGGAAGAGACTGGAATGGTAAGGAACAGGGACTGGACTGTCTCCAGAGTTTCAGGGACCTGGACAGGTCTGAGATTGCTGGGATGGCAAGTTGTAAGGAGAGAGTGGGAAGGTAGCTCCCTAAAGTGGGTGGTGAAGTAATTTCTCTTAGTTTCAAGGACTTTGTTGAGTATATAGAAATGTTAATACAGATCAGTTAGAATCCATTACTGTTTGATAGAGCAGGGATTATATCTGCTCGCCAGTGAGTTCGGCGCCTTCTGCCTGAACAAATACTTTTCAGGGATACGAGCCTCTCAAACACATCAAAAGGTGTCTCCTCTTGGAATGGGATGAAAACACGAATGTCCCAGGGAATGTCTGGGTGACGTTCATGGCCACTTCTGACTCCAAAGTTAGCACTGATTTCTGGGTCTAGCTGGGCTTGGCCCTTACCTCAGAGCCCTGAGGACAGTGGATAGGTGGTGATGAAGCTCTGTGTGGACAGTGTTCATCCCTCTTTTCTCGTACAATACTCTCCTAAGGGTGGTGACCCACCCTCTGTGAATCTGGGTAACATATCACACACGTTATTATCTCCAAGCACTATGTCATCGTGGTGCCTTTCATATATTTTGCCAAAGTAAATTCCTAATCTTTATTTTTTCTTCTTTTTAAATTTAAGGAACTCCTCCCCCCAAATTATTAGCCTATACCTTGGACATAGTCACTAGTGATAGAATGCAGAGGAGCAAAGCATTATGGGCTATGAATAAGGTAAAAATATTTCTATTTGATGCTGGAACAAACTTTTATTTCTAGTTAACTTAATGCCTTCAGTCTGTTTTTGCTGGGGCTAATATTTACATGCTTTAATTCCTGGCACACATATCTAGTGAGTGAAAGAACATGGCCCAAGATCATGCTTATTGGCAAGAAAAAGCCAAAGTGAAATGAAAAATGTGCCATTCAAAAGTCCTAATTTGAATAATTCTCAGTATTTGACTGAGACAGAACAATGAGTCTCACCTAAAAAGATACAACTCAGGCAAGATAGTTACATAGGGAGAAAACCGGGATAGAGCAAGTTAGATGACTTTGGGAAAGATCAGCTATGATAGTATTTTACCCAAGTCTTATCCAATAACATCTTAATGATTTGTACCTGTAAGTTGTACTGGCAAATAAAGCTTTTGTATGTGAAATCTTTGTTGTTGGTGTATTACTTACCAAAATCATTTTTACAAAGAGTTTCCATTATGTCGTTGTCATCCTCATTTTTATTTTTGCAGGCTTCACATACCTTTGGAGCTAGAAATGTGAAAAGTTAGTAAGTTTGCTTAAAAGGGAACAGCAGGTGGCGTTTGTAAACAACTCAAAGGGGCTTATCCAGGCCAGAGTAGCAATTGTTCTGTAAGACCCCAGCTTCTGCCTCTTTGAAAAAGGATCACTCATTCCCAGGAAAGTCTTCTGTGACTCCTGCTTTCTCATGGGCAAAACAAGAATGCCTATAGTTGTGTTTGAGAAATGACAGGTCAACCCCCCTCCCTGCAAAAAGGGTGTTGTGGGCACAGTGGACAGTTAACTGGGATGGGTTTTGGCTTTTTAGCTCTTCCTCCTCACTCCTGAGCCAGATTCTGTCTCTGAAATTCAAAGTTGTTCCCAAAGCTTCTCTGAGGACAAAGCACCAGAAGAAACCTGGAGGGGTTTTGGAAAATTGGTTACCACAAAACATAGCCAAAAGATTGTCTTTTTCGGCTGCAGGACACCAGTGTGGCTCAGCCTCTGCTGGGCTCTTCAGCAGAGTTGCATCTCAGGAAGGCCACTTCAGGATACTTTCTGGACAGGATACTTGTCTGGACAGGGAGAGGTGGCTAGTGTTGCAGGGGTTACATACCGGTTCTTCCCACCTTGAAACACGCCTCGGTAATTACAATAACCTGCTCTAACCGCTTCTGTATCACCCTTGTGCTTTTTGTCAAGTCTGTGGTTGAATTAAGCTGCTTTTATTTCATGGTTATCTTCCTTCCTGTGCGGGTTCTTCTTGCCCCTCTTTCTCCATTTCAAACTGTCAGAAACAAACAACCCCCTACCCCCTTAAAAACCCCAAACGAAAACACAACCAACCAAGCAAAAAACCTAAAGCTTTTCCTGAAGTGAATCATATTTGAAGCTAACTGTCTCTGGGGGTCTGATCAAATGTAGGAATATGCACTAGCACAATGATCAGAGAGCCTGCTGGTGGGGGGGGGGGGGGAAGAAAACATACTGTTCCCTTTCTTGTATTTGTAATTGTGCTAGTGCTGTGTTCAAAATTTAGGAGAAGTTTGATTTTCATTCATATGAAATTGAATTTTCACAGAAAAAAACTTTATGTGACTCAAGATATCAGAGATATGTATCAAATTAGAAAAATTTCAGAGCATGTTTTGAAGACCGTAAACTTTTATTCTGAAGGGGGAGAAGGCGATTTGGAGAAATGTACTTTATAATGTTGGTGCTGGTGGTGGAAAGAAATAAAAACAAAAGTCACACACATAAAACTGTCCTTAATTCCCCTCACTCAAACAAAATGAAACATTTCCAATTAGGAGCTCTAGGAATGTATATAAAATGTTACTAACCTGTATTGGTTGGTCTGTGGTATATGTTGGACAAATGTTTGAAATATGCCAAACATTTGCAATAAATTAGAAATCTAACCAATAAGATGATTGCAAACTGGAGGTGCCTGCCAGAAAAGATTGCTGAACAACTGTGCATTTTCTTTAACCAGTGATGGCTATAGGAAAACAATTAGAGATTGAAAAGGAGAGACTGCTGGAGCCCTGCAAGGGATGAAGGAGCTCCCTTTCCATCCCCAGGGGACCTGAATCAGCTCAGACACATTGTGTATGTTTTTCTCTCAGGAAGAGTATCAAGAACCCATGAGGTTTTCATTGCTTTGATGGTTTTTGCACAGGAACTTCCCCCTCTGTTTTCTAGAAACCTGGGAAAGTCTCTTTTGCATGATTTTCTCCAGTTAATTAAAACCACTCCTAAGATATAAGATGATTAGCGATAGAAAAATGCCTGGAGATGCCCTTTATGCCCTCTTCCTTAGATCACTGAGCAGTAAGTACAACCAGCGCTCAATTTCAACATGCTCCGCGAGCCAGTCCGGCTTTTATTCCCAAAACCTAAGTCGACAGAGAACAAAAAATACCTTAAATGACTATGCGTTTTGGCTATCGTGCCTGCACGAGAATGTTTCCCTGCCTAGAATCCTGCCCGGTGGTGAGAACGTGTTGCAGGAGGCTGAGCAAGGAGCCTCTGGCCAGGGTGCTCACTACTAACTCCTCAGCACAGCACCACTTCTAATGATCTCAAAAGTGCGACCTCCTTTAAAATTAACTGTGCATCTCTAAGGGGGAAAAATGCCTTTCAGTCCTTCGCTTTTTCTTTTTTCTTTCTTTTCTTTTGCTTTTTTTTTTTTTTTTTTTTAACTGTTTCTAAGAGCAACTGGTGTAACTCAGAAGGGAATGAGAGACTTGGGTGTGTGTGTGTGTGGTGTCTCAAATTTGTCACGAGGACAAACTACAGCAAGAAGAACGTTTGCCTCACCTGGGACTGGTACCCCTCGCGGGGACACATCGGGATGTGGGTTGTGGGCCTCGAGATCCCCACGGAAAGCCTTAGTGGAGCTGGGTGGGGGCAAGAAGCGGGGAATATGGGGGAAAGGCTTACCTTCCTCGGTGGCCGGCAGGAGGTGGTCGCTGCTCGCGAGGGGGATGCAGAGGTCGTTGTCCTGGGGGAAACGGTCGCACTCGAGCATGTCTGGCCAGGGGAAGCCGAAGGCGGACATGACTGGAGCGCAGCGGTCCTTCACCTGCACGCAGAGAGAGTGGCACGGTTGGATGGTTTCGTCCAGGTCATCGAGGCAGACCGGGGCGAAGAGCGAGCACAGGAACTTCTTGGTGTCTGGGTGGCACTGCTTCATGACCAGCGGGATCCAGGCGCCCGCCTGCTCCAGCACCTCCTTCATGGTCTCGTGGCCCAGCAGGTTGGGCAGCCGCATGTTCTGGTACTCTATGCCGTGGCACAGCTGCAGGTTGGCCGGGATGGGCTTGCAGTTGCTGCGCTTGTAGGAGAAGTCGGGCTGGCCGAAGAAGAGCCCGCGCGCGGAGCCCAAGCAGCAGTGCGAGGCGAGGACGAGCAGCAGCAGCGAGCCAGGGCCCTGCGGCATCGTGGGCGCGCGACCCCCGGGGGGCGGAGAGCGGAGCCGGAGAAGCGGGAGGCAGCCGGGGCGGAGTTCGTCCCGGCTCGCTCGCTCTGCTCTGGGCGGTTCGGGGGGCCTGGAAAGCGGGCGGCCGAGACGCCGGGCGCCGGGAGGACTGTGCGGGCGAGAAGCTCTCCACTCGGCTTCGCGCTGCAAGCCCGAGCTCAGCTCCGGGGGGCTCCGACCCGGGGGAGCAGAGTGAGCCACTGCTGGGGCCCAGCCAGAGTTTTCTTGGCCTTTTTTATGCAAATCTGGAGGTGGGGAGGGGGGAAGAAAGGGAGGAGCCAGTGCAGAGTAATCCGAGGAGGGTTGGTCACTACTCTCTAGGTCCCGTTTTCCGTTGAGAATGCCCCTCACGCGCTCCCTGGAAGGAAATTCTGCCCCCCTCCCCGGCTCCCCGCCCACTTTAGATGCTGCTGATCGCGTGCTCAAGGGTTGCTTTAAACAACAAACAAATAGACAAGCCTGGCAGCTGCGCCCCCCCCCCCCCCCCCCCGCCCCGAGAGTGCGGAGCACGGTTTGCTGGAGATGGGGGAACGCTGCGGACGCGATGGGCGGCCTCGCCACCGGGTCCCGGGGGAAACGCGCTCCGCCCCCTGCGAGGCCCCGGTCGGGGGTTGTTTGACCCCAGCCTGAAGTTTCTGCTGGGACCCCGGAGCTGTGCGGCAGAACTGCATCCCTCTGAGCCGAGAGCTCAGGCTCTTTGTGCTTTCTTCGGCTCGCGCCCGGGACCTGTCGGCCCCAGGCCGCCTAGGCGAGCTTGGTTTCCTCTCCAGTCTACAGCCACAGTTCGCAGCGTGGCCCATAACTATACCGTGTGCTGCCCCCTGCCCTTTTAAAAATCAGAATTACGAATAAAGTCGAGTGAGCAAAACTTTTACATGGAAAAGGGACTAAAACGTTGGGGTGGTTGTGTTGTTGGAATATGTCTAGATTTTGCCGTTGGGGAAATGCCTTTGCAGAATCTCGTCAGGCCCACACAAGACTGCCCACCATTTCCCGGTTTTGGATAAAAGACCTGCCCTCCCCCCGCTCCTTAAATGAAAGGGATGACTCAACGCTCGAAGGTAGCGCGGCGCGGCGCTCAGGAGCGCGGAACGGAGTTTAGGCCCCGTTCCTAAAGGCTAGTGCCAGGCCCATAGGACTGGCAGAGAATGCGCCAGGTGGACAGTCTGGGAAGGACTGGGGAACAGAGGAAGGAGCCCTGCCTGGAGATCCACGAGCGCTAGTCGTGGCCTTGGCAGCGTTGGTTCATTCATCCTGCACACGCCAGCGGGCACTGAGTGTGCAGAGGTGAAACAGGTTGGCCTTTGCTCTCGTGGAGCTAGGGCTCTACTACCCTTGAGGACTGCAAACAGTAAGTTTACAGCTGGAAACCGGAACTTGGGTGCCAGGAGGGGAAAGTGAGTGTGTGTGTGTTGGGGGGGGGGGGGCTCCTTTCCCGGAATCACCCAAGTCTCCCCTAGGGGTAGGTCGTCTCCGCCCCCTCAGCCTCCCTAGCTGGTTGGAGGTGCTGATCCAAACAGATAATCCGCTGAGAGCGACCCCGCCAAGGTTCTTTCATATGTAAGGTAGCTCATTGTTATTACTTCCCGGCCTCTAGGAGCTATCCACAGGCTCCGTCCGAAGCTTTCCTACTTCCCTCCTTCCGGAAAGATGCAATAGATCCGGCAGCCTCCCAGGTCCAAGTCGTCTGGCCTGCTTTGGGGTCCCAGTGCTTAAGGGAGGGGTGGCGAAAGCCCACTCAGCGTCATCGTCTATCCCTTCCTGGCCGTAAACACACCAGGAAAATCTCCGCCTGGACGGAGAGCATTATCTGGACTCCAAGAATCTATGTGCCCCAAAGTCCAGCTTCCATCTTTGATCCGGGTGCTCAGTTGGGCAAGGGCCGGGGGTGGGGGAGTGGGGGGGGGGGGCAGCAGCAGAAGGCCGCTCTTCAGCGTAACCAGCCCTGGGCCTTTTTCGTTACTAACTAAAGCACCAAGAAGCCTAAAACTCGCATTCCCCAACACAAACAATTTTGAAAATAAACCCCACATGAAATGCACACACATCCAATCGAGCAATTAATCAGAGCCTGAGCACTTGAGAGATGCTAGGACTTCGGTCCGGGGGCGGGAAGGGGCTCTCCCGCCTCCACCGCCCCCCAGCCCCAAAGCCCTCCCCTGGAGTCGTCTCGGCCACTCAGACCCCTAGCGCGGGACAAAGGAGCCCCAGGCCGGTCTGGCTCGTGTAAAACGGGACACGGCCGCACACTCGGGAGCGGCCGGGAGCCGAGGAACCCCGCCGACCCGCGCGGCCTGAGGCATTGTTTCCGGAGCCCGCGCGGCCCCGCTCGCCGCCAGGGGGCGCCGGGAGCCGCACTGGAGTCTCCAAGGCCGCCACGCGCGGCGCCAAGCTTTGGCGTTTCAGGTTCGGAGGCCCGCGGATCCCCTATTGCACCCGCGCCACCCTGCTTCGATCTCATCCAGCTCAGGCTGCGTCTTTCTTCCCCACCTCACGTCGCGCCCCACTCCCTCTCCCTTCAATTTTTTCACGCCTGGTCAAGCGCGTGCCCGCGTGACAGGCGCACCCACGAGACCAGAGGATTGAGGAGGAAAAGGAAAATAACCTCCCACAGAGGTCAGGACGCAAGCAAGGCCCTCCGTCTGTGTGAAAACCGCACGGACGCCGATGCCTGGTGACAGTCCCGGCGAGCCTCCCCAGCCGGGGTCGCTGTGTCACCGCGGAGAGATGCGCGCACGTGGTGCTGCCGCGCGGCGTCGCCTTCGCTCCCTGGACTCCTCTGCGCTCGGGCCTCCTCAGAGCCTTGCCGTCTATCAAAAGCCAACAAAGGCTTTTGCTTTTACAAACCGAGAGCCAGCACTTACCGCCCATCCCCCGGAAGCTCCCATCCCCACCCCCACCCCCACCGCCGACCCTCTGCCCGGTCCATTTAGTAGTAGCCCCTTTTAGGAACGGAAACTGTGGTCACCCAAACCCAGGGTAAGCGGTGGTGGGCGCTCCCTCCTCTGAAAGGGGGATGCCCATGGGTCTCTGGCGATGGGATTGGCCATCTTCCCCCTACCCCGCGCCTGCCCCCACAATGAACGACATCCCATCCAAACGCTGCAGGCCTGGAGAAGACCATCCGTTTTCTGGATTTGGCCCTGCTTCCCTGCCTGAGTGTTGCCCGTCGTCCAAGGCACTCAAGGATCTCCAGGCACAACCTTCCTGCCGGTCTTGCCCGAACAACTGGGCTGTGCTAGCTACAAGTTTCTGGGCAGGCAGGCCCCTCACAGTCGTGCCCAGAGGTTCTGTCCTGTGGCTGGGGTCTCCAAGTCTGGGGCCGGTGGCCCCTGCATCGGCGGGGTATCGGTGGAGAGCCGGGGAAACGGCGCCTCCCACCCCCACTCGCGAGCACGGACTCAGACTGAGTGGGAGGGTGAGCGAGAGCGGGAAGAAGCACGTGTGCAATATGCCGGTTTCTTAATTCTCAAAACCCAGCACGGGCTACAGAAGGGCAGTCATGAATTGGCAACAAGCTTCTGAGCCGCGAGATGACGGTGCCACTGACCGGCCTTCCTTTCGATTGGAAGCCTGCGTTTCGACGCCCCTTACTAAAACGCTCGGCCTCCGGGGAGGCTTTAAGCCTCGAGGGCTACGCCTGAGCCGAGATGACGCAGCTGCGAGGGGCAGGCCGGGAACGGGCTCGGGAAGCGCCGGGAAGGACGACCTGCGGCTCGCTGGGAGGCTGCACTAACGCACCGAGGCCCCCACCCTCCCTCCGTCTCCTGAAATCCTCACTGCCTCCCGGCAGGTGGGTGTGGGTGTTATCACTCTGCAAGTGAGCAGTCACGAGGACACTGAGGCACGGAGGGGTTAAGCCACTGGAACCGGGTCACACAGTGAAGTACAGCTGCTGGTGTTACGCGCGTGCCGTAGCTGGGTGCAGTTCCGGCCTCGGCGGCCTTTGGGGACGCGTCCAGACCAGTTGGGTGTTTCCAGCAGCGTCGTCTCTTGGCTGTCATCGCGCGCAGGCCTGCCGGGAGGGGTGGGGGGGTGACGTCACCGCTCGTCCCGGGGCTAGGGACCCGGGCCTTCCTGGCTCCTAGTGAGACCCAAAAGCGCGCTAGCCTGGGCTTCTTTCCGTGGGATTCGCGGCAGCCATCTGGGGGCGCCATTTCCCAAAACGGAGGGTCCCTCAAGGGTTGCCTTTCGGTTTCTGCACGCTGTTGAGGCTCTGAGGTCTTTTGCGTTTTTAAAAGTTGGCCCTGAGGCTGGCTTTTTTTTTTTTTTTTTTTTGCGGGGGGGGGGGGGTGTCAGGGGAGAAGTTAGCTTTCTTTTCGCCTTTGGCCTTCCCTCGGCTCACGCTCAGCAGTGAGGGCGCCGCCTGAGGCCGGACGGGAAGACTGTCGCCGCACGCGCAGGCGGGGCAGGTGCCAACCGCCTTCCCGTCGCGCACCTCAAGGGTTCAGACGCGGATTTCCGATACCGAGGCCCAGGACTGCGACGGGAGGGCCCCTACGTCTCATTTGAAGAAAACAAGAGTCCAGTCGGAAGACCAATAGTTTCCCGCCTGCTAACCCAAATTCTTGCGCCTCTCTCCTTTCAGGTTTCAAGGGGCCGGCGGGTCCCAGATTGGAGCTGAAAAAACAAACGAAGGGTCTAGGGAGGTTCTGTCTCAGCGCCCCCTTTTCTCCAGGAGGGGCAAACTGGCCGAGGGAGGGCGCAGGAGGGGCGGCGGGGACCGCGGCTTAGGTGGGCGCTGTGCCGAAGCCCGGGCGGAAGGCTCAGAGCGAAGGTTTCCCGGGGTGAGGCTGGGGCGGGCCCTGGTCCCTCTCCGCGGGCCACCTGGCGGAGAGAGAGCGAGCTGTAATCGCGCGTGTCACTGTCAGCTCTCTGGTTGGTTGGTGCAAAGCCAGCGTGAACCCCCCCAAGATCCAGGGGCCTCTTTGAACCGAGTGCCGCAGACTTGCTCTTTGAGAAAGGCCTTTGTAAAGCCAGTGGGGTGGGATACCTGTGGAGTTCGATAGAATGATTAAAAACAGTCGCTCCGAAATGATAAAAACAAAACCAAACCCAACCAACTAACCAAAAACCGATTTCACTTCCAATGATAATCTACTGCAACAGGTCGTTTTCTTGTTAATCTCCAGCCACGTGAGCGTTTTTTGGTCATACATTGGTTTGGGACGGACTGAGAAAGATACAGTATATTTTTCTCAGGCACATCATAGAGGCTGCCGGTGGTTGGTGCCTTGGGAAAGACCAAGTTCTGTTTCTTTTATTGTTAACCTCGATGAGAAAATGGCTGTAGATATTTGGGGAGAAAGGATGGGGCTAGGGCCTGGCTTGTCCTGCTTGCATCCCTGGACTGCTTCTGCTTCAGAAACAAAACAAAAACACAAAACCCAACCAAAGAAGACACCTGATGCTGTTCAATGACACAGATCTGGGAAGGAAATTCCATTTGTTTAGTGTACACGTCCTCCCCAGCCGCCTTTCGTTTACAGCATAAGGTCTCAAATTTGCTGGACCAATAGTAATTCCTTGGTCTTGGGGCTCAAAACTTTAAAATTCGTGTCAACTGTGTACGTAGTTCCTTTGGCACTCTTACATATTTATGGAGCACCCCGTATATGTAAAGAGCTCTGTTGGATACTTTGCCTTTCTTCTTCCCTGTCCCTTACTTTCCAATTTTCCTGTCTCTTTCTGGGGTCCCAGCAGTTTATTGCTCACTGATGTGTTGCAACTGCTGATGAGACTCTTGAAATGAAGCATCTCCTAATTGCTCACGTTAGGAAATCCTGAATGGAAACAGCAAAATCCCAAGGCCATTCATAGAGGGCGGTCCAGAAGCCACAGTGTTTCTCTGGGAAGAAAGACCTGCTCCATTGTCTGATTTGAACAGCAGGGGTCACTGGCTAAGCTGGTGTTTCACTCTGGTGGGAATTTATTGCCATCAGATAAGAGCACAGAGTCAATACAATAAAGCCTGTTGGCTCTAAAGCAACAGATGGAATCTGAGTTCCTGCACACATGTACGATCTTTCCAGAGACAAATCCCAGAATAAAAAGCCTTTTGTCATTCTTACTGAACTGACTTTAGGGACACCTTTCCATACTCTGTATTTGTTTGGGTCTTCCTAATGGTAGATTTTTATGCTGCCCAAACTAAGAAATCTGTCAGATTTATGAAAATGATTCATCCTTGTTTTTTGACATGCCCAGTTTTGAGTAAACCACAGGCGTTCGCACCAACAAAGAAATCTGTAACTTAGATTTTTGGTTGATTTGGTATAACCTGTAATTTCAAACTATAGTATCCCGCATACACAGACTCCGTCCTCTGAGTTCATTGGCACTAAATGTTAACAAAGTTTCATCAGTAAGCCTAACATTTCTTAATAGTTTGTAAATCTCCATTGGTACAATGGGGAGTGAAATATTCTAGAGAAATACTTCCAAATGTTAAATTGGCTTTCTGGTAGATGGCCAGTCTGCAAAGTGTCTGGTGACCATCTTGGCCATGCTGTCCAGAGCTTTGCTGTCTTCCCTTAGTTTCCTTGAAATCTTAATTAATTAAAGAAATTCACAACAAGTTCTGCCCTGGAAGGAAATAAGGAAGAAAAGAGTGCTTTTATGAGTACATTTAACTTATTATTATTTGTACTAGTTCAGAAACCTTTTTCCATGTCCAAGTTTGTCTGGATTAGAGCTTCAAAACGAACAAGATTTCTAAGGTTTTCTGTGATCAGTTCTTCCCTGGAATAAATACTGAAAGCATGTCTTTAACTCCCTCTTGTTTGGTATTATTAAGTTGGAAACTTTGACTTGTTATGCTAGTTATGGTTCCATTCAGAGGAGCTGTGTGTAGTGAGGGTGGAGGGGAGGATTAGGGAGAGGGGAAGTCAATGTTGCTTGTGCCCAGCCCCAAAATGAGATTTCTCTCATTTGGAAATCAATTTTTTTCCCCCTGAAAAGGCATATTATTCCCTAGGATATTCTCATGGTATCTGAAAGACGTGGACAGGTAGTCACTGGAATGATTTCTGGGGAATGTTATCAGGTCACCACAGGAAGGACAATTATTCTGCCCTGCTCTTCTCTTCCCTGTAGATGATATAATTAGCAGCCTAATGCCTTAAGGGAGGAATTTCTCAAGTTCTTTGGGGTTTAATTCCATCCACCCAATCAAAAGATTATTGGGTCTCTACCATACACTGCGGGGTTATCAAAAAGTCCTTGGATGTAAGGGGTTTATGGTTTAGTATTTGTAGATAGAAATAAGATTTCCACTTCTCTGCATTTAGCTTAAAGATGATGATGGCACATATTTCTGTGGGTAAAGACTTTTCCCTACATTAGGATAAAGGGCTATGAAGATTACAAAGATTCTCATAGAGCAAAATATGTGTTACTGGGAAAAGGAATAACAAGGCCTAGGCATTTGCAGGTCATGTCTGAGAAACTTAGTTGCTTTTTGAATTGTGATAGAATATAGTCTTTTGTAGTCCTAAGCCTTATTAGAAAGCAATCAAGAAATCCTTCTATAAAAATCTTGAGAGATCAGTCCCTTGCCTCATATAAGACCAGCTTAAACTAACAAAGGGATTAAATTCTGTCTAGTTTATAAATTTACTTTCAGAGAACAATATTCAATGTCTTTAAAAGTCCTAAACTGTGATAGATAGATACATGGGAAATTCTCATTAACAACCAGATTAATGATGTTTTTTTCCAGAGTTGGATTTTACAAATCAACAACGGACAACTGAATAGGAGACTGAAGGGAATGGATTGAAAATTAGATCAAGTTAAAGTGAAACTTTCGTTTTTCACTCATGAATTGATTTCCTCCCCCAAATGTTTCTTTGTTGTTTATAAAAGTAATACATGTAAAATGCTCAGGCAACACAAAATTATAAGGGGGAAAGTGGAAATCTCTCTGATTTCACTGCCTGTATTGGGGCACCTGGGTGGCTCAGTCGGTTAAGTGTCTGACTTTGGCTCAGGTCATGATCTCATAGTTTGTGAATTCGAGCCCCCCATCAGGCTCTGTGCTGAAGGCTCAGAGCCCGGAGCCTGTTTCAGATTCTGTGTCTCCCTCTCTCTCTGACCCTCCCCTGTTCAAGCTCTGTCTCTCTCTGTCTCAAAAATAAATAAACGTTAAAAAAAAAATAAAAAAAAATTCACTGCCTGTATCTACAGAAAAAAGTGGAAAATAGTTATATTCTTTTAACTTAAGAGAAAATGAATGTACAAAGCTTTATAAAAATGCAATCAAATGACACATACTATTTGTAACAAATTTCCATATGTCAAGAAATGAAGATCTATGTCTTAAAAATTACCTTTGCATATAGTATTTGAACCATATTTAATTTTTTGAGTGGATTCCCTTGTACTGATGTTTCCTCTCCAGTTTCTTACCAGCTCATAAGTGACACTGCTTTCTTAGTGGTGAATTATGCATATCATGATTAAGATGGGTTTGGGTAAGCACCTCATTGTCCAGATTTCTCCCAACGTAGACGTTTGATAATATCTTCGGGCATTTGGAAGGGTTGGCTACAACTCAGAGACTATTTCTTGTATTTCTCAATGTGATATTTCCCATATCAACTTGGTTGAAAAGAGGAATTTTAGATTTGCAGTGAAAAAAAAATTCAATTGAGCTTTTCTCCTTTCCTCTTAACCTCAAAAATGGCGTGGTTAGAATTTGAGACGGGTTAGCTCTTATTTTTCTGAGCCATTTTTTCCCATTCATGTATTTCAAGTATCCCCTTGTGCAGAGAAGAATGTACTTTGGGAAGCAGAATTTTCTGGTTCTTGGAGAACATACTTGGAAGGCTAATTTCTGCCTACAGTGAGGGTGATTGACAGGGAAGGTGGGGAAAGGTTGAGTCATAGTTGAGGGTTATGGCTCCATGATTTTATGTTGTCAGGGGGAAGAATATATTCACTCTCAGATGTGTGTAGTTTGGGGAGGGGAGTGTCAAAATAGACCTGATACACTCACATAATATCAGTCCTTTTGTTCACATACTGTATGCCCACCAGATCTCATATTGGCATGAAATAGCTGGAAACTCTTTTGTATATTGTATCTATCTATATTCTACTTCCATGATTAACATAGCTAAAATAGGTTTTTGATTTACAAGATATAATGGGCTTTTTTGTGTGTGTGTGCAAGGATGTTCTGATTATTGATCATTAAGATGTATGCCATCCCTTGCTTTTATATAAGTAGAGAGGATGTACACTGATTTTTGCAAATTATTTTTCCCAGTTCTCCTTGTAACCACACGTTAATAATCATTTTTAAGATGGTGAAGTTAAAATGATGTTTGGCCATTGACAGAGCAAGTTGACTAGTTTACTCAGAATTACACATAAATGGCCCTGGGCTTCAATATGATGCAAATCATGGATAACATATAATACTGTTCAGTCAGGATGGGCTAGGTTATATTGCTGTAACAGTCATCACCAAACAACAGAAGTTTATCTCATATTAATGCAAAATTTGCTGTGGGTTGGGGGGCCTTCCAGGGCAGCTGTTTTCCCAGCTTAGCGTTCCCAGCTGCTTTATTTTATGGCACTTTCATATCAAGATATGCTCCCATAGTCACTTCACAGACGGAGAGCGGGCTGGTGAGTCCATTACCAGAAGTTAAGTACTTCCATTGGGAAGTGATATATGTCACTTTCACTCACGTTCTATTGGCCAACAACAGTCAGAAGGCCACCCCTAACTTCAGAGGAGTCGAATGTACAGTTGTGCCCTGTGGCTGGAAAAGAAGAATTAGATATTAGGGAATAGTAGTAATGCCTACCACACATATATACACGTGCCATGTCTCATTTCATGCTTTGTATAGTGCTTAAGCTATTGCTCATCAATGACTGTCAAGTAATGGGAAATACTGGTAAGGTTTATAGATTGATATGCTATAAGTTGGGCTTAGTGAACAAATTGATAACTGGGAAATATGACATGAGCCTTTTGTATGGTTATATTTTGATCTGTCTCAGGGCAGAATCTATATGACATAAAACTAGGTTATGATCTGATTCTATTGCATTTGTAGCTGACTTTGTCAATTAACATTAAGAAATAAAAATAGTCCACTGTTAGGAAAGCTAGAGAAATAGAAAGCTGCTCCCTGGAACTGAGAGGCCTCAGCTGATGGGCCCTATACAAGTTCTTCTACATTTCTAATTGGCAATTTTAATGAACTCCTATAGGTATTTCCCTTAGGAACCCCTATAGGAAATAAGTGCAATACCTGAAGGCCATACTGAAGGAAAAAATGCTTAAGAATGTGTTTACCTTATATAGCTCAGAAAGCAAGCACTTACAAGGATGTAACCTGGGAAAGTAGAACTTTTTTTTTTTTTAAGGAAGTGACTTTCTGAATTGATTTCTTTAAATAAAATGAAGTCTTTGAGCAAACTGAAATGTGTTGGGGCTATAGCCAGAAATCCACTTTGATGGTATATTTTGTATAACACTCATTACTGTTCTTCATGGGTTAGATTTAAAAAAAAATTTTTTTTGAGGTGATCCAGCTATGAAAATATGTTCAATGAAATGTAAATTGCCAGGAAATTAGCTAAAGAGGGTAGATTGAGAGAAGAAAGATAAAGGAACCCTTTAAGCTATCTTGATGCTCTTGTTTGCCATGGAACAAAGAATGCCAAAAAGAGGAAGAACAGGCTTCAAGACTCCCCAGGGGAGGAGAGCCAGAGTCTTTTTTGTCACATAGGGGCAAATGAAGATTGAAGATGTTTTCTTAGTTTTTCTTCTTCAACACAGTTGCAACCCAAGAAAGCAAATCCTGAGATTTAATTTGAAATAGATATTTGCTACTAGATGATACCAGCTTCTTCCAGGCTACTGGGAAAAAGTCACACCGCACAGGGTTTGAATCTGACCTGGTGGCTTTCTAGCTGTGATCCTGGACACGTGACCTAAACTCTCTGTGCCTCAGTTTCTTCACCAGTCAGATGTGATTACTAATGCGCCAAGTAAGGGTTAAGGGAGTAAAGTACTTCAAAATACAGAGTAAGTACTTTATGTAAGGGCTATCTCTTATTTTTATTCTACCAGGTAGTCATTAGTTCATCGTGTCAGCCAGTTCCACCCACAGAGGCTTCCTCTGGGAACTTATCATGTAGATGTAATGAAGTGTTAAGAGACTTGCCCAGGTCACAAATAAAAGCCCAAATCACCAAGAGAGTTGGAATGCCACTCAGCTGTGAAGGACTGGGCTAGAAATGAACTCCCCACCATCATTCCAGAAAGGGGAAAACAAATCTGACTTACACTTTACGCACATTAAAAAGAAAATTGGTCTCACTAAATTGGAAAGAGATCCAATTATTTAACAAATTTGTTACTGTCATTGGAATTTGAATTTTAAGTCAAAATTGTATTATAACATAGATGACAAGTAGTTGAAATATTAACTGAGGGAAACAGTTTTGGCACTCCAAGAAAAACCCTTGTAATTAATCTTCACTGGTAATCTCCTCAGGGTAACCATTACTAATTAGAAACATATTTTGTCAACCCACGCAGATTCTAAGCCTGATGATGGCAGGAGTATAGTTTTTTTGTACCGCCACAGCCCCCAGACTAAGTGGTATGATTTGCATACAGCAAGCATATAATCAATGTAGTTTGTTACCACTCTGAGTGAAAGTTAAATATCAAATCATACATTCAAAGCAAACACAGAGCAGAAGGACTTCCTGGAAGGGAGCCATTCTCTTTTCCAATCACATGCAGTTGTTGAGAGACAATCCAAGTGAAAGAGTAAATGTGGTTCTGACAGGGTGAGGTACAACATCTGGAGTCTGGCCCTCCACCCGGAGCCTTGACCTTCTCTTTCAAAAATAGTAGACAGATAGGGCTCATAGAAAGATGATTCATATAGCATAAGAGTGTAACCTTGTAAAAACCAACCAGGACAATGTGACCAGTGTTTTGCCGATAAATTCACAGTGAGAGTTATTCTCAGCATAAAGGCATTTAAATCTCTTTGGGTACAGATGATGCAATTATCAGTTTTTCCATTCCTATGTCCACTGCATGGTGCTGATCAACATGGTTCTATTAATCAGTTAACTCATCTTTTACAAGGCTAACATACTTAGAGGTGTTATTTTATTATGTGATTAAAACTTGGCGTTACTTTTTGAAAATTGTGGTAAAATAGAGCATAAAATTTCCCATTTTAGCCAGTTTTAAGTGTACAGTTCAGTGGCATTAAGTACATTTGTTAAATTTTTAATGAAAGCACTATTCACATTTTAGGGAGTGTACTGCCTACTACTACATTAACACTTTTACCAAAGAGGGGCACAGAAAAGCAGAGATACCATGATCAGTTAATGGGTTCTCTTAGCAGCAGCTTTGTAAAATGAGTTGGTGGCATAGGAAATAAAATGAAAACGTTGACCAAAATGAAAACATTGTATTAACAATAGCCATTATTCTTGCTATTCTTTTCTCTGAACAGAATTGGTTAGGCTAGCTAATAACTGCATGCAGATCACAGTTCCCTAAGCTGAGTTGACACTTCACAACCAGCAAGAGTAGACACAGATCTGCTGACTCTTGAGCCTGTCAAGAGATTCTAGAATACTGCTTTCTTATGGTTATTGCACCTGTTCAAAGATCATCTCACATCTCTGTGACTCTGACATAAAGACAGGGGAGCATCACCCTCCTTCTCATCTGGAAAGACAACTCCCAGTCCATTTCCTCCCATTTGGTAAGATCCTATCAGTCCTACAAGTTCCATTTCAAATACTCTTCTTCGAAAAGTAGGGAAAAGATGATGGCAGTGGTAAAAGACCATCAAAGAGAAACGAAGGAGCCAAATAAAGGAGGGACCAGAAGGAGTCAAGTGAAAGAATTTAAAAGTGCTTTTGTTTTAGTTTTAATTTCTAGATAAGAGACCCCAAAGTATACTTGATCATGGGAGTGATAGTTCTCTTTCATGGAGAAACTGAAGTGTGTAGACAAAAATGATAAAACTGAAGTGTTGGAAAATACATTTGAGATCAGCTAGTCCCTTCTCCCACCCAGTGTGATGTCCCTATCAGGGCTTCATCCAGTTTCCCCCTGAACACACAGAGTGATGAAACTCCCTCATGAGCTCTTTTTCAAGATCATCAAACTCCGTTTACTGTCTCTTGCATTCATCAAGCAACCATGCTATAGGGGAGGATGCTGTGTTGACTTGTTAGGGTGCCAAAGCAAAATACTACAGGCTGGGTGATTCAAACAATAGGAATCTATCTTCTCACAATTCTGGAAGTCCAAGATCAAGGTGGCAGCAAAGGTGGTTTCTCAAGGCTTCTCTCTTTGGTTTTTAGATGGCTGCCCTTTCGCTGCCTCTTCACATGGCTGTCCCTGTGCATGCACACCCATGATTTCTTTTCCTCATCTTTTAACAATAGTCATATTGGATTAGAGCCCCACCCTAACAGCCTCCTTTTATTTAATTACCTCTTTAAAGACCATATTTGACAAGGAGCTCTTGAAGGACAGAAATCCTGCCTTCTCCATCTTGGGCTGCCAGAGTCTAGCACAGTACCTTGCATTCAGTACTCAAATGAATCACAACCAAATGAATTGAAATGCATCTCTTTATTCATTGGGCTGGCCTGCTGGTTGCCAAGCAGGATTGGATCAAAAAGTCTGGAGAAATGTGAGAGAACATCTTCACGATGGCACTTAGGCACACCAGTACTTTTGCTGCTTTGAAACCAAGGTGATTTTCCATGTGGTTGAGCACCGGATCCCATCTGGTAGGTTTTAAATGTATAACTGTCTTTTGAGAGTTTATACCTATCACTAGTGTGATGAGTTTTCACTGCAGTTGAAGGGCATTCATATTGGAAACAGGTGCCAACTGGACTGTGATGGTTTCTCATTTCCAGACAGCTAGGGGCAGATAATTGCAGATATTTGATAAAGCCAACAGGTTCACTCTAAATGGTTCAATGAACTACTCTTTCTATTCTGCGTAGACAAATGTTACCACTGTTTATTTATGGTCTTTGGGCAGGTTGTTATATTCTAGATTACTTAGATTCAATGAGGCATATTCTTTCATTATTGTTATTATTTCTTTGCCCTTCTCATTTAATGATATTTACAAGTTCTTAGGTGTAATAGGTTCTTATTTAGCTGCAGAATATTTGTCCTGCTTTGACTAATGACACATCACTCAGTTTCACCCATCATTGACTGCTTAGTTGGTGGAGTCTGCATCTGGCTTCCCTGTTTCTCATTATGTACACTTCTTTCTAATGTCACAGATGCCCTTATGTGGGGACACTTTCATTTTCTCTATTTGCTTCTGCTTCTCTTCTGATGTTCCTTGCTACATTTTTGTTGCTATTAATTTTGAAAGGTCAATTGTTAAGAATATGTCTACCTCTATAAAATAAATATTTCAAAGCATATATTATTTTCATGTTCACTACCAGTAATTTTTTTTCATTTTGACTTAATTAGGTGAATATGGAGGATAAATGTTGTCCTTCTTGAGCAAAATATAATGGTGATTATTCTCCTTGGCCTTTGAATATCACACATCTAGGGATAAGGAAGTTTTCTATGATTGAGTACAAGGCCTGGATACATTCACATACTGCATTATTGCTTTCAGCCATAGGAAATTATGTTAGTGATCAAGAGAATGGCTGGCAGTCATGGGAACACTTCACTTGTTATTTATGTAGTAGTTATATGATCATTTTAATATTATATCCTATGTGGCTTGTGGTTCGGGGATCAGACTGCCTAATCCCTGAGCCACAAGGGACATCTGTGAATCCACTGTCCAGTTCCTAAACCAAAGGCACACAGGCAAACAGACTATTTATTATGGGCAGATCCTTCCACAAATTGGCAGATGAAACTCATTCTGATGTAGGGAAAGATTGATGTTGCGGGTATCCAAAAATGACATCCATTTCCATAAATAACTTATAAGATTAAAAAATGAGACAAACCTCACATTGGATGTGAAAATAAAGAATTAGGAAAAATGAAAATAGTGACAAGCTAGTAAACCTACAACAGTAAGGTCCTTTTGCCAAAGAAATAGGAAATCCTCAACACAAATGTTAGAAAACCATGTAAGTAATCTTACTTGAGGGAATAAACAAGTAATGATGACCAATGTTTTATTCAACAGAACTACATAGAATTAAAATAATAATTTAAGGTAGTTTCTCCATATGGAACTCGCTTGACTGTCAGACTTCCAGAAAATACTCAGAATAATACTTTGCTAATGTTCTTGTACAGATTTGTACATTTCCAACTTTTTATACCTGTACCTACTCCAAGTGTACAGAATGTGTATATTTTTCTTAGTGAGAACTGATAACATGGTAGTTTTTATAAACTTTCATGTTATCAAAATTTCATATTATCTAAGTTTTGCAAGATTGGGGTCCTGCTGCACTGAACTGTTAAGAGAATGCTGGTCAGGGTATGTGGTGGGTGGTGGGGAGGGTGTCATCAAGAGAAAGAATAGGTACTTTCTTCCTATAATCTCCTTGTTAAATCTTGTGTTTGTGGTATAGCTGAATACTGACATTCAACCCTTGTATTCTTGAGACCCTGGCTGTAGATTACCAGGCTCTTGTGAGGAGTTTTCTGGGTGTTCTTTGCTGTGATAGTTAAGTGACAGCAGCAACAATGGGGACTCCTGCAACAACACTGCAGCCACGTGAAGCTTGTAAAAAACCTGTGGCACCTCCCAGTGGACTGATGAATAGGTTCTCCCCCTCTGTCCCATAAGGGGATGATATGGGGACATTTTCAAAGGGTATAGGCCACCAAGATCAGGCCTCCCAGTGAGTTACTTTACTCTTGAGAAATTACAGCAAGTTATGAAGCAATTTTATTTATTCTTTTACAAGGAAAATTCCAATTTTCTATTCCTGGCTTGTTTTACACATCTTACTTGGGGACATCATTTTTCAGGCTCATGAGTGCTGTCACTGCACTTATGACAGGCTGAACTGAGCAACAGCATGGAATGATAATGTACAAATTGATCTAACCAAATTTGGCTTCAAGGTCTACGAAACATCACTGACATTAGTTTTCCAAGGGAAGCAAGTATTCCTGTTAATTTAATATCTGAAAAAGACTTGTGTATCATCTTCTAATGTCCTTTTGATTGGCATTGGAGATTAGGAAGGTGACCCAGGTGGCCATACTGCTAGAACATTTATGTTCTCCTTTGGCGACCATCTTCCCTCTGGGCTCCTGGGAGCTGTTTCCAGTGGAATGGAGAGCAGAGAGAATCATAATTATGTCTCAACCTGGGTTCATCACCCAGTAGGGACCTGTATTTCTACATGTGCCCTTATAAATCTTTTAGCTAAATCAGGGCTCAAATGTAAAACCCAGGTCCCTGAGGAACTTTTTAATATAAACCAAAGTCTGGTGTAAGCTGATTTTTTTTTAACTTTGTGAAATGCATTTACTCATGACAGTTGCAGATTTAGTACAAAGTCTTATTTATTTTGCATTACACTAAAAACAAAAACAAAACAAAAGCCAAACAAACAAAAAGCAGAAACATCCCTTGTTAAATTTCATATAAATTTGTATCTATGAAAATGTAATTTAGAAGCTGGCAGAATATTTAGAGGTAGAATATTTAGAGGAATATTTCTGCACGTTGCTACCATCATTATTTTGTTTGTTTTTGCTTTTTTAAAAAAATTTTTTTTAACGTTTATTTATTTTTGAGACAGAGAGAGACAGAGCATGAACAGGGGAGGGGCAGAGAGAGAGGGAGACACAGAATCTGAAGCAGGCTGCAGGCTCTGAGCTGTCAGCACAGAGCCCGACGCGGGGCTCGAACTCACGGACCGTGAGATCATGACCTGAGCCGCAGTTGGACGCTTAACCGACCAAGCCACCCAGGTGCCCCTGTTTTTGCTTTTTAACAGAATAGTATATACTCATAAGGGGATAAAGTAATGAAAATATGACAAACTTGTCCTTTCTGGTTGTTCTGTCCTGTGACAACCATATAACCTGATCCTGATTCAGTTGGGTTTAGTGAGGTTAAATCCCAAGTAAGTAGTGTTCTGGAGTTAATCTCCTAAGGAGTTCGACCCTAAAAGGAGGAGATTCTGTCTGGCTGGCACTCCGGGAGCCAAGCACTCCTTTCAAATCTGGATTGGCTGATGCTACATGTTCAAGTCCAGACAGTGATAAATTGCTCATAAATGAAAAGACAAGAAAATATTGCAGTGATGGTCACTGGCTCTGATCTTGGTAATTCCAGTTCTATTGCTGTTTTTTTGCTACAGAACTTTTTTATATTGAGCATTTGGTTCCCAATTTGAACGTCTGAATTTGAATGGCAGACTGTTACTGGAAACTGTTACCAAAAACTATGCTGTCTGGAAATGATTCCTGGGATCTCTAGAATTCTACAAAGAAATAATAGAAAACCCAGGGACCACTAAATGCCGTGTGAACTGCTGGGAAAAAATAGCTTGCATTTTCTGGAGGAAAGGTGACTCTGTATTTATGTAATCATTTCAGTTATGATTCTGCTTATTAGCTGTAAAACCCAGAAGTCATAAGGTTAATAGGAACCTTTCCAAAGATACATACGTTAAATTTAAGGAATAAGGTCATACATTCACAGAATTCAAAGTTTATTGGGAGGGGGATCTGTCTCAAGTTAGGGTCCTTGTAGGGAACACTGGCTCCTGGCACATACTTTCTTGGTGTATGTGTTCTTTCTGTCTCTGTCAAAAACTGCTTGTTCCTCAAACCAGCAGAAGCTATTTAAGCTTTAAGCAACGGATACCCCCTATACTCAGCATCATGTAAGAAATAAAGGTATGCATTCCATTCACCTAATTAAGAAAGAGCCTCAGTGTGCAAGTTTGCAGTATTAGTGATATGCTTTGTATTGTAGTACACTTCTTATGTTGCACTTATTTTCTTTGTCTGAGTTTTTTTGGTCTTGATTCACATTGAATTTCTAGCTTTTAATTCATTATAGTTCAAAATTGATTTTCTGTTTTCAACATGTGAACTGTGTTCAAAAGGCTGTGAAGTTTGTTATAAATGAATAAGACAGAAGTAATACAAGCAAAGTATTAGGATATGATAAAATTTCAACCTCAGGAGTAACAATAAATGCACATTAAAGTGAGATTTTTCCCCCCTGTGAAATTATCCAAGATTAAAAAAAGGGGGTATTGGTAAGGCTATGATGCGAACGCTCTTTCTTGTATTGCTGTGTGGGTGTCATAATAGAGATGCAAACCAAAAGCCAACCAAAAGGGAAAGATCAAGATTAGAAACTGCAGAGAAAGTTCCTGGGAAGGCTAGCACTTGAGTGAGGACATGGAGGAAGGATGGAATTTAAATAGAGGGTGGAAATGGAAGGCAGGCCACACTTCATGATTAAAGGTGGTACCTTTTTTGGTGGTGGTACCATGTTTCGATTGGGATTAAGGGTGGTACCCTGTTTTGGAGATTTATCCATCTTGGCACATCAGCTCTAGCTCAGTAATTGTAATTTTTTTTTACAGTATTCCATCAGATAAATGGAATTCATTCTCCTTCTGATAGACAATTAGACTGTCTTCTCTCCAAATTTTTGTTGTCACAGAGAAAGCTACCGTGAACATCTTTGCATACTTTTCGCTGTGCACACTTGAGAGACTTTTTCCGTGATGTGTACTGGGGAACAGGATTGCTGAATCATGGGATATGCACTTGATAGTCCAAATTACTCTCAAGGTGTCTGTGCCAATTGAGGCTCCCACAGACAATATTATAGGAGGGCTCTTATGTTCCCACATCCTTACACTTAGTATTCACATACATGTATTTTATCACTTTGATGGTGTGAATGTGTATCATATTAATTTTTTCTGTTTCCTTATCGTAAGTGAAGTTCAAAATTTTTTTGTGTGTGTATTAATAGGCCATTCAGATTTTTTCTTGAGCAAATTGCCTGTTTGCCCCCATTTCCTATTTTTTAAATCTTTATTGACTTATAGATCTTTATGTATTCTAGATATCATGTTTCTGAAAAAAATCAATGAAATGAATTGCGAATATTTCACTTCCTCTGGGTCTTGTTTTTAAAACTGTTATTATGGTCTTATTTCATTCCAAAGTAATTTTAATTCAGACAAAATTATCAGTCTTTTTGTTTACGGTTTTTGCTTTCTATGACTTGTTTAACCCTTTCTTGACATATTTCGTAAAAAGAGGATCCTAATATTCTTTCTAGAGATTTTGCTTTTCATATATATGTCCTTAATTAGCCTGGGACTGACTTTGTGTACGGTATGAGATAGGGTTGTAATACTTTTTTCCATAAGGATGTCCAACTTTCCAAGCCCATAAATAATTCTTTTTCTATTTTATGTATTTATCATATGCCAGGCAAGTTTATAAAGAATTCAGTGAGCAAAAGGTTTGGAAATCCTTTCAGTGGTGAAGTGTGTGCATGTACCTCTGTAGTCAGAGGTATTCCAGAAGCAGCAAAAGAATGGTGGATACAGATCTGATTGAGTTTGAATTCCAACTCTGGCACTTATAAACAAAGTAGGGAAAAAAGAATGCTAACAAAACTAATCAATTTCAAAAATTTGGTAATGAAATGAATATAATTGGACAGAAATTTGGGATAGAAATATGAGCTGTCCACATCAATTTCAAATGGTTGGAAAGGCTAGAATACAAGGCTCTCCACTGGACTCTGGAAATATTAGAATGAAATGAATGGGACTCTTGATAATACCAACCCAAAGAGCTTTGACTAAATAAATTGAACAAAACAGTATCAGTGAGGAGCAAGGTATGTGTAAACTTCATTCGTGGTAAAAGAACTGTCTACAGAGAGAGCACCAGGACTTGGCTCACTCAACCTCATTCCCAGCAGCCTTGTCCCTTGCCTTTTCCTTTGAAATAGGTTGAAAATACTAAATAACTTTTCTTAGACACTTTCTACCTGGGATGGTCAGTGATGCAGGTGTACAGCATTCCTTCCCATGCAAAAAGACCAAGCTGGGGCCCCTGAATGGCTCAGTTGGTTGAGCGACTGACTCTTCATTTTGGGTTAGGTCGTGATCCTAGGTTTGTGGGATTGAGCCCCACGTGGAGATCCATGCTGAGTGTGGAGCCTGCTTGGGATTCTCTCTCCTCTTATGCCCTGCTTCTCAAATTAAAAAAAAAAGACAAAACTGTTGGGGATAAGTTTTTTAGTCTTCTCACCTTGTTGCTTCCTGGAAATTAGATGTAGGATCTGGAAGTATAGCAGTCATCTTGTGATCTCAAGGGCAGACATGTGGCATTCTGAGCTACTCTTGTCAGCCTGCTGTTTCTACCCTTAGAGTTCTTGTTGCCAGAGACAAAATAAAATCATGTCTGTGTAAATTATTGCAGTGAAGGCTTTTATTTTTAAAATTCATTTGTAGCCAAACACATGCCTACCTGATAGAACTTTGATCATTCATTCATTCATTTAATATCGGTTATTACTGAAAACATTTATAGTAATAGGTGCATGTTAGTGAAATGAGGGAAGATTGAAAAGAGGAAGGGAAAGGAGAAGATGGCACATATTCCTTGTATATTTGGAGTTTAATTTCTAATAGGAGAAATCAGACATTACCACAGATAAGAATCAGTTTATGATAAGTGCCCTATGTACCAACATCTGGCCCCAAGTATTCAGATGATCTTCTACAAGACCTAGGATTCATTGTGGCAGTTTAGGCACCACATGGGCATATTTATGCATCAAACACTTGATCCTAACATGTCATGTGTTCCCTAAAGTCACATTAAGACTATTTTGTAGTATGAGACATTCAGTGGTATTTTGTACTACAAAACAATACATAGAAAATTACTTTGGGAGCTATAAGACATTCCGTTAAAGAAACACAAGCATTCCAATCTACCTGCTATAGCCACAAGATGGTCTCTATTCTTTTGGTGTGGTGTGGAAAGAAATAAGCAACCTGCTGCCATTTTGTATCAGCATTCTGTATATACAGCGCACAAGAGACAAGAAGGCAGAGAAAACACACTTACAGTCAAGAGTGGGAGTTAGGATGTAAACTCCTGGGATCTTTTTAGTTTCATTCTGGTATTCCTCACCATGACTAATTTCTTGTTTGCACATTTCCAGGACAATGTGTTAGTTTTATTTCCTGATCATAATTTCATGTAGAGATATAATCTCACTTCTTACATTACTGATCAGTTCTAGATTTAAATTTGGAAGTGAATACTCTATGCAGTTTCTAGTTCCCTGATCCGGATGAATCCTTCCACAGCACAGATAGGTCCTGCCACCTATCTTCTTTCCATAGAATGTCCTTGCGTTCTGGTCAAGGGCTGAAGACATGGTGACAGTGGGAATGGGGGAATAAGACTAAGGCATGGCCAAGGAAGGTCCCAGCTCTAGCTCATCCTTGGTCTAAAGAACCTCTAGGAAGATGAATTGGGGGGCATTTAGGATCACCAGTTTTCTTTGAATTTATTAGTGTTCTTGTAAGGCTCTTACCAAGGGTTTCACAGTAATCCTGGTCATAGACTTGAATGTATGGTGTGAGAGTCAGGCTGCCCCATGGCCTATCCCTGGCCCTTTCAATCTGATTAGACCTCGGCTGGGGCTGTAGAAGAAGCAATTGGAAGTAAAAGTGTCAGGGTGCAAGGTTGAGGTTAGAGGAAGTTTGCCAACTCATTGCTATGGTACTGAAATGTCTTCTCTTGGAAAACCTTCTAACTCAGACTTCCATGCTATACTCTGCTAAATTTCTTAGACCAGGATGGTTGAGCTATGGGAGTAGGATGTGTTGGGTCCTTAGGCTTTGATCTTTAGTTTATGGAAACATACTATGGGATGATATGGTTTTAGCCTATTTGTCTTTTCCTTCCTTTTTTGAACATTCTCCTTCTTGATTAAAAAATGCCTTGCTTATAAGATCAAAAGTTTGTGATAAAGATTTTATTCCATATAAAGTCATTTAAACTGTTTTTGTTTGTTTCAGAGATTGCTTAGTCCATCTGTGATTATCTCAGTGCAATTTTCCTTGATATAAACAGAAAGGTTTTAAAAAATTCAATGAATCCCAGTGTTGGTTAACATTAGATTGGCTCATGTTGAAGTTCATATTGACCTCAGAGCACAAGTTTATCTTTTGAGGTTGTTTTGACTTTGGGAGGATAGATATTGGAACTTTCCATAGAGAATACTGCTTGGCTGACTTGTTTTTCTTCTTCATGATGTTAGAAAGAAAATCTCCCTGACCAGAAGCCTCACTCCTCAGCCAAAGCATTGGTCCATCTGCAGTATCTCTGTCTATACTAAGAAACAATGCCAATATCAGTTGATCGAGCACCCAGCAGGAGGCTAGAAAGATGGTGCTTCTGTTTTATAGATGTTTCCATGGTCCCAGGAGGGTCAAGAAACTTGGTGAAATCACTAAGAAATGATGCTATTGTGGTGTGCAGATGTGATAGATGTAGGGTAGGGGAATGTGAGTGGGTCTTAGGATTCCTGATTCCCAGTTCAAGTTCACACAAATCTATATTGCACAGCTGGCCTGTGTAAGCTTGTTGAGTGCTCCCGATGCTGATCTTTAGGAACATGGGACTGAAGACCAGGTCGGATGGTAAGGGAGTCAAAACTGGTCTTGCTACTCTCTCCTCTGTTTGGTAGTTGGTCACTACCCCTTGTCTTTCAAAATCTCCTTAAAACTTAATTAAAATATCAAAGGAAGATGTCCCTGTTTTTTTCCTCCAAGAGTTGAGTCAGTTTTCTGCCATGGCTTCCTAGTTGACTTTGTTCTTTAGTCATCTCTGCTCTTTGCTGTATTTCTCATCCCTGCTGAGTCTTTCCTGTAGTTTACAAACATATTCAAGTCCCTTCTGTATTAAGAAAAAAAAATCTCTGTTCTGCTTCCCTTACTCTCCTTTTATTCTTTCACAACCCAGCTTCTTGAAGGAGCTGTCTACACTATTTCTTTTGCATTTATAAAAATTGAAATATATTTGACATATAACATTGTGTAAGTTTAAGGTGCTTATTTGATACATTTGTATATTTCAAAGGGTTGCAATGGTAGCATTAGCTTCTATACTCAATTTATCCACTTTCTTACCACTAATTTATGTTGAGCCCACTGTAATCCTTTCCTTGACCATTTCACCATTCTGTCAAAGGTCACTGTGATGCCGTAATTGTCAAGTTGAGTAGATTCAGTATTGTTCCTTCCCATTTGACTTCTCTGTGGCATTTAACAGTTTATCGCTCAATTTTTTGGAAGATATATTATCTATTATAATTACCTTTATATTGAATTTTACCTAAAATATTAAAATTTACCATTAAGGTAAAATTTAGCTTCTTTTTCTACATTAACCTTCATTAGCACATATATTACTCAAATATTTAATATTAAGAACAGTTAATAGACTTTATTTTTTAGAGCAGGATTGGGCTTACAGAAAAATTAAGTGGAAGGTACAGACAGTTCCCGTATACCTCCTCTTTCCCCTATCACAGTTTTTACATCTTGAATTAGTGTGGTCTATTTGTTACAAATGATGAGCCAGTACTGGTACATCAGTGTTGACTGAAGTCCCTAGTTTACGTTAGGGTTCACTCTTTGGGTTGTACAGTTATATGGATTTTGATAAGTGCGTAATGTCATGTATCCACTGTTACAGTATAATACAGAATAGCTTCATTGCCCTAAAAATCTCCTGTGCTCTATCTGTTGGTCCCTCTTTCTTTTTTCTGGAGCTCCTAGCAACCACTCGTCTTTTTATTATCTCCATAGTTTTGCATATACTTGGTATCTTACAGTATGTAACCTTTTCAAATTGGCTTCTTTCACTCAGTAATTTGCATTTAAGTTTCCTTCAAGTTGGTTTGTGGCTTGCTAGCTCATTTCTTTTTGTCACTGAGTAATATGCCATTGTATGGATGTACCATAGTTATCCATTCACGGTTTGAAGGACCTTACGGTTGCTTCCAAGTTTGGGCAATTGTGAATAAGACTGTAAACATCTGTGTTCAGGTTTTGTATAGACATACATTTTCAACTCATTTGAATAATTATCCCTTAATTTTGAAATCCTATTCTTCTGTGACTTTCATGGTGTTCTTCTCCTTTGGTTTCCCTTCTAGTCTTTGATTATCCATTCATGTTTCCCTTTGCTGATGCTTCTTTTGTCAGCCTCTTAAATGGAGACCACCCCCCCCCCCCCCCCCCCCGCCCAGTGTTCTCTGTGAAGCTTTTTAATATTTTCAGTATTTCACATATTCTTCTTGAATGGCCTCATCCACTCACAGGACTTAAGTGATCATCTCAATGGTGTGCCCTAAACCTGTATTTCCAGTGCAGACCTTTTCCTCAAACCCCAGCCCCCTGTGTGTGCTTCATTTCTTGGATGTCTCTTAAATGGAGATGTGAGCAACACCTCAGAGAGGAAGGACATCCAATTATGGGGACTGTTTTTCACATGAAAGTAGAAGTGTTCCTGTTTCACTGACATACATATGTGAGTGATGAAGTTTTTCTGCTGTATTTCCTCTAATGCAGGTCTTCTCAACCTCAACATTATTGACATTTCGGCCAGAAAACTTTCTGTTGTAGGGGGCTGTCTGTACTTTGTAGGATGTTTAGCAGTATCTCTGGTCTCTACCTACTAGATGCCAGCAGTACCTCCCCTGCCTCCCAGGTTGTCAAAACCAAAAAAACGTCTCCTGATACTGCCAAATATCCCCCGGTGGTGGAGGAGAAGGGGAATCACCCCCTTGAGAACTACTGCTCTCATGTAATACACTTTCCACTACTCTGTCTTTGCTCACACTGCTTCTTTTGAAGTGCCTTTTCTCAGGGTGAACCCAAGAAGCTTCTACTTATTCCTTAAGACTTGGTTCACCTCCCTTACAAAATCTTTTCTCATATCCATTCCCTTTTCTTTTTCTATAGAATTACCTCTTCCTTTGTGCCTCACTGTCCTCCTGTGATGTTGCTGTGCTTGCTTATTTACACATATGCCTCTCTGTATGGTGAACTGATTGAGGGTTGGCATCATGTGTTAGTCTTTGAATCCCCAGCACCTCACAGTATGTGGTAATTAATGTGCCCAATTAATACTGTTAAATAAGTGAACCATAATGACCCCTGCTGGTCAAATCCTCTATGATAAATTCTCACAACACTATGTACAGCTCCTTCAAAGCACTTATTTCAGTTATAATTTTCCATTTTTTTAGTGTGATTATTAAATTAATGTCTTTCCCCCTCACTAGGCAGACCATAATAAGCTCCATGAAGGCAGTAGCTATAGTTGTTTTTGGTCATCATTGAACCATGTAGTGCTTGGCACTTAATAGGTGCTCAGAACATATTTGTAGAATGAATAAATGATCTTGGGAAAGAGTGGACTTTGGAGGTTCAACCTGGGCTTATTAATAACAATCACAACAACTGATGTTAGTTTAAAAAGTGTTTTTGGAGGTAATTATTCTCACTTAAGACTAATAAGAAACCCTGGTAAAAAGGTATTGTTTCTGTCTTACAGATTAGAGGGCACGTGAGAAGACATGTGGTGTAGAATTCTAGTAAGAAGAGTCTTGATGGGATTGAGAGAGACAACTCCTTAATGATGTTTGACCCACCTTTGAGACAAATGGAAAGACTGGAGATAAATGTGAGTGAAGAGAAGTAATAATAATAATAATAACAATAATAATACGAATGCATGGAGTATCACTCATTGATTTACTGGTCATTGATTTCTTGGTGAGATCTTTATGGAAGGATGGCCTTGTTGCTGAAGATGAAAGTATTGGAAAAATATATAGCTACTGATGAGACCATGTGAAGATTTGCTTTGTGTGAATGTGTGTGTATGTTGCCTGGAGATATTGTCATGCTATTTAGCAAGGCAACTGTTTCTTGTTCTCAAGTCAAGACTAGAATGGAAACCCAAGAGAATTTCTCTTTGGCCAGAGAGCCTTTTATGTTGTCCTTCATGGCCTTTGTTTTCATACTTTTGATCACCCACAGATGAATCCAGGTGAACCAGAGACAACTTCATAGACTGGAAAACCAGAATGAATTTGTGTACATTTCAACTTAAAGATACTGTTCAGGGGAATTAACATCATGATGTTGGAAGGTGTTATTTTATTCACAAATAATTTGCAAGATCTATTATGTGTGAGATTAATCACATGTAAATATTTGGTAGAAGTAAGGAAAATTATTCCCTGTGAAATGGACCCAGTGGTGGGAACTGGCCCAATGAGAAGAGGCTGTGTTTCACTTTTCTAAGCATCCCCAACAGAACTGCTTATTCTCTGAATCTGGAAGAGATCCAGTGGGATTTAGTTTTATGAGGTTTAATGTAAAGGTGTTGTATTTCATGAGATGAAATCATAACACAGTGGGTTGCAAGAATTTTGAGAGATTATTTTTTCAGAGTGTTTGGCAAGCCCCACTCTCTAGAGAATTTTGTGTCTAAAAGAGAAATATAGATCTTCTTACATAGGATTGAAATGATAACTAATCTTTAATCCTTTTTAGATGGCCAGGGTTTGACTGGTTAGGCTGATTGGGAATGCACATAGCAGGTCTGACCTCTACAGTTGACTTTTTTTGGATCCAGGACTCCCCGTGCATCCTAAAACTTCACGGTACATGGGCAATGCATTTTTTGGGCCCCCACTGCTACCCCATGATTAGGGATCTTTTTATTTGCTTATAGACCATACACCTTTAGGCTTTATGCAGTTTGATTCTCCATCATTTTTGACAGTCCAAATGAACATTTGGCCAAGACGAGAGAATGCTATCAAGCTGTATCTCAGGTTTCTTTCCTCTCCTGCTCCTATTTTGTTTTCAGCTGAGAAACGTTCTCTGTCTCTGTTTTAGAGAAAGCTGAGCCATTCCTTTGACTTAGGTTTGACCTTTTTTTACTTTGTTCTGGAACACATATAGCTGTCCTTAGGCTAAATATCTTTCTACTTTTGTGACCATTTCATCTCCAATTTCCCTGCAATCACCAGGTTTCTCATGAATGGCAGGAGAGAAATAAGACCCTGTGTGTGGGGGGGTGGGGGGTGGGGGGTGGGGGGGTGGCAATCTGGTGCCTCTTCTTATTTCCTGATTTCGATGTGTGTGGAAGGTAGTTTTCATTCTCTGTAGCTTAGAGTCTTCTTGAAATGTGGTTGAGGCAAGAATGTTTTGGAAGTGCAATTAATTCAGCATGGTTGTCCAGCAAAATGTAAGCCTCCCTCTTTTCCCAGGGAGATTCCACCCCCCGCCCTGTTTCAGAAATAAATAGATGCAATCTTAAGACTTTAAAAAACATTATGCAGCAGCCGACTTATCATCCGTAATGATAAAAAGATGTGCACATCAGCACAGATGTGTTTGTATCAATTCGTGTGCATGATATATATCATGTGGAGCCTCTAGTGAATTCTTATGGTGATACTGATGAAATTGGTGTTGTGGAGGAAGGGGGCATGGAGGTTTGAGTTATTATCATCAAGGAACAAATGTTACATTCCTTATCTTTCTCAAATGCTTTTCTGCAAATACATGTCAGAGCAGGCTGTCATCTGGAGCGACTCCAGCTTTAGGATGCTTTGAGGAGTCAGGCAGAGGGAGGTTAAGCAGCTGGGACATAATCAACAAGAGGAACAAGCTCGTTTGCAGCTGTGGACTATCACCTCTCACCTTGTTTCCCAGATTTGCCTGCTCACCTGGGGAGTGTGTTAACACTGGAGAGTTTTGAAGACTTATCAAATCAAATCAGTCTCTGGTGGAGGGCTCAAGGAAATGGAATTTCTAACTAGCAGACCAGTTGATTGCTATGATCAGGCAAGTCTGGGAATCACTTACCTCGTATAATCAGGATGGGCCTTTAAAAAGAGGTGGGTTTTATGAGTGGGTGTGTTGGGGGGTAGGGAGGTATGCAGTCAAAGACAAATCCTCTGTCTGTGTTTGCTGAGAAGTTACTGAGAACATTGCCCTCATATTTCACAGCGCTCCCTCTGTGGGGCTCCACCCCCATGTACTTCTCTCCAGGTTTGTTCAAGAAAGACTTTTGTCTTTCCTAAGAAATTGGTCTGTTTTCTTCTATCAAATGAGAAGTTTTCCACTTATACAACTCTCTTTGCCTCAGTTGCCTGGAAACATGGTGTCAGTTTAATGTTCACTCAGCGATGCTTTGTCTATTGTGGTTGGTCTGTTAGATTTCCTCTTTCTACTATTGTGTTACCTTTTAAAAAATCTCTATTTGATGAATTGCATGCTGTTTTATAAGTGATTTCCAATCTTATTTTCCCCTGAAAAATGGCAGAGTGTGAATATATAAAACTGAACTCTTAATTAATAGTTGCTAGTGGAGGGAAAATAAGATGATGACTTAAATGGTGACTAATTTGGACTTTGAATGCAGTTGTAGCTGTACCACACAAATATACATCTTATCCTGGCTTCTGTCAACGATTAATGTGGTTGAGAACCAATGAGGGAGTGAACCAGAGGCCTAGGTTGATTGTAAGTATTTGGGAAGGTGCATATTTTGAACTTAATTAGTGTGATTTGTTTATGCAAATGATAGTTCTGTGAAGGTAGGGGATTTTTTTTTTCTCTTACTCATAATCCACAGGTACGGATTTGAATAGAGGTATGGTAGGCAGCGCTTTGACTTCTTTTGTTTTCAAATTCAAATGAAAATACATCAAGGTAATACACAGAAATGAGAAATACAAAGTAAGGTAGAAGAAGTTACAATGAACAGCAAGTCCCCCACGCCATCCCTTCAACAATGCCTTTCAGAGGCAATCATTTTGTACTGTTTCAGCTTTCAGTTCTGTAAGTGGCCACCTTGACTATTCCATGATCTTTGAATTGGTCTTCGTTCGCTCTTTGCTCTTTTGAAATTTTATGATTCTGTGCCCAGGGAGGTCCCTTTACAGTTTTTGTGCAGCGTACTCCAGGTGCCCTTATAACCAGAAAACTCACTTTCTTCAGGTTGGGGAATATTTGATTGTTATTTCTCTAATAATTTCCAGCTCTCCATTTTTTTTTCTATTTTAGGAGATCCTATTGGATCATTCCTCCTAGCAGCCTCAGTTTTCCCTTTTTCTTCGGTATAGAGAAGCTTTTTTTTTTTTCTTCCTTGAAGGTAAACACTGGCTGACCGATTGCTCATTGAGCAGAAAAACTGGCACAACTTTTCCATCTACAAAGTCCATCCAGTTCCCTGTTTTCTGCTCCATTGCTCAGACCTTTCCTCCACTCTCCATGCCATCATCTTTGCGTTTCTTATGGGAAGATCCTTTCCAACTTCCTCTGCAGCCTCGTCTGTCTCGCACATATTTGGGGCTGCAGCTGTCTTTGTTCCGTTGCTTCTGTCAAACTGCCTCTCTTAAACTTCTTTCATTAAAAATGTGTTTATGAGTTTATTTCTACATGGATGTCTATATTTTCTCTTTTTTTTAATGTTTATTTTGAGCGTGGGAGGGGCAGAGAGAGAAGAGAGAAGGAGAGAGAAAACGTCAAGCAGGCTCCATACTGTCAGAGCGCAGCCTGACTCAGGGCTTGAACTCATGAACCATGAGATCATGACCTGAGCCAAAATCAAGAGTCAGACGTTTAGTTGACTGAGCCAGCCAGGTGCCCCCAGATGCCTATACTTTCATTAGACCTTTGGCATATTAGTCAGAGTAGGTTAGACTGTGCTGTGGTAACAAACAAACCCCAAATCTCAGTAGCTTAATATAATAACAGTGTATTTCTGCGTCAAAGAATCTAGTCTGATATTCCAAATGTTTGGGCATCTCTTCTGACCAGTTCTCCTTTAGGCTGTGAGTCTTTCACTTCCAGGCAGGACAGATATAGAGAGAAGTAGAGAAAGAAAGAGAGAGAGAGATTTTACAGAGAGGTTTTGAAGTGTAGTGTATCACGTCTGTCAACATTAACTGGCTGGACCCATCAAGAGAAGCTGAGAAATTAAATTTTAGTTGTGTACCTAGGAAGGAGAGGAGAACAGGATAGGGATGGTCCGGAACAGTTTCTGTTACATTTCATCAGCAGGAAAGGCAGAGGTGTGTGTGTGTGTGTGTGTGTGTGTGTGTGTGTGTGTGTGTGTGTGTGTATTCAGTTCATCACCTTGAACTAGAATTACTTCTTATCCTTTACTTGATTTTTTTTCCCCCAATGAAAATCAGAAGAATATCATCAAGAAACAGCCAAAGATGTACTTGGTAAGCAGACTTCCCTTGATTTCTACGTTTATTAGTCTGCAAATAAGTATGGATTATAAAAGATTTCTTTTAAAATATGCTTAAAAAACTATAAATATAATATTCATCATGAAAAATTTGAAAATATCAAATTAAAAGAAATAATTACTATCAGCTTTATCTCTTAGCAAAAACAGTGTTAACATTTTGGTATATTTCCTTTCATCTTTTTGAGATATATATATATATATATATATATATATATATATATATATATATACACACACATACACACACACACACACACACACACTTTTTATTCTGCTTCACTATTCTATCAATTGGTTATATTATACTTTACTAAAGCATTCCTTTATTATTGTATCTTTATATCATTCAAACATTTTGCTTTTATAAGCATTGCTGCTATAAACTTTCTGAAACCTTATTATTATTATTTGCATTCAGAATTTTTCCTTAGAAATGGAATTACTGATCACAGAGTACCAACTTTTTAAGGTTGCGGATATGTTTTGCCAAATTATTTTCCAAAGGACCTCTCAATTTAGTCTTCCACAACATTGGATATTATCATTTTCTTTTAATTTTGTACATGTAAAATGTTAATTTAATTGAAGTTTTAACTATGTGGGACAAAGAAGATTTCCTTGTTTTTGTAACCAAGTGTATTTCCTCTTTTTATATTGTTTGTTGATGTAACTTTTACATTTTGTTATTGGAAGTGAAAGATTTTTAAAATGAGTTTTTCCTATATTAAACCTCATACTCTTTGTCCAAATAATTTTATCATGTGCTAGAGGCTTGTGTAAAAATACATCAACTTGGTTTCAGTTTACCAGGAATCGATTCTTTATATTGTTGCCTATTTTTTTACAACGATGTAGGAATGAGCTATGAACTCACTTTGGGGAACTTTGTTTCTTTTCTCTTTCAAGGGGTTATGGACAAGAGATTACTCAGGAAGTTTGTGTAACGATTTTGCTTAAAGATAGAGGAGTGAGTGCAGAGTATAGTTTATTGGGAAAGGTTAGGCAAAGTCTTAGGGTTGGGAAGTATGGATGAGGGTGGAGAGCAAAGCAGTTGGCAGAGAGTAAAGGGTGCATCTTGCTCAACATTCAGAAGTGAAATGGCCAGGGGTGGGGGCAGCTGTGATGGGAAGATAGTTAAAAAGAAATGTCAATGAGAGTTTATTGCAGAGAGAGGCTGGCAGATATCTGCACAATCAGAGCTTCAGCTACAGCCAAACAAGGGAGTTAACGATTACTGAAATCACTAAGTAAAAGTGCAAACCTTGTCAGTCTTCTACACTTCAGTCTTCAAGTGTATATAACTTGTCTTGATCTGTTCTGAGAAGTTGCTTTGATGGGAGGAGGAGACAAACTTAAAGCCCCTGTGGTCTGGTGACCAGGAGATGACAGTGAGAAAAAGACAGAGAAAGGGAGAGGTGGAAGATTCAAAGATGCATTTTCCCTATTTGGTTAGGGTGTGATGCACTGGGGACAATGGATTGGAGGTATCAGGAGAGGGGAGGATGGTAAAGGACAAGTTATACGTGGCGGCCGTTCCCTGAACAAGTGTTGGTGAATATGCCAAGACTCGGAGAGAACTCTTGTTTTCTGGTGCAGGTGGGATGCAGGTGTATATGAATACCATGGCAGGCGGAATAGGCTGCCTGAGTTGCTTCTTTGGCCAACGGTATTTTAGCAACATCTGTGGATATACTTCATGTTAGAGGCAAATCTGCAGGGATATATCAACACGGGGACTGTCAAGGGCGCCTCGGCTCCTAATTTTTTATGTGTCGAAACTTGCCAACTCTACAAAAAATCCCAAACAAACAATACTGTGATTTACTGTATCTAGGTTCAGAGTAGAAGTTTATATAACATATTGGTCAATGATACGGAGGGAGCCAAAAATATGACAGCGGGGATTAAATGTCAGGCCAGATGTATCATGTGTGAACATTACTGGATGGTGCAAAATAACACAATACCTTTGGTTTGGAAGTATATAAAATTATTTGGAAATTTTTACTTGAGGGGAAAACTCTGGCATTGAGGATTCTGTTAAAAATTAGTAATTCAATCTAATAACTATATCTTATGCAGAGTATTTGTTTTTAGTTTAATATGGGAATACAAAGAGTAATTTTTTTTTATATATATGAAATTTATTGACAAATTGGTTTCCATACAACACCCAGTGCTCATCCCAAAAGGTGCCCTCCTCAATACCCATCACCCACCCTCTCCTCCCTCCCACCCCCATCAACCCTCAGTTTGTTCTCAGTTTTTAACAGTCTCTTATGCTTTGGCTCTCTCCCACTCTAACCTACAAAGAGTAATTTTTAAAACTAATTTTCTGACTTTCAATTTCTGGAGATCTCTAAGAGCAATCAGAACTGTTATTGTCTAGAATAGGCTTGGCAAATAAAAGTCACTAGATTTCAAATAAGCAAAATAATCAGTATTAAATGATGCCATGTTGGATTTTTTTCCTTATTCTTTTGAAGCCCTGGTAAATCTCTCTAATTTCTTTACTATGCACTAAACTGTGGGTGTACTGTGGAAAGTGTCTCATCATGAAGCAAATATAATACTGGGATAGTTTTTTTTTTATTTTAAAGTTTATTTATTTATTTTCAGGAGGGAGAGGGGCAGGAGGAGAGGGGAGAGAGAGAGGATCCAAAGCAGGCTCTGCACTGTCAGTGTGGAGCCCGATTCGGGGCTTAATCTCACCAACCTGTGAGATCATGACCTGAGCCAAAACCGGGAGTTCGACGCTTAACCGACCGAGCCACCAGGCACCCCACTACTGGGCTAATTTTTATTAAAATTGTTAGGAATCATTGATTTTCTGTAATTGCTACTCATATTGATAATTTGTATCTTGTAACCTAAATACACACATAAATGGATGAACTGTTCCACTTTCAGCTGCTGCCCCAGCTGAGAACAGAGTGATAGGTATCTCCTACTTTTCAAAGATGGAGCTAGAGACATTTCTGCTAGACTTAGAAGATAGCAGAGATAGTCATGGAACCATCAGTCTTGTCACCCCACTTCAGCCTATCCAAGATAAGGGTGGACTGTTGAAAGGTGGGTTGAAGAGAGCCATCAAGGTAAAGCATAAGGAGTTAAAGGTAAAGAGTTGTGTCAGGCCAGGAGGTAGTGGCTGTGTGTGTGTGTGTGCACATATGCATATGTGTACATATTTTGTGGGGAGAAATGGGCATTTTGAGAACTGCTCAGAGAGAGTGGGCATACTTTATTTATTTATTTATTTATTTAAATTTTTTTTTCAACGTTTATTTATTTTTGGGACAGAGAGAGACAGAGCATGAACGGGGGAGGGGCAGAGACAGAGGGAGACACAGAATCGGAAACAGGCTCCAGGCTCTGAGCCATCAGCCCAGAGCCTGACGCGGGGCTCGAACTCACGGATGGCGAGATCGTGACCTGGCTGAAGTCGGATGCTTAACCGGCTACGCCACCCAGGTGCCCCTAGAGTGGGGCATACTTCAAAAAGGAGAGTCTATCATTTTACTTCCCGCCTGATTGTTTGCATGGTGGCAGAATCGTGGGCCCACTTTCCTGGGAGGGATTTTTTAGAAGCTGCCTAGCCAAGGGAAAGGGATGGTCACAGGAAGGCCTGTAATCTCCCTGGAAATAGTGTCAAGAATATGAATTTTCTAGAGGCCAACTGCACATTGAGATGTAAACCCAGGCATGAGTCATTAAAAAAAAATTTTTTTTTAATGCTTATTTATTTTTGAGAGGGAGAGAGAGAGAGAGAGACAGAGACAGAGTGTGAGCTGGGAGGGACAGAGAGAGAGAAACACACACATAATCCAAAGCAGGCTCCAGACTCCAAGCTGTCAGCACAGAGCCCATCGCAGGGCTCAAACCCACGAGCTGTGAGATCATGACCTGAGCCGAAGTAGGATGCTTCACCGACTGAGCCACCCAGGTGGCCCTGGCATAAGTCATTTTTATCGGACCTTCCTGAGAGGATAAGACCTGAGGCCCAGAAGCCTCTTTAAGAATGAGTTTGAAACTCATTCACAATTGATGTTCAGACCTGTCCTGATATAACTGACTAACTATACCAACTATCTCTGTGGCAGCTCCCCCCATCCCTACTTCATGGGAACCAGGTTTAGGGAAGATTGGGAACAGGGTCCCTGAAAGAAAATCATAGGAGTTAACAAGGCATTTGAAAGGGTCTGTCAGACCAAGCCCAAGACCTGGTGTCAGAAGGGCACAGGGACCAAAGATCACTGTGCCCTCCCTCCCACACTTTTGTGTTCTTTGAGGGAGAAACGCATGTGAGGCAGAAGTGAAATAACCATGCCACAAGAGCCTCTGATGACACACTTGTGAGTGTTCCTCACTCTTCTGAACAAGAAGGACATCAAAAGAGATGTTTACTGTGTCAGCTGGAGAAAGGTAGTGGCAGTTGTAAGGTGGACACTGTGAGGAATGCCCAAAGTTGGCAGCTTGGAGGAGGCTGAAGCCTGGGAGCAGCTGTGGTTAAGAGCAGGTCAGCGTGAGATGTAGGGGCCTCAATAAGCAAGTGGCAATGACTTTGGAACCCAGAAGCCCAGATCTGTGTGATGGAGAAAACAGTTGGGAGCACAGGGCAGGCTGGCTGAAGATGATGGCTCAGCTCTGAACATATGTAAGTCACCTTTTGCGCATCTGTTTGCCCCTCAGAAACAGAGGAACGGGGAGCTAGAGGTAATTACTGTCTAGTGGACGAGGGTCTTAAAGTGGTTTTCTAGGGCCTGCAAACTGGATGGGGTTTTGGGGACCCCTGCATTATGCAACAAATTCAAGTTTGATGCCCCCCCACCCCACCCCCCAGAGTATATTTCTTTAGAATGCCACTGTGATACCCATTAGCACTTCAGAATATTGGTAAGAATGGACAAGATTGGTGACTTTCAGCATTTAGTTGGCTTTAAAATATCTGGCCCAGACTGTTATCTAAAGCTAAAATCTGTACAGTTCATGAAGAAGTTAATACGGAGCAAGTCCCTAGTTGAGGAGCAAAAGGAAACAAAATCTACCCCAAATGCTTTGAAGTGTTGCTGCTTTTCTGGAAGAAAGTGATCCACGAGCGAAATTCATCGTAGAAGGACTTGAAATGGCACAACAGCCGATTTTATTGGAAAGAAGTGGCACCCGTGCATAGCGGAGACCTCTCCCTTTCCATCAGATAAATTTCCTAGATGGCTCCAGGGTCAACGTGCAGTCTTCGATATATGCACACATATATTGTAACCCCAAGAGAAACATGAAATGATTTCTTTGTCCAGGGGAATTTCAGCGGCAGAATACTCCATGACCCCCTAACCTCCCAGCCCTTTTCTCTATGTATCCTCTTTCCTCTTGCCTTGTTTTGTTGAGGGATTTTCTTTTGTCTTCCGATTCTGCTTCATTTGGCCAGCGCTCTGCGGGTTTTGGCACCTGGGAAGTTCTGAATGTGGCCTTTGTGTTTGTTGAACTGCACTGTGCCCAGCCAGGCAGAGATGATCACTAAGCTTTTCTATAGCTTCATAACTGCAAATTGCTCAGCCATTTGTCCTTTAATCCTCATAAGCCCTTTGTGCTGGAGGCAGCACCCCATTATCATCGCCCTTCATTTTCCAGTCGAGAAGGCGGACGATATGTGACTTGTTCAAGGACACAGGTTGAGCTGAGAATCTGCCTGCTTGGGCCACAGGAGACTTGCCCATGAAGATAATGGCAGCGAGGCTGAACTGGGTAGAGTGGGCTACACTAGGGTAGGCTGAGGTTTGCAGCCTTTTGGAGGAACCCTGACATCCAAGATGCAAGGCATGAAAGACTCGCTGGGTTGGGGGCGGGGGGACTTGTGTCACAAAGAGGAACTAGTAAACTCAGATGATTTCTGCGTGGTAGTGTGTAGAGATGCTGTTGTGGCTGGTGCTGTGTGGGTTCCTCAATTGTTTCAGGTGGTCTATCTAGTCAATAATGAGCCCATTAGAGAGCCTCTGTTCAGAAGCACAGACGCCAACCCTGTCTCTACCCTTTGCAAACTCATCCTCCTCTCCTCTCTGCTGCTTTCTTTCCCCCACCTTTTGAAGGTGCCCTTTTTTCTGCTTCACTAAGGAAACACAGGTCATCAGGCTTTTTGCTACCTCCACTGAGCTGTCCTTTCACGAATCCCCTTCTTCTTTCTTTCTATTTCCAAGAAAAAGACGATCTGGCCTTTTTTTCTCACCAATCCTCCCCCTTGACGGCATTTGACCTACTGTCTTAATGACTCCCTCCCTCTTCCCAGTACTGCTTTCTGGCATTTAATGTCTCCCCCATTGACCTGAGCCCCTACACAGATATACGTTCAGTGCTCCTTTACCGATTGCAGTCTATTTGAATACTGTTGCCAGCTGTCTGTGTCCCTCTTTTGCTTGCAAACTCTTTGAGGGGTGGATTCTACTTATTGTGTCCACTTCCTGCCTCCCACCTTCAACCTCCTGCTGACTCAGTCTTATCTCAGATACTACGGATGTGGCGTTCACTCTAGTATTTTTTTTGGTCGCCAATGATCTGTTATTGGCCATACTGAGTGATGTTTTCTGGATTCATTTTTTTTTTTTCCTGCCACTTTGCCATTATAGATGATCCTAGGCTCTTGGAATCTTTTTCTCATTGAGTCCCATGATGCAACCTGTCCTGGTTCCTTTCTGTGTTGGCCTGCTGCCTGTTTCCTTCACAAGCCCCTTCAAACATCTCCAAAGGTGCTGTTGTATTTTATGTCCCTCAGAGAACTCACTTGGTGCCTTCTCTAATGACCTGTAATTATGACAGTTTGACACCCAAATCTCTACAGCTTCCTTGAAATGATCTGTTGTGCTCTAATTCCTAGTTTCAGACTTATCACTGGGTATTTCCAAATTGCTGATATGAAGGCAGCTGAAGCAATATGTATATAAAATAGAATTTATCATCTCCCCTCTGAAACCTGCTCCTTCCTCCTGACTTTCCATTTTTGTTAATTATGTCACTGTTATATCTTACAGCCATCTTGATCCCTTTCTTTCCTTGTCTTGTGTCATCCAATTAGGTCCTATCTCCTTCTCCATCACGGTGCCTAGAATCTGTACTTTGCCCTCCTACTGCCATAGTCCCTTGTCAGTGCCTCTGACCTTTGCTTCCTTCATCCCCATCACTTCCTAAGTGGCCTAACTGTCCTCCCTCTCTCTGTGCTTTCTTCTACAACCCATGTAGTACTTTCTCTAGATGCATTTTCCTAAATTTCCATTTGTAGTTACAGGTACTTTAATCACATCACTTCCTGCATCAGAAATTATCAGTGATTTCTTAATTGCTTCTGAAATCAGCTCCAAACTTAACTGCCTTGGGATCCCTTGCCTCTGGGCCCTGGCCCACATTTCTAGCCTCCTCTCTCTCCTAATTTCCCACAAGATTCTGCTCCATTCAAATATAAAATCCCTGAAATGTTCCTTGTTTCTTTTTGCATCATTTCTTTGGTTTATAGCATTTCCTTCTCTTTCAACACCCTCTCTCTGCCCTCTATCTTCAATGCTTCAAGATGCGCCATTCTACATGGCCCAGTTTTTTTTTTAATTTTATTTTTTATTTTTTAAAATTTGCATCCAAATTAGTTAGCATATAGTGAAACAATGATTTCAGGAGTAGATTCCTTAGTGCCCCTTACCCATTTAGCCCATCCCCCCTCCCACAACCCTTCCAGCAACCCTCAGTTTGTTCTCCATATTTATGAGTCTCTTCTGTTTTGTCCCCTCCCTGTTTTTACATTATTTTTGTTTCCCTTCCCTTATGTTCATCTGTTTTGTCTCTTAAAGTCCTCATATGAGTGAAGTCATATGATTTTTGTCTTTCTCCGACTAATTTCACTTAGCAAAATACCCTCCAATTCCATCCATGTAGTTGCAGATGGCAAGATTTCATTCTTTCTGATTGCCGAGTAATACTCCATTGTGTGTGTGTGTATATATATATATATATATATATATACACACACACACACACACACACACACACACACACACACACACACACACCACATTTTCTTTATCCATTCATCCATCGATGGACATTTGGGCTCTTTCCATACTTTGGCTATTGTTGATAGCGCTGCTATAAACATGGGGGTGCATGTGTCCCTTCGAAACAGCACACCTGTATCTCATGGATAAATACCTAGTAGTGCAATTGCTGGGTCATAGGGTAGTTCTATTTTTAGTTTTTTGAGGAACCTCCATACTGTTTTCTAGACTGGCTGCACCAGCTTGCATTCCCATTCATGGCCCAGTTTTTATGCCACATTTACTTCAAGAGGTCAGTTCAGGAAGGAAGGAAGGACAGATGGAAGGAAGGGAGGGGGGGGGTCCCTGTAATGTACCAAACAGCTATTGAACAGACATAGTCATTCATGTGCCTCTGTGCTCCCTTCACTGGGGCCGTGGAGCTGTTCTTCTCAGCCTCAGCTGCACGTAGAATCACCTGGGAGCTTTTAAAAGCACCAGTGCCAGGCTGCATCCCAGACCAATTAAATCATAATCTCTGTGGCTATGGCCCAGTTATTAGTATTTTTTTAAAGCTCACCAAATGGTTCCTATACGCAGCCAAGAATTTATGTCTACCATGATGTGACATTTTTGTAGACTTATTTTAGTGGTACCGTATTTTGTTCTCTGTCAAACTGCTGGTCCTTGAGGGATTCTTTGTTTCTGTAGCCTCCTTGGTGTCTACCACGGTTTCTTATACTCAGTGGGCCTTCAAAGAAAAAAAAAGTTTTAAATGAATTTAAGAATGGAAAACAAATAAAAAGATCAGAGTTTAGGGAGGAACACAGATTGGCTTTGTGGCTGTCCCACAGTAAAAATGATGAATTGAGAATCTCTTACATGTAAAATAACCTGAGACTCTTAAATGCAGAGAATAAACTGAGGGTTGATGGGGGGGGGCGGGGAGAGGGAAAAATGAGTGATGGGCATTGAGGAGGGCACTTGTTAGGATGGGTGAGCACTAGGTGTTGCATGTAAGTGATGAATCACAGGAATCTACCCCCCAAACCAAGAGCATACTATATACACTATGTGTTAGTCAACTTGACAATAAGTTATATTAAAAAAATAATCATAATGAAAGAAAAAGTAACCTGGTTCAAGTGTTTTGTATAATCCATTTGTATCCAAGCAGTTAACATGCCAACTAAGTATTTATTAATATCTGTCTAGTGAGACCTTGTCCATATGGGCAATTAATAAAATGCCGTGTATGCTTCAAATACCTTGAATGAATACACATTGTACCTCATGGATTGTTATCAAGGTTAAATGAGTAAAGCTCCTGGGAGAGAAAAAAGGCTTAAAAATCATAAGTTAAAATATTTTTAATGAAGCTGCATTTTTGAAAGAATTACTTGCATTTGTGCATTCTCCCTTTCTTGAGCACCATTGAATATTTTCAGCTCAATGGAAAACTAGCATTCTCTCGCTTCCTTCCATACACTATACATATTCCTGGTACCAATGTGTGGATGTTGCAGAGCCTCTTTTAGTCTGTGGGGACAGGAGTGAACTTAAATATATTTGTATCTGGATTTTGCTATATTCAGGATGAGGAGGCCCCTTAGAGAAGAAAAGAGAAAGAAGCAGGACTCCTGAGCTTATTCTTTTGTTTATTTATATTTTTTAGATTATAAAGGCACAGGATATTTCATGGAGTGTGATTTAATGGCCTGGACTCTGGAGCCAGACAGATTTGTGTTCAAATTCTGGCTTCATTTACCAGCAAGGTTGACTTTGGACAAAGTGCTTGGCCTCTCCAAGTTTTGATGTCTTCAGCTGTAAAATAGGGAGTTAACACTTATATCTCAGTGTCGTGGGGAGGGTTGAGCCATATAATATAGTTAGGGAAACTGACAGTAGGACCTCACAAAGGTTTCCATTTCTTTAACGTCCTGTAGATATCAGGGATTTATTTTTTGCCCCATGACCTTGGTAGACTTTCTCTTCATTTTTTCACTGCCTGCATTTTATTGGTAGTTTTGTAGACAGAAACATGCAGTTTAATTTTGGATCTGAGAGTTTTTCATTCTTAGAACCCAATAAGGATTTCTTTTTTCTTCTGTAAATTCATTGAATGTTGATTTCCTTTGTAGTGTCTTTGCCATAAATTCTACTCACTACATATAATTTAAGTAGGAGAAATGTAATGGCATTACATAGTTACCCTTATATGGAGAATATAGGACAGTATTCTAACTTTGTTTCCAAGGAATTAACATTTCCACTTGAAAAGACTTCTAAACTGAATTTCATTTGCTGAAACTTCTGGAAACTCAGATTGAGGAGTCTTCATACTTTTGTACAAAACAAGTCTTTGGTGGGCTTCTATTTAATTTATTGCCTTGTACATAGATTGCTTGAAGTGGTCACAGTAGTCTCTTATAAATCACAAACAAGCGTTCACCCTCATTCCAGTTACAAGCCCTACACCACCAGTCAAATCTTACCAAAGCCCATTTTAGAAATCTTGAAAAATTTCTGACATTTTGTTAAAACAACTGGAAAATAGATTTTTCCTGTCTCCCTTCCACATTCCTTTCCTCATCCATCACAGTACACTTTGTGTAGTGCTATTTTGAGTCTTCCTTATATTTCTTTATATACGTAACTTTTATGCAACCTGAAATTAAATGTTTAGGTATGAAACTGGGCACTTTGCTGCCCCACACAGAAACACTTTATGAGTTCAGCTGGAAGAGAGCCGAAGTGCACACAAAGTTGATGTCAAGGGCTACTTATATTGAAGTAAAATTAAATTTATGGATTGGAAAAGGAAGCCTAACTTTTATGTGCCTCTTCCCTAAAAGCCAACTAAAATCTGAGAAGAAAGAAAACTATCTGAGCCAGTGTAAGTGGACCTAACCCATTTCATTTTCTGAGACTGATTTTAGTTCATTACTTATGGGGTGAAGGCAGAGACTAGTTCATTTGGGATTAAGAATGATTCTAATGCTAGGGTATAATTATGTTAGCATTTTTTAGTACCTTGCTTAGCTAGCCTGGGTCTTTAAAAAATTATTTTTTAAGAAAGAGATAAAGTACATTTTAATCCTCTGAATTTATACTCATTGCTCAGCATTTCCAATTCCTGGAAAACTCATTAGGTTTTATTAGTATTGCTTCTTTTCTAGCTTTCTCCGTTACAGAGCTAGACTTCCCCAACGGACCACCACATCTTTGGGTTTCTAGTCCTTGGAATTTTGCTTCCTAGTTCCAGAGCTAAGGAGCCAATTTGCATTCCTTCCTTGTCCCAAAGTCCTTCTCCTATTTTGAATACCTCTACTTGTCTAAATTTATCAAGGGGGAAAAGGAATGTATCACTTTGGCCTGAAAAATTCCTTGCTGAGTCCCTACTCCATTAAAAAAAAATCATAATATTTGGAAGGAATTGGCCAATCCCAATTCTTAGGCCTGAAAAGAACCGTTTATTTCAGAGAGAATCTTTTTGTGAATTTTTTTTTTCTGTATACATAGTGACTGAAACAACTCAAGCTTATTCACACACCTTGATTATTACTTCATAGTACAGAAAGTAGGACTAGCAATCATGCTGGATTGAATTTCCCAATATTTTATTTCAGATAAAAGAGCCAGGGTAGAGGATGAGCTCTTAGATAAGGTTTTCCAACCACTAACCCAGATGTGATTTTCATCTGAGCAGCTGGGAAATCTCAAAGTTTCATCCAGGTAGGTTCGATAATGGTTCACATACATATTCTAGGGTTGGATTCTGTGCCTTAGTCATAGAATATTGCAATTAGGGGGAACCTTAATGGTATTAGTTAATTACTCTCCTCCACATTCTACAGATGAGAAAATGGAGTTTGCATGGGATTTCAGAGGAGGATGAAGTTATCTTTTAGTTTAGCTTCTCTCCCAAGGAAAGAATCTGTACCTTGTAATTTTAAAATTGGATCATCCATTTTTCCATCCTTGACACTCTCCTCTTTGAACAGAACAGGTGAACCAAAATTCAATAAAATGATAGACAAATATGTTTTCACTTAATTCAAAACTTGGCACAAGGATTTATCCTAAGTAAAGGCAAAGAGGAGATATAACTGGTAGCATTCAAACTGTTCTTTTTATGTTGCTTTCCTGAGTTGTTTCCTGAAAAGCAATTGATTGGTATGAATACGCCCAACCCTCCACTGCTGAAAATAATACCCCTCCATTTTCTTTGCTCCTTTTCTTCATATAAACAAGCCTATCAAAGAATGCCATGTCAATAATAACACTTTTATAACACTTTTACTGAGATACAAATCATATACCATACAATCATACTCATTTATGGCATAAAATTCAGTGTTTTTTAGTAAATTCACAAAATTGTGCAAACATTGCTGTAATCAATTTTAGAACATTTCATTACCCCCCAAAGAAACCTTATACCCTTCAGCCATCATCACTGCTTGATCTTTCCTCTCCCAATCACTAATCTACTTTCTGTCATTATAGATGTTCCTGTTCTGGACTTTTCATATAAAAAGAAGAATGTAATAGGAGGTCTTTTGTGACTGGCTTTTTTCACTTAGCATAATGTTTTCAATTTCATCCATGTTGTAGCATGTATCAGTACTTCATTCTTTTTTATGACCACATACTTTTTCATTGCGTTCATTTTGTTTTTCCATTCCTCTGTTGATGGACATTTTAGCTATTCCCAACTTTTGGCTATTATATATAATGCTGATGCTGCTACTAGCATTGATGGATGTATGCTTTTGTTTTTCTTGGGTGTATACCTAGAAGTGGAATTGCTAGGTCAAACAGTAACTCTATGCTTAACTTTTTGAAGAACTACCATATTGTTTACCAAAGTGGCTGCACCCTTTTACATCCCTAGAAGCAATATATAAGGGTTTTGATTTCTCCACATTTTTGCTAACACTATTATCTGTCTTTTAAAAATTATTATTTTATAGAGAGAAAGGGAGAGTGAGTGTGTGAGCAGGGGAGAGGAGCAGAGAATGACAGAGAGAAAGAAAGACACAGAGAGACAAAGAGTCTTAAGCAGGCTCCGTGCTCAGTGCAGAGCTTGATTCAGGGCTCAATCCCATGAGCCCGGGATCATGACCTGAACCAAAATCACAAGTCAGGTGCTCAGCTGACTGAGCCACCCAGGTGCCTTTTATTAGCTGTCTTTTTCATTGAAGCCATACTGGTGGATGTGAGGTGACACCTCATCGTGGTTTTGATTTGCATTTCTCTGATTACTAATGATGTTGAACACTGTTTCATGTGCTTATTGTCCATTTGCATTTCTTTGATGAAATGTTTTCATATAATAGTATCTTTAGGAAGAAAAAACACATACATTGGTAAGTCAAATAGAAAAAGATTTGGAGCAGATTGTTAACAGGAGGTTAGCATTGGACTGGAGAAATCCAAAGAAAATATTTCATCCTAAGTGGCTATTAGGACTTTCATGTATTGAAAAGAAAGAAAGTAGAGGAAATAGGAATGTAAAATCATATATGCATATTTGTATACACATACCTAATATGCACACTATATTATGTATATATATATATAGTTACATATACAGTTACATATATAGTTATATATAGTTATATATATAGTTATATATATAGTTATATGTATATAGTTATATGTATATAGTTATATGTATAGTTATATATTTCCTACCTGACAAAGAGTGATTGAGGCAATAAAAGAGGTATATAAACTCATTCATCTGTTCAGTAGGTACCTTCTATATTCAAGGCATCATGTTCACCTTAAAGGGTATTTTATTTATTTATTTATTTATTTATTTATTTATTTAAATTTTTTTTAACATTTATTTATTTTTGAGACAGAGAGAGGCAGAGCATGAACGGGGGAGGGTCAGAGAGAGAGGGAGACACAGAATCCGAAACAGGCTCCAGGCTCTGAGCGGTCAGCACAGAGCCCGATGCGGGGCTCGAACTCACGGACCATGAGATCATGACCTGAGCCGAAGTCGGATGCTTAACCGACTGAGCCACCCAGGTGCCCCTTAAAGGGTATTTTAAATGACTAAAACAGGTTAAATAACTGTTAGGCAGGTAACCGAAAATACCTTAAAGCATCCATGTCAACTTCTACTCTCTTTATATCACATGCATAAGGATGATGGCATTCTGAATAGATGGAGTCATTTTGACTCATCCATTTGTACTCAGCCCACATAATGGGTTAATCAGCGAGTCTTACTGGTATTTTTCAAAATATTATTTCATTTCAAGTACTGTAAAATCCCAGATGAGGCATTTGTTACTTTATGCTTGTATTATTGCTTTAATTGGCCTCAGAACTCTAGTCTGTGCACTTCCTTTTATTTCAAAGACATGACAAGATGAATTTTTTTAGAACAAAAGAGTAACACCCTCTGCTTTTATCATTTCATCATGTTTCTCAAAACCTTCAATGACTTTTTTTCTTATTTCATTAAGTCTATGTGCTCTGCCAAATTTAAAGCTCTCTACAATGTTGCCTCTTTGCCTCCACCAATCTATTGATTAGTTCATTCAATATATATTTTTGGGTGCCTACTGTGTGCTAAGCATTACGCCAAGGATGAGAATACAGTGAATAAGGTCCCTAACCTCATGGAGTATGCTGTCTAGCAGGAGCCTGAAAAGTAAACCGTGGAATAGGCAATGATAGAGGGATGCCTAGAGCATGGTGGGAGGGAGCCTAAGGGACGGGTTTGCACTCTCACTTGGGAATTAATGAAAGCCTTCTTGGAGGAAGTGGCAGAATGTGAATCCCAGTCAGTGAAGGAGAGGAATAACATTGTTCCAGGTGGAAGAAGTTGTGTAGTAGGGACCAGAGGTGAGAAAGAGTCCACTTACCTGATAACAGGAGTGAAAAGTTAAAGACAGAGTTGAAGGAGTGGGTGGAACAGGGTTCAGGCTGAAGTGGAGAAATTAGTCTTAGAAAGGAGGAGGAAAGGATGAAAGAAGGGATACCAATTACATAGGGTTGGTGATGGGAAACAGAAGCAGCTGCTATCTTTTGTGATGGCTCTTTTTTTTCCCCCTATAAAGCAGGAGCTGAGGGGCTCAGCTTCAGGTGGGAGGTGAGGACTAGAGGTGGGAAGCCTGGAGAATGATTTGCAAGAGTTGCTGTGTTATGAGAGAAACAGTACTGTAGGGCCGATGGAGATGGAAACCTGTGAACCTTCACTGTGGTAGTGAAGCATGCAGGCTCGGAAATGAGATACACCTGCCTTCAAGTTGCCTCGAGTCCCTACTCTGACATTGTGTGTATGACTTTGGGCAGGTATGTAACATCTCCGATGCTCAGTTTCTTCACGTAGTAGAGATATTATCAGCATACTGGGTTGTTCATGGGGTTGTTGGGAGGATTAAATGAGATAACACATGTAAAGCATTTAGCACAGTGTCTGATAGGTAGTAAGCACTTAATGTATATTTTCTATTATTGATATTGTTGTTATTGTTAATATGATAATAGTGACTAGCCAATTTGGTCCTTAGCCACGCTACGCAGCATAGATGTGGTATGCAGGAAGTGGAAAGTTGGATGTCCACAGAACTAGGCTTTTCCAGGAGGACATGATGGAAGGCCAGCTGGGCAAATGAGTTGATGATACTGGCAAGAGAGTGGTCAGATAGTAGAATCAAAGTTGGATGGGGGCACCTGGGTGGTTCAGTCAGTTGAGCGTCTGGCTTTGGCTCAGGTCATGATCTCACAGTTTGTGGGTTCAGTCCCCACGTCGGGCTCTGTGCTTACAGCTCTGTGCCTGGAACCTGCTTCCAATTCTGTGTCTCCCTCTCTCTCTGCCCCTACCCTGCTCAGGTTCTGTCTCTCTCTGTCTCTCTAAAATGAATAAACGTTAACAAAAATTTCTAAAAAAGAATCAAAGTTGGTTATATGAAGCAACAGTCAGATGGAGCTTATAGGCAAGTGTATGAGAAGCAGCTCAGTGAGTGAACTATGACAGGAGATTATGATGAGAGAGCAGGAAGCTTAGTATTTCAGAGGTGGTGTTATAAAAAATATTGTTACTCTGCATTAATATGCTTGCTTACTCAGGATGATTAGACTTGATAATTTATCCAGTAAATTTCTCATTACCTCTTAAACCCTAAGAGGTAGGCAGATCAAGGAATTGAGACAGTTGGACAGGAGTGTTTGCAGGTTGGGATGAGGACTGTGAGCCAGGTACTGGTGTTAAGTAAATGAGGGAAGAGACAGGCAAATATGGCAGATAAAGACAACAACGTTGAAGAGGAGTGCAGTTTTCCCAGAAAAATGGGAGGAGGAATGATCTGAGAGGTGTATCAGGGAATAGGAAAGATGACTCACTCCATCTTCAAACCTTGATCATGAAGGCTCTGGAATATTGTCAGCCTCTACTTAAGAGAGGGAGTCAGAGGAAACCACATCCTCAGGGATAACCAGCTTCCCTCAAGGCAAGAAGGCTGAGAGGCTGTTCAGGTGGTTGAGGATGGAGGGCAGCTGTGGTCCCAAGACAAGAGTTTTAAAGGCATTGTGGGGGGCACCTGGGTGGCGCAGTCGGTTGAGCGTCCGACTTCAGCCAGGTCACGATCTCGCGGTCCGTGAGTTCGAGCCCTGCGTCAGGCTCTGGGCTGATGGCTCAGAGCCTGGAGCCTGTTTCCGATTCTGTGTCTCCCTCTCTCTCTGCCCCTCCCCCGTTCATGCTCTGTCTCTCTCTCTGTCCCAAAAATAAATAAACGTTGAAAAAAAAAATTAAAGGCATTGTGGGAAGCTGGTTAATGAAGCAGCAGCAGCAGCGGCCTCAGCAGCAGCACAGAACACTGGGAGGGGAAAGGCTGGGAGTACCTCCAGATGGATTTCACTTTCTTCTTCGGGATGTTCTGTGAAATTGGTGGCAATTCCATGGGGTCAAAGAGCTATGCTGTGGCATTGTTTGTCACTTTTTGATTGATAGTCGCAAAAATTTTTTAAAAGATAAAAAACACTTGGCCTTGAGTACTGGACTATTAAAATCCCATTTTGATTTGAATTTTCATTATTTTAAGAAAAATTACTGCTATACCTTTTCATCCTACTAATAATCAATGGAGTTTAAGCTAAAATCTGTCAGCTATTTCTGTGACTTGACCTAGAAATATTTATGATGATTTTGTCTCATGCCAGTTAGCATCCCAGAGATTCCGGTAGTTCAGAAAAGAGAGTTTCATAAGTTTCAACAGCACATATGCTTTTATGTGAGATGAGAAACAGAAGAAAGAAGAGGTTGACCTACTTGATCACTTTCAATTTTTGAATAAAATTCTTTCTTTTTAATATGCCTACTCTCATGAGAGAAATTATTCTGTTTACAAACGTGATGAATACTCATTGTAGAAAAAAAACTTAAAAATCGAATAGGGAAAAGGTAAAAGAAAAAAGCAAATATTCCCCTAAAATACCCCCACTTGGTGTGTGGGGGGGGGATGCTGTTCACTTTATAAGGAATGGCCTAGGAAAAATGTTGGTGTGGAACTCAATAAAAAGGATGGAGAAAGGTTATGATATATGGTTTAAGATTTAAGTAGCGTTATTTCATTTTTGTCTTAAATACTTGTTATTTTTATCCTATAAGTACAGTGAAAGCATTCTAGCTTTCCAACGGCAGCAAATTCACCAAGAAGCCTCTGGCTATTTGTTGCCAGTTCCACTGTGGGAGGGCATCTGTTTAGTGCTGGACAACCTTACAGTCAGGAAGGTCTTTTTTTATATGCTTTGTGCTTGTTAGAAAACATTTACTTGTGGTCAGATTTATGCTTTTTGTTGTTGTTGTTTTTTAAAGCCTGATAAATGCCAGCAGCTCAGCATCCAGAGTCTTCTTGCTTAGGGATTATATTTAAGAAACCAATCTGGGACATTTTAGACTCAGAAGAACATTATTCAGTCATAAATTATTGCCCCAGGGTACTAAACATTATCGAGATTGGTTTCCTGTCATTGAAGAATGACTTGACGTTTAACAAAAACCAAGAAGCCTAGTGCCTGTCACTGTTGTTGAAATAGGGTTTGAGAAACCCTGTCCAATTCAAGAGAGCCTCTCAGTGGCTGTGAAGAGAAAGCTCTGAGAAATATATTCCCCAGTGTGGATTTGCTAGATTGGGGATGTGTGTTCCATTTTGAACTGTGATCTTTCGAAACACTTTATCTGCTATATATGTTCGTTCATTTGACTAGGGAGTGGGAAGAACCTTATGAGAAAAGGTCAGAGTGACCTGTGGTCAGTTATTACAAAGCTAGGCTGCTGGTGGGAGAATTAGTAGATGACATGATTTGGGGGACATGACCAGGACTAGTTCACCTAAAATTATTTATCCCATGTGTCTGCACAAGTACCACTATCACCTTTTAGGGGATAAAAATCGCCTGTCTAAGAATCACGCACTTGCATGGAGACCTAGAATTGAATAGGGGGAGGAGCTCAGGTTTTCAGGTCATTCAGGTGTCATCCTCATCAGTTGATGATAGATCAATTGATTCTATCAATTACATCCTCTTAGAGATAGGAAGAGGTACACTAACACGTATGCTCTTTCCCCCCATTCATTAAAAAGATGTGACTTTTGGCATGTATTTATTTCTACAAAATGCTCTAACAGCCTCCTTACTGAAGCTTTTGTCTATGTTTTGAGCCTGCAAAGCCAATGTATGTGTAGCTCAGACTGTAAGCTCTGTAAAGGCAAAGGTCATTTCTATTGTGCCCACAGATGTATCCCCAGGACCTCACAGTGAGTGCTCAATAAATATCAGTTGAATAAAGAGTAGGAAGGTGGATGTGTCTCTTTGGACTGACATTGCCTGGCTCAGTAAGACTTCATTATTTCCTAAGATGGCACAGTGAGATAATTTAGTTGTAGCTAATGTGAACAACTCAAAATACCTTATCAACAGTTACTGCATATCTTTTCGTAATATTTTGTATTTTCCATGTGAGTGGCTCATTTTACACAATTCCTTCTGAGAGGTGGGCAGGGCAGGTATTATTTGTTCCCAATGTATAGAGCTTGTTTAAATAGCAATTTAAAAGCACCATGTGTCATGAAAAGAGTATATTCAATGACATTTACAAAGTGAATCTTATTAGAATAGGTAATGTGAAGATCTGTGAATGAAGGGGAGTTCCATGATGTTCTAGATTAAGGATTTCAACCTGGTAGTAAAGAGAACAGTTGATTACTCGGCACTCCAAGTGAATGTCTAAAGTTGACCGGGCAGAACATCTCTTACGATGTTTTACTCAAAGAAAGGAGATTCGTTTTGATCATTGTTCCCTGAGGATGCTTTTATTTTCTCTACGATCCAGAGATCATCTTCCCCTCCAGTTCTTTCAGAAACAATACCTATTCCTTGCCCCTGCTCTGACCATGTCCAAATCCTGTATAAGGACTGTTATGTGTCTGCCTCCCTACTTATGGCAGAGGCATTTATGACTCACGGAATGTCCACGTGTTCCCTCACATTTACTCGCCTTTTGTAGCAAAGCAGGGCAATGTGACAGCTTCTGGCCAATGGGTTGTCGCAGCAGTGATGCATGCCGTCCCAGACTCAAGCGTTTAAGGGTCCACGTGAAGCCCTCCAGCTCTCTCCAGCTCTGCATTAGTAATGTGGAGAGTGTCGGGATGTGGCGCATCTGTCAGTCTGGGTCCCTGAGTCGCGATGTGAGCAGGCCCTTCCTCTTGTCCACATGTCTGCTTCAACCATGCAAACATGAAGGGTAAATAAACCTTTGGTATGTTAAACTTCTGAAGCCTCAGGGTCAATTTGTTAATGCCTACCTTGGCTTATACACCATTAGACTGTACTCTCCTTAAGGGCAGAGACTGTGTGTGTGTGTGCGCGTGTGCGCACGCACAATATTTAAAAATATTTGTATCCCAGGCACCTCACACAGTGCTTGGCATATGGTAGATGCTCTTAGTGTGTTCCTTGTTGAAGGGACAAATTCATGGAAAACAGTATCTGAATGCATTCATGTTTGGCCAAGTTAGGTATTCACATTGAATACAACATGAGCTGTCTTGTCTAATTCTGAGGTGTTGACTGTCCTGAGTCCTTCATTACCCCCTTGTCTCCAGCCCCCCCTCCTTAGACATGTTCTTTTTTTTTTTTTTTTTTTTTTTTTTTTTATGAAATTTATTGACAAATTAGTTTCCATACAACACCCAGTGCTCATCCCAAAAGGTGCCCTCCTCATTACCCATCACCCACCCTCTCCTCCCTCCCACCCCCCATCAACCCTCAGTTTGTTCTCAGTTTTTAAGAGTCTCTTATGCTTTGGCTCTCTCCCACTCTAACCTGTTTTTTTTTTTTTTTTTTCCTTCCCCTCCCCCATGGGTTCCTGTTAATTTCTCAGGGTCCACATAAGAGTGAAACCATATGGTATCTGTCTTTCTCTGTATGGCTTATTTCACTTAGCATCACACTCTCCAGTTCCATCCACGTTGCTACAAAAGGCCATATTTCATTTTTTCTCATTGCCACGTAATATTCCATTGTGTATATAAACCACAATTTCTTTATCCATTCATCAACTGATGGACATTTAGGCTCTTTCCATAATTTGGCTATTGTTGAGAGTGCTGCTATGAACATTGGGGTACAAGTGGCCCTATGCATCAGTACTCCTGTATCCCTTGGATAAATTCCTAGCAGTGCTATTGCTGGGTCATAGGGTAGGTCTATTTTTAATTTTCTGAGGAACCTCCACACTGCTTTCCAGAGCGGCTGCACCAATTTGCATTCCCACCAACAGTGCAAGAGGGTTCCCGTTTCTCCACATCCTCTCCAGCATCTAGAGTCTCCTGATTTGTTCATTTTGGCCACTCTGACTGGCGTGAGGTGATACCTGAGTGTGGTTTTGATTTGTATTTCCCTGATAAGGAGCGACGCTGAACATCTTTTCATGTGCCTGTGGGCCATCCGGATGTCCTCTTTAGAGAAGTGTCTATTCATGTTTTCTGCCCATTTCTTCACTGGGTTATTTGTTTTTCGGGTGTGGAGTTTGGTGAGCTCTTTATAGATTTTGGATACTAGCCCTTTGTCCGATATGTCATTTGCGAATATCTTTTCCCATTCCGTTGGTTGCCTTTTAGTTTTGTTGGTTGTTTCCTTTGCTGTGCAGAAGCTTTTTATCTTCATAAGGTCCCAATAATTCAATTTTGCTTTTAATTCCCTTGCCTTTGGGGATGTGTCGAGTAAGAGATTGCTACGGCTGAGGTCAGAGAGGTCTTTTCCTGCTTTCTCCTCTAAGGTTTTGATGGTTTCCTGTCTCACGTTTAGGTCCTTTATCCATTTGGAGTTTATTTTTGTAAATGGTGTGAGAAAGTGGTCTAGTTTCAACCTTCTGCATGTTGCTGTCCAGTTCTCCCAGCACCATTTGTTAAAGAGGCTGTCTTTTTTCCATTGGATGTTCTTTCCTGCTTTGTCAAAGATGAGTTGGCCATACGTTTGTGGGTCTAGTTCTGGGGTTTCTATTCTATTCCATTGGTCTATGTGTCCTTAGACATGTTCTTGTCTGTAAGGTCCAGGGTGTTGACTGACCTGCTTGGCATTCTGGGAAAGAAAAAGGTAGAAAACCCTTGACATTTTGTTTAGTCGCTTCCCCCTGCTCAGCCCATCTTCTCTCACCCTCAGCTGTCTTCATTTTTATACCTCTGCCTCTGAATTGTATTTGAGACAAAACTCAAGCTCTGACTTGACATTTCCTCTGGCTGAGAAAATTGGGAACAAATAATTATAATTTTGACATCTGGGCTCTTTTCCTGTGCTGTGTGTTATAGCAAGCACTTTACCTGAATGAATTTCTTAAATTCTTACAACAGTCTATACGATAACGACTCATATTAACCCTATTTTACAAGGAAGAAATTTTGGGGCACCATGAAAGTAGTTCGCTTTAGGTTTCGCAGCAAGTGTGAGTAGCAGAACTGGAATCCCTGTCTAGGCTATCTGAGGTCAGGGCTGATGCTCCTAGCCATTAGGTGCTTCTCCAGCCTCATTGTCCTATTTGTAACCTTCTCTAGAGCTTCCCTGGATGCTGGACCCAGTGTCTGGACCCCACGTCTCCAGCACCCTGGCCCTCACTTACCCCACTGGCCACGGCTCACAGTCCCATATCTTCAGATTCCTTTGCTAGAGCAATTATTTCATACAGTTTTGTTTTCTCTTTTCCTGAACACTGTGCTAGCTTCCCTGTCAGTTGCTTTGTCCTCAGGACCCTTGGAGCTGAGCAGTACCCCTACCCAGGACCTCTCCCTCCCTGGGCCAAGAGGGATGGTCAGTCCTTCTACCTGGTCCTCTGCAAGACCTCTCCCTCCCCTGGCTGGGAGGGATGTCTCAATCACTTCTAGGCTTTAGGAGGATGTTGTTCTGAGGCATATTTTCTGACTTTATTCTCAACTGTCAACACTGAGCATTTAGGGCCACGTTGTTCCTTTGATGGGCAGCCACAAAATCAAATTGCTTGGCTTGTCTCCACAGTGATGTTATCCTCATAGGTCAGAGGACTTCATGGGGAATGCTCTGAAAGTTCATAAGACTTGTTCAGCTTCTTAACAGACATACATAGACTGGGTGCTGAGGATGCTTTGTGCTGTTTCTAAGATGTTAGAGTCTAGAGAAATCTGAGGTTTCTCAGGTTGAGACATCCCTCCCAGCCAGGGGAGGGAGAGGTCTCACAGAGGGCCGGGTAGAAGGACTGCCCATCCTTCTTAGCCGGGGGATGAAGAGGTCTCTGGTAGGGGGGATGCTCGGCTTAAAGGGTCCTGAGGACAGAACAACTGACAGGGCTTCCATTTGTTAGGTTCTGAACACTCTTCATCAATGTATTTTTTAAAAAAACTTTTTGTATGGATACAATGAATGTACACATCTTCAGGCACAGTTTTAAGTAAGACCCAGGGTAGGAAGTTATTTCCAAGAGAGAATTCCCTTAAAATTTCTGTGAGTTGATTTACTCCATAGTAAGTCTTTGAGTACCTCCAGAGTTTCTGTAGGAGGGTCTCAGAGGAAGGGTCTGTCTTCTTCCTGACTTTATATAACATTTATTATACGGTTCTTCTGTTTTTTGTTTTTCTAAAACAATGTATGCTCATTGTAGAAAATGCAGAGAAGTTGTTGTATCCAAGTCTAAGTGGGCTCTTGCTGAAATTTTTGATGCCTCTGTATGTAAATCTCTGCTCCTCACTTAAACCACTAGACACTAGACTGACATTTAAAGTCAGGCCACTACACTGTGGGTTCAGGGTGGCAACTGGGGGCTCTGCTTGGAGTGAATTATGCCCTGTACGCTGTTGAGGAGAGGGTCAAAAGTGCAGCTGCGAGCTGAGAGACAGAGAGCCCAAGAGAGCAGAGGGGCCCCCAGAGGAGTGTGGTTGTGCTGCCCCAGAGAACTCTCACCACGAGCAGTACTGTCCTCACCAATAACGGTGGGTGAAAGTAATAAACAGCACTTGGATCTGGAATTCCAGACAGCCACAAACATATCAGCCTAAATTTAAAGTGGCACTGCTAACAGTACATCTATAATTACATCTTATTTTATTAGTTGCAAAGGATAATTGCATCCAGAAAATTCCCAATACAAATGTATGCTACGAAGATAATGTATATGTTGCTCTGAGAAAACAATGTGGTAGAGAGGTTTCAATAATGGTAAGTGATTTTCTAGCACTCATCACTGATTAAACACCATGTGGGCTGTAGGAAAACAGGGCAAGGGGAGCTGCCAGAAGTCAGGATGTCTGAATCCTCCCTAGACTCTCAAATCTTTTACCCTCTCAACTCTCTGCCCCTAAGTGTCTTGGGGGGTGGTTGGGAATAGCTTTAGAAAACATGAGGCAGGCATTTACATTCTTGGGACTGGATGCTCAGGGAGCTGACTTTGGTAGAGCTGAGGTTAGGCCCGCCCTGGTGCACGCACCATTGGCAAAGTGATTGTGATAATATACCCTTGCCCTTTCAAGATAGCCTACTGAATTCAGAAGGGGCATCGAATGCCATGCCTTTCCTCATCTAAGCGATATGAACACAGATCTCCTAACGGTTAATGTAATTGTTTTAAGCACTGGAATTTGGGAGTTTGAAATGTTGGAGATCAAACACCATGTCTTTGAATATTATAATTTTCTTGTATTAGGACTGGGCTTAATTTTTTTTATTATTATGGTATATATCAAAAACAAAACAAAACAAAACCAGAAGGCATTGTGCTGTCCATAGCAATGCTCAGAAAATCTAATTGTTATTGATGAAATTATCCAGAAACTTAAAATACTCATATCTCTACTAGAGAAATAACCACTTTCAAGCATTTTTCACATAAAATGGCAATCTTTGCTATCATAGCTTCAATTTTTATTTATTTGTCATATAAGTCATACCTTTTAAAAGCTGTTTTTAATTTAAGAAATGGTGGACTGTTCCCAGAGCCAATGAAGCAGTGATTTGACATAATTCCAAATTATGCTTTTGACTATATCTGATAACAATTGCCTGGAAATTACATGATGTATATTTATCAGTTGATCAATGAAATAGTTTTATTTTCCACTATGGTCTTTTTGGAGAGTTGCTATGGGATGGATGAGGCAAGGCACTTGAGCTGGGAGAAAGGCATGCATGGAATTAGTATTTTTTCTTTTTATCTTGTTCTTTGGAGATCCCAAAGATCTCTGTTCTTTTCCCTTACTACCTTCAGTCAACTGTCAGAAAAAGGAATAAAGGGGTAGAGGAAAGGGAAAAGAAACAAAGTGGAAGAGGGCATAAATGAGGTCCCTTTTCACTGAAGGAACTAGAACATGGCCTTTCCAAGGCTGCCATACAGCTGCTCTTTGTATATTGGAAAGAGGCTTAGTGAGGGGCCTAGAGATTCTTGCGGGCCTCAGTGGAATACATTCAGCCAATTCAGATGTTTCTAGATATATCTGAAAGATGTAGGGATAAACCTGCCTGAGGATTCTAGTTGCTTAGTGGGAATGAAAAATGCTTTGATATTTTGGGATGGGCAGCTAGTCCCAGCACCAAGAACCTTCAGGCATTGTAAAGGGTTGACATTCTACCGTGGTGGCCTAGAAGCCAGGAGCTACATGAGGAAGTGGGAGACAGCAGCACAAGAACTTTCCAGAGGCTATTTTTGAGTCCAGAGAGAATCTATGTGTATGGGTATATCTATATCTATATCTGTAGCTATAATTATCTATCTGTATGTAATAAATGTGGGCTAGAAAAATTAGTGTGATGTGTGAATGACCACATGGTAGGGCAGCCCTTATCCAGTGTGAGATGGCTGCAGGAACTCACCTTTTTTTTTTTTTTTATTAAATTTCTTTTTTTATTTTTGAGAGAGAGAGAGAGAGAGAGAGCGTGAGCCAGGGAGGGGCAGAGAGAGAGAGAGAGAGAGAGAGAGAGAGAGAGAGAGAGAGAGAATCTGAAGCAGGCTCCAGGCTCTGAGCTATAAGCTCAGAGCCTGACGCAAGGCTCAAACTCACAAAATGTGAGATCATGACCTGAGCCGAAGTTGGACTCTTAACTGACTGAGCCACCCAGGTGCCTTGGAACTCACCTTCTTTATCGGTGACCACAGACTAATTTCCCCCTCCCCACTCTTCCTTGACAACATAGACAGTCAATGCCTGGACTTCCAACCTCTCTTCATTTTCCATTCACCTCTCTGCTGGTCCTGAGTGGAACTGCTGATCGCAGGACTCTGGAAAGAGAGAGAAATAAGGAGAGTAGCTTCCCAGCCTTGTTTCTAGCTGCTTTATAATGCTATTTCTGTGTGATGATGTCAATAAATGACTTCCTAAAGGACGTTGGGGGCACGTTTATTTCATCCTTGTTATTCCTTCGCATTATTTTTTATTGCTCTGAATTTCTGGATTCCATCAGTTAGAGTGGTTTTCTTTCTCTTTCAAGGGCAGAGTCTTTCTAGGTCCTTCCATCATTATGTAACTGGGGCTGTAAAATATTCTGGGGTGTTGACTTCTTAAAATCCCCAGTGGATACGTAAGGACATTACTAATCCAAACACTTCTAAATGTCCACCAGGAAAAGAAGAACATATATTTTTAAAATTTGCTTTATGTAGGGTGGCCTCCTGAATAAAGCTGTTTGGGGACAAATTGCTTTTCCTGGGAGAATTTCAGAACTTCCTACACCTAATTAGCTTAAAACGTGTTTTAATTCTTGGTTCATTTAATCCTTCATCCATTTATTTCTTTATCAATAGATATTTATCAAGTGCTTGTTGCATACCAGTCACTGTACTGGGCACTGTATGTAGAAAGGTGATTGAGGCACAGTCTCTGATGTTCAGTGAGGAAGACAGATTCATAAGTGAGAGTTATGATGTGTTCGCAGTGGGATGATAGTGACAAGAACAGGATATCATGAGAGACCTGGCTCAGAGGGGGCATCAGGCACAGCTGGGGGCACTGGGAGGGCTCAGAGGAGGGAGTGAGGCCCAAGCTGACACTTGCAGTATGAGGAAGGTTAAGAAGGGATGCAAAGGGTCAGGGGGAGAAGGATGGAGACCGAAGCAACCCATCTGACTTGGTGAGTAGGGGCTGTTAGTGACATCAGCCAGATCCAATTCGGGTAGGATGGTGGGAGTAGAAGCTGTATTGAAGCAGACTGGGGTGACCCCCAGGGAGTGAGGAAGTGGAGATAAAAGAGAAAGGGTGGGAACAGACTGACCAGTGGCTTTGAGATAGTCTTGGTCTTTTATTTGTTTGTCTGTTTGTTTATTTGAGAGAGAGAGAGAGAGAGAGAGAGAGATGGAGAGAGAGAGAGAGAGAGAGAGAGAGAGAGAGAGCACTCTAGCTAGCAGGGGAAGAGGGGCAGAAGGGGAGGGAGAGAAAGAATCCCCAGCTGGCTTCATGCCCAGCATGGAGCCTGATGTGGGGCTCCATCTGGGGACCAACTGTGAGATCATGATCTGAACTGAAATCAAGAGTCAGTTGCTGGGGCACCTGGGTGGCTCAGTCGGTTGAGCATCCGACTTCGGCTCAGGTCATGGTCTCACAGTCTGTGAGTTCAAGCCCTGCATCGGGCTCTGTGCTGACAGTTCAGAGCCTGGAGCCTGCTTCAGATTCTGTGTCTCCCTCTCTCTGCCCCTTTCCCGCTCACGCTCTGTCTCTCTCTGTCTCTCAAAAAATGAATAAATGTTAGAAAAAAAATTAAAAAAAAAAAAAGAGTCAGTTGCTTAATCAACTGAGCCACCCAGGCCCTCTGCTCTGAGATAGTCCTAGAATCAAGAAAGTGTTTATTTATTTATTTGTTTGTTTATTTATTTATTTAATTTTATTTTCAGGGTTTGAACAATCTGTACAATGTTCCAATAACAAACACAAGGATGAAGGGCCAGGAGGGATGGGAGGGAGGGCACCTTGATGGAGCAGGATAGGTGACATGAACCTATTTGGGAGAATGAGTGGGCCTTATTCCAGAAGGCACTCTGGAAGTCATTCTAGAAAAGCAGTTAGGATAGTCTTTGTCTGTAGAGTGAAACTTACTTTTTGGTGTCCCTTTAGTTTAAAGAGACAGAGGACAGCATCCTCCCAAACTAGAAACCCCTTGGGTAGGATATAAGGCAGAAATCATAAACTCTAGTGTGAGTAGAGGGAGGTATATAGGGACTGGGGTCACCTGGAGTGTCTCTGCTCTCCTGGGGGAGCAGATGATGCAGAGCCCATATTTGTCATGGGAGGATAGGGGACCAAGAGAGGCCAGAAGTCTGGATTTTTATGTGAAAGCTCCCAATTTAAAAATGTTGGCAAATATTAAACAAACAAACAACACAGCATGTGGGTCAAACAAGATCTATCTGCTGGCCTAATCTGCCCGTGGGTACCAGTTTGCAACCTCTGATTTGGAAGACCTCTTTTAGGGGTTAAGTTTATTCTGGCATTTTCATGTGACAAATCCATCCTCCCTGAATAACTATGGAGAAAAACATTAATATGGAAAATAACATGGATAGTTGGAGAAAAGAAGCACAATAATGTGTTTAATCCTCCTAAATCTGGTTATATGCTGTGACCTTTCCAGGACTTTAATTTTAGTAAGTTGATTCCCTTATGTCCATGCCTATTAACTGAATTTTCTTTCTTCACTTTAAAGTTCTCTGAAAAGTTGGATTGCTTCAGGAACCAGAAAAGACTTAATTACTTAGCTTATTACTAAAAATAAAATGAAAAACAGTACTTTTTTTAATTCTTAAATTGGGCCCTTAGACTACAGGGCAAGTCTGAAAAAAATTATAGATACAAACAGGCAAGATGTCTGCATGTGCCAAGGGAAATTGAGAACTTACATAATTTATGTTCTGCATGGTTTTGACTATTAATCATATGTTTGTGGCAGGATAATGATTGATGATACATGAAAACCTTGTATCATATAAACCTTGCATGTAAGCCTTGCATTAGGGAGGAGGTAAGGAATGATCCTTCAATTCAGAAATTTGATGAAGTCAGCTACGAGCATGCCCTAGAACAGTGGTTCACAAACTTAAGTGTGCATCAGAATCACCTGAAGGACTTGTTAAAACATAGGCTGCTGGGCCCTGTCCCACAGTTTCTGATTTAGTAGGTTTTTTTGGGGGGGCAGGTGGAGGGGCAGGGAAGGGGGCAGGGTCCAAGATCTGCATTTCTAGTAAGTTCACAGCACCAGAAGCTGCTGCTGCTGATCCAGGGACCATCCTTTGAGAACTTCGATTCTAAAACATCTCTAGGCTTTATTATTTATAGATATTATAACTGGATCATATTATGTTTACATTTGCTTAAATTCATCAAGTCTCTTGCTTTGCTAAATTGCAATAAATTGCTAATGCTGATGTATGCTTTTGAACCACTGGACTGAAGATCTGTTATTAGTTGTGTGAGAAGAGAAGAGGTGCTGGTCCAAGCAGGAAGAAAGTCTTTACCATATATGGCCCAGGTTGTCTATTCTCTTTTGGATGCTGTTGTTTCATCTGGGGTGGACTTGGTGACACAGATATCTTGATTATCAAGCTATTGACTATCAGCTCCAAAACCCACCCTCTGCACTGTGCTTTGTGATGCAGGGGTTAGAACTCTGCCATCTGCTGGGCCAGCGGGCTCCCAGCTGGGTTCTGCCAATAGTAGGCCCTACAGGGGATCTGCAAGGATGGGAGAGGAAGGACTGGATCCTTTCGGTCTACTACTTGTTTTTGCCAGTGTTGCCCCAGCAATGATTATTCAGTTGGGCAGTGACCATTGGTTCCAGTTTCCAGTTTTTCCCCCATTCTCAGAATAAGGCTCATTGCACCCCCTCATAAATATAGCTCCAGACAGCTAGTGCCTTTTTCCTTGGAGAGCTGGGTTTTAGCACCATAGTCGTTCCTCCAAGTTCTAGAGATACCAATGCTAGCCAAGCAGCACATTTCCTTGGAAGTCTGAGTCCTCATTCTTCAAGGTTGCTACTTAAGTCTTCTTCTTTCTCTCTTTCTTTCTTTCTTTCTTTCTTTCTTTCTTTCTTTCTTTCTTTCTTTCTTTCTTTCTTTCTTTTTCTTTTTAAGTGTTTGTTTATTTTTGAGAGAGAGACAGAATGCAAGTCAGGGAGGGGCAGAGAGAGAGGGAGACACAAAATCCTAAGTAGGCTTCAGGCTCTGAGCTGTCAGCACAGAGCCCAACATGGGGCTCAAACTCATGTACTGTGAGATCATGACCTGAGCCAATGTTGGAAGTTTAATGGACTGAGCCACCCAGCTGCCCCCAGACTTCCTGTTTCTAATGATTGCATTTGCCCGCTTTAGTTCCCCCAGCCTGAGAGTTTGTAGCTGCCTCTTGCTGTAACTATCTCAGTGTTACCTCAAAGTTCCCTTTTGTTTTTCAGTCCTTCAATATTTGTTTAAATAATTCCTGTATTAAATTCTCTCTTTTAAAAAAGTAACTGGTGGGTTTTTGCTTTTCTGACTGAACACTGATAACCAGTAGTGTCCATCTTACTGTGGTGCTGGACTGCACATCATGTTACTGCTTTTAAATTCCAGAAGTTGGTAGTGTCATGTGCTTCGGGTCAAACACCAGTCTAGATGTTGCTGTGAAGGCATTTTTAGATGTTATTAATATTTAAATCAACAGACTTTAAGTAAAGCAGATTACTCTCTCTAATGTAAGTAGGCCTCATCCAGTCAATCGAAGGTTTTGAGACCAAAGACTGAGGTTTCTGAAAGAGGAGGAATTGGGCCTCAAGATGACGACATAGAAACTCTGCCTGAGTTTCTAGCCTGCTGGCCTACTCAGTCAGTGGATTCAACCCTTACCTGAATTTCCAGCCTACTGGACTAGCCACCATAATCAAGTGAGCCAATTCCTTAGAACCAATCAATCAATCAATCAATCAATCTATCAGTCCTATTGGTCTATTTCTCTGGAGAATCCTAATACAATACAGGCGGGCTCAGGAATCTGCATTTGAACCAGCCCTCCAGGTGATTATGATGAGTTGGGCTGTGAACCTTTACAGTGAGAGTTTTAGAGAGAGTGGAAAAGACCGTAGAAATGGTCCCCAAGTGCTTTTGAACAATTAGTTCATTTGTACATGTATTCATTAGCTATTTCTCAGGGGATAACCATGGGTCTAGGAACTATTTCAAGCATTGGGCATATGGCAGCATGCAAGACAAATCTATGCATCTCTTTCCAGGGTACTAAGTTCTCACTCCAAAGGACTTTAAAGATGCATCTTCCTGAGCAATTAAAAAAATAAGACCTAGTATACATTTTAAAGGTGTTCAGCTATCTCCCCCTATTTTTACACTAAAGCATTTCTCTTGTTTTGGTAAAAATATTTTAAACTAAATTCAAGAAGTATTTACTGCGTGCCAGGCATTATATTAAATACTTTCCCCTTTAGGGGTTCACAGTTTAGGGAGGAAAATAAGCTAGCTACTAAAATACAGCAGAATTGTTCTAAAGCATGAATGTGGTATCCTGGCAGGGCAGGAAGGGCTCCATCCTGAGGTTAGCTGTCGAAGGCAACCTCTTCTTTAATCTGTCTGAGGGGTGTGACTTGACACAAGACTTTCCTTGAATTGATAGAGTTGTGTTGCTTTGTATAAAGCAAACCAAGCTACCAGGACTGCAGAATCAAGCTACCAGGGTAAGGGTACCCCATCATTCCAACCTGCACCACAGATCCTGAATTTAGTTTCTGTTGGCTTCTCTTTAATTGGTGCCAGACTCATTGTTGGTGTGTGCGTGTGTGGAGTTGAGGCAGGAGGTATTGAAACTGAAACTGCTGAAGGGAGACAAGGCTTTTTCTTTTTTTTGCAATGCTATGCACATTTGAGAATAAGTTTTAATTACCATATGTAATAAAATTAAGGTAATAATATTCTTATTGATAATATGGCTTTTTTCTTTGAATGTTGTATTTAGTAAGTGCTTGGTTCCAAGTTTCTCATAAGGAACAGATTTTCCAGGAGATCTCAAAGGAATGTGCTGCATATTTCATGTGCAGATACGGAAGAACTGGAGTAGATTAGTATCTAAAGAATACATGTATCCTGAAATAAAGACAGTTCACTCACATTCAAACACTACTTTAAGTTACTGGGTCCAACTTCAAAATATACTTTTGAAGATAATTTTTTGAAATCACATGGCCATGTTCAAATTAATTGAGGTGAAAGGAAAGTTAATGCTTGATTTATTCACCAGTGAAAACAGGAGAATTTCTGCATCGTAAATCTTTTTATGCCACAATATTTGAGTTATTCATCTTTTGTGAAGATGATGCCAGTAAGGGCATTCTGTTTGTATCTTCATGTTTGATAGTTAAATCATTTCATTTTTATCAAAGAAAGAAGCCCAAGTTCTTATCACTTTATATTGTCATCACAGAAGTTATACATACACATACCTGCATGTCCAGATACACATGCACACATACACACAGTAATCACATATCATAAATGAACAACTTGATAAACTCTTACTAGCTGAGCTCACCCATGTAACCAAAATCTGGAGGGAGACATAGAATATCACCGGCACCGCAGAAAACCCTCATGCCTCCTTCAAGCCTTACCCCTCCCACAAGCGTAATCACTATCATGCTTCTAATAGCATAGCTTAGGTTTGCATATTTTTGTAATTTATATAAATAATACATTATACACTCTTTTGCTTATATTTTATTTAATGTTTTGATGTGGATGTATACATTGACTCATGTTGGCTAATATTTGAATAAAATGGCAAGGAGCCCTTTTCAAATGTTGAAAAGCATGTTTTTTGAGAAGACTTTAGCACACACATTCTCAAAAGCTCTGAATTCCTTTTGGGATTTTCTCTAAACTCTAGAGTGTCATAGCCAGTAAGAGCTGAGAGGTATAAACAATAGAATATAAAATATCCGTTAATAATTTTTATATTGCTTACATGTTAAAATGTTTATCATATTTTGGATATATTGGGTTAAATAAAATATATTATTAAAGATAATTTTATCTGTTTCTTTAAAAATATGGCAACTAGGAACTTTAAAGTTACATATGAAACTTGTATTATATTTCTATGGGTAGCATTGATTTAAAGAGTCAGCAGGGCTCAGAGGGGCTTAGTGACTTGAATAGTAAAGATTCTGAGTAACATTCTCTTGATGACATCAGCTTTTATGATTTTCCCAGTGGACAGTGTCCTGCTCTAAGCTCTCAGGTAAAAGGCCGACACACTGATAGTGCCTAGATTTGGGGGAGAGGGAGATTTGCTCACCTTGCTGTACTTCTGCCATATCTTTAGAACAAAGTTGCTTCAGAAATGCATCAGTTTAACCAGCAACTTCTGTATTTTCATCCTGCGTTATGCCTTGGTTCAAATTGGTCCTCTTGCTGAAAGGGCCTCCTTTCTTCTACTCTCCATTAGGTAGTACCTGTCCCTCACTTCTTCTCTAGGCCTCCCTTCTCTAGCTAGAACAGGCATGGATTCCAAAAGATTCAATTTGCAAAAGTTTGTTGCAAGTCAGTATGGGGTGTTCATTATACACTTTCACAACAAGTCACAGTAGCGGCTTGGGTCCTCAGTCAGCTGATTAGGCTATTTTACTCATAATATACCTATAATAGTATTTACATTTCTATTTCAGATATGCTAATTAGAGACTGCAGGGGATACAGTAGCCTCAGAATATGTAACAGGAAGCACAGTCCCTGTTATAGAGGAGGGGAGGGTGGCTAAATGCTCACCAACAATTTATTAGACTTCTGCATAAGTGAAGAAACTTCAGTCACTTAGACATCCAAATTGGGTGAAATAGACAGAACTGTGCCCTGGACATAGGATCCATGAAAATGTTGGGTTAGTCATTTTTCCAACTGGAAAATCTATGGGAAAGCCATGCCCTTAATGCACTAAACTCTGCCCTGAGTTTGTTTGTTTGTTTGTTTGTTTGTTTCCTTCCTTCCTTCCTTCCTTCCTTCCTTCCTCCCTCCCTCCCCCCGTTTCTTTCCTTCCTCCCTTCCTTCCCTCCTTCCTTCCCTCTCTTCCCTTTCCCTCCTTCCTTCCCTCCTTCCTTTCTTCTTCCCTTCCTTCCCTCCTTCCCTTCCTTCCCTCCTTCTTTCCCTCTCTTCCCCTTCCCTCCTTCCTTCCCTCCTTCCTTCCCTCCTTCCTTCCTTCTTCCCTTCCTTCCCTCCCTCCTTTCCTTCCTTCCTTCCTCCCTCCCCACTCTCTATTTCCTTCCTTCCTTCCCTCCTTCCCTCTTTCCTTCCTTCCCTTCCCTCCTTCCTTCCTCCCTCCCCACTGTTTCTTTCATTCCTTCCTTCTTCCCTTCCTTCCTTCCTTCCCTCCCTCCTTCCTTCCCTCTCTTTTCCTTCCTTCCTTCCTTCCTTCCTTCCTTCCTTCCTTCCTTCCTTCCTTCCTCTTTGCCTCTCTCTCTCTCTCTCTTTCTGTTCCTCCCTCTCCACTTTCTTTTGAAATATTTTGTAAAGCACTAGACTCTTAGGTCTTTGCTCTATGTCACTTTGGGTTCTTATCACTCAAGAGTCTTCTTCATCCTTATGATCTGGGGTGAGAAAAACTTCAGACTTTTCCAACTTTGCAACACCACCTGAATTTCTGACATATTTATTTTCAAACCAAGCAGTTTTCCTGAGTTCACATCTTTCATGTAATTTTTCTGCCAAATGCAGTCAATAACAACCAGTGCATATTAAAATTCTGTTTTCCAGCTTGTCCCTTTGAGTTGCAAGTTTTTTTTAGGTACTTCCCAGGTTACTCAGGAAACAGTTAACCAAATGTAATAAGCATTATCAATTGTTCAGCCTCTGGTAATAGTTTTCTTAGTGCTTGCTGCCTAACTGCCAGTGTCACATATATTTTTTTTTATTAAAATTTTTTTATTGTTTATTATTTTTGAGAGAGAGAGAGAGAGACAGACAGACAGAGAGCAAGCAGGGGAGAGGCAGAGAGAGAAGGAGACACAGAATCAGAAGAAGGCTCCAGGCTCTGAGCTCTCAGGACAGAGCCTCACGCGGGGCTCGAACTCACAGACCATGAGATCATGACCTGAGCTGTATTTGGCCGCCCACCCGACTGAGCCACCCAGGAGCCCCTCCAGTGTCACATATTTAATGTTTGTTGTTGTTGTTTGGACATCACTGTCTCACATTGGGTATCAACATTTGTGTTTAGTCAGGATAGATAAAATTATGATTTATTAACAAATCTCAGTGGCTTAGCACATTGAATACTGCCAGGTTGCTCCCCAGAAGGGCTATTCCCACTGGGATTTCATAAAAGTTTCCTCCATTTGGCCCCACATTATCTAGAAAGTGTCCTATTATCCAGCCTTCGAAGTTTTGCCAATCTAATGGTGTGAAGTGGTTGCTCATTGTTTTAACTTGCATTCCTCTAAGGACGAATGAATTTGTACATCTCTTCAAAAGTTTGTAGTCTTTTAGGTTTCTTTTTTGTAAATTGTTCATTGTCCTTGTTCATTTTTTTCTATTGGTGTTCTTCCTTGGTTTGTTATTTTTAGAGGTTCTTAATATATTCTATTAGTCCTTAATTGGTTTTACACACACATGTTTTTCCTTCAATTTATCATCTGTTTGCTAACTTTATCAATGGTATACTTTAAAAATTTTGTCATAATCAATTATTATAACAATTATTTTGCTTTGAGCTTTTAAGTTTTTATTTAATACTTCTTGCTTTTATGTCACAAATATATTTTCCTATATTTTCTAATATCAATTTTGTAGACATTTCTTAAAATAAAAAAATATTTTTAACGTTTATTCATTTTTGAGAGAGAAAGAGACAGAGCGTGAGTGGGGGAGGGGCAGAAAGAGAAGGAGACACGGAATCCGAAGCAGGCTCCAGGCTCTGAGCTGTCAGCACAGAGCTCCACGTTTGGCTTGAACTCATGAACTGCAAGATCATGACCTGAGCCGAAGTCGGATGCTTAACCAACTGAGCCACCCAGGCACTCCTTTTTATTTTTATCTGTAGAGTGAGCCAGTTTTGCCAAAAGCAGGACCCTGTCTTTAACCTGTTTATATCCCTTCCATAATATAGAACGGTATGCATCCACAAAATATCCGTTGGTTCATTTAATTAAAAAAATGTTATATTTCTAAATTGCTATCTCAATTGAGATTTTTTGGGAATTACTTATATTATGTTCCCTCATTATAAGTGTGATTAACCCCCAGAAAGTACTGTAAGCTTCAGAGTACTTTTAAAATTGTTGCCCTTGATGACCAAGTTTAATAATTGGCTCATTTGAGCTTCAATGGAAGGTTTTTGCTTTCTCTTAAAATGCAGCTATATTGGGAGAGGAGAAAGATGTTGAGAGGGGTCCAAGGACCTAGCAAGGCTTGGATACAGCCATCTCTGGTGTAGGTACCCATTATGTCTTACCAGTTAGGACCAAAGACTGGCAAAAATCCCAATATTTTGGCTTTTATCAAATACATGAATTCACACACAAAAATGCACATATCTTATATTACCTAAGTTCTTGGGACTCTCATTTATCTGTTACCAACTCTTCATTCATTTCTCACACTTCCAAATCTTCTCACTCCACTCAAATGTTTTCAAACTTCATTACTCAGTGACAGTAGACTGACTCTGCCTCTTACTTTATTGAAATGTTAAGATCATTCAACACAACTCTTTTTCACCTGAACATTTCTGGTTCTGAGCATCCTTCTCTGTTATTTTGAAGACACAAGTGCCTCTCCTCCTTTATAAGGTTTAACTTTCCACCAATGTGTTGACCTCATCTCTTTGTTCTCCTTTTTTTGGATTTTGCTTTGTCAGTTATCCTATCTCTTGCCTTTGTCAAATCTCCCGTTGTGCTGGAGCTTCTTTTTGTATGATCATATTCACATAGCTCCTAACAGAAGAAAACCTCACTTTGAAACAACCTCTCTTATGTGGTAATAACACAAACTGGCTTACGTAACATCTACTTCAAGCTCTTTCCTGTTCTATAGGGGTTTTATGTATAAAATGGACAATGTATACAAAATGTATATAAAACCTACATTTCCCAGAGTACATTGATCCGGGGTTCTGGGTGTGATTTAGGCTCAGTCTGTTAGAGATACCTTCTTGAGATTTGGAAAATGGAAATAAAATGAAACGTCACGAGGCCAGACTCACACTTCTGGCCATGAAAGCTGCGTGGTTTTATGATGTGGCTTTGGGAGTCACTCTTGGAAGATTAGCCTTAAATCTGTCTTTTCAAACTTCTCACTTTTTGGCAAGCCATTTCATAATTTGTCATAAAAGTGTCCTTTCTACTTAAACTGGCTAGAAGGTTTGGGCAGTTTTCAGAGGTTCTGTGTGATATATACTAGCATCACCTGACTGTGAGTAGTCATGGCACTATAGCCCAGCCCCGGGTGGCCTTGAAGAAGAGTGGTAAAAGGAGAACCTCCCAATGGGCTGGACATTGACCACAGTGCATGGTTGCACTTGGCCTGGTAGAAGAGACATCCTGGTTCATAGACAAGGGCTAATGGTTTGGCTAGAATCTTAAGCACTTGAAAACGACACACGGAGGAATCTGGTGACAAGGACGTCTGAGGAAGAGATATAGGGATAAACCTCCCCAAATGGGCAGAGGATGAATATATTTATGTCCTATATGAACATTCACTGGGAAGCAACCTTAGTAAGGATGATCAAAATCATTGGGTGGACAAGATGAGTGGCTCTGTTCAGTTTCCTTCCCCAGCCACCTCTATCCTTATTCGATGAGCTCATGAATAATGTGGCTAAAGCAGCAGGGCTCGAGGTTATGCATGGTCTCAACAACATGGACTTCCATGCAACAGAAGAAATGGGGAATCAGCTAAGCTGTAACCTGTAGTGGTAGAGACCAGCACCCGGCCTTCAATATGGTACTCCCCAGGGGATCAGATGCCACTGTTGGCAGACTGATTACACTGGATTACTTCTGTTGCAGAAGGAGCAGCACATGTTCTCACTAGAATGTACCCTTACTCTGAATACAGATTTGGCTTTCTTGTTTCTGCCAAAATCACCATCTGGGAACTTTAAGAATGCCTTATTCATCATCATGGTATTTCATGTAGTGTTACTTCTGAGCAATGGACTCATTTCATAGCAAATAAAGTGTGGCAATGGATTCCTGCTCAATCAATTCACTGGTCTTACCAAGTTCCCTAACACTCTAAAGCAGCTGGCCAGATAGAATGGTGGAATAGCTTTGAGAAGACTCAGTTAGGGTGCAAGCTAGGTAGGAACACCTTCAGTGGCTGAGGGAATGCCCTCAAAGTGGTATATATGCTCTAATTCAGTAATTAATACATGGTATTTTCTCACTCATGGCAGGATTGATGTACCCAAGAAATCAAGGAGTGGAAATGGGAGTAGCTTCTTTCACTATTAACCCTAGAATTCTATTAGCAAAGTTTTTTTTTTTTTTCCTATCCCTGTGACTTTGAGTTATGTAGGAGACTTAGTTTCCAATAGAGGACATTTTCCACTAGGGGATATAGTAATGGTAGCATCAAACTGGAAGGTGAAGGTGTCACTTGGCCACGGGTGGTCCTCATATCAATGAATCAATAAGCAATGGTAGGGGGATTACTGCGTTGTCTGGGAGAATTGGTTCTCACTATTGAAGTTTGTTACTAAACAATGAGGGTGAGGAGGAAAGTGTCTGGGATTAAGGTGATCCCAGGAGAGCCTCTTTGTACTCCTAGGTTCCGTGATTAAAGTCAGTGGACAACTATGCTATCCAACTCAGGCAGGACTTTTAACAGCCTGGACACTTCAGGAATGAAGTTTTGGGTCACCCCATCAGGCAAAGAAGTATGACCAGCTAGAGTACATGCTGAAGGCAAAGGGAATATGGGTATGGGAAGGGAAAGAGAATGGGTAGTGGAAGAAGGAAATTATAGATATCAGCTAAGACCATATGACTAGTTGCGGTAAAAAGGTTTGCAGTAGTATAAGTTTTTCTTTTTTCTTTTGATAGGAAATATACATTATAAATTATATATAATATATAATTATACCATATATAACATATATGATACCTGTATCTAAAAATTATTTGCCCCTCTTCCATTTCCCTTTCATCTAACCTTATATCTCAGTAAAGTTATAGGCTATCAAAGGGAAAGTGTGACTTAGAAGAAGAAGCATCACCAAAAGATGGATAAAGGGACTTTGTATCTTTTTTGGGGAGAGAGAGTTAGTGTTTTATATTGGACAAGAGTTACATAATGTTAGGTAGAGGAGTGACTTTGAATGTATTCTTCTTTGGAAGTTAAGTATAGTTAAAAGAGGTATATGGACAAGGGGAAGACTGTGGTGGCTTTGCCATATGTCAATTAGGCTAAACTTGAGTTTCCCAGAATTCATTTCCTCTGTGATTTCTGATTATAATGACGTTAGCATTGACTACAAAAGAAATATGCATGAACTTTGGAGGGTGGAAATGAAGCAATAAGCCTCGTACTCTGAGATCGGTGGGGGATACAAGGCACCTGCTGCTCCTGCATGGAGAGACTGATCTGCTGGTTCGCCTTGTTGACACAGGGCAGACACTGGGCCCACATTCCAGCAGCTCCTGTCAGATCTCCTCTTTAGTTTCTCAGAATCATAGGTCAGATGTGTGCATAGCTTCATGGTGAAGGGCGCCGATTCCTTCTGTACATCACAAGCGACATTGAGGCTGGAATAAAGGTTCCAGTTTGCCCTCAGCGGTTTTCCTACTTCACACCCATCCTTTCTTTGCCTGCTAGTCCTCAGGCCTGCACCAGAAACAGAGAGACAATAGCCTTCCATTGGATTCTTTACCAGTTCTACAGTTGCATAAGGTCATCCCTACAATAAATCCCTTATTCCACATTGGTCATAGTGGTATTGCTTCTCTGTTCAATCTTGATTTATACAAATAGCTTCTGTTTTTTGTTTGTTTTTTTATTACCAGACCATGACCAATATAACTTGCCAGGTAATGGTCCACCTTTCTACTTAATTTGATAGGCCAGTGTTAAATGGCTGAATTCATTTAACTTAAAAGTTCATTCTGTATTTCTTCTTTATCAACAAACACTTGTTTCCTAATCTCTTCTCATTCATATATGCATCCAGCTAGTGTTTTCTAGACATTGTGGGAATGTAGCAACACGTAAGGTTGGTTCCTGACCTCAAGAGCTTATGAAAAAAAAAAGACATGTAAACTTGAAGTTTGATTTTTATTAGCAAAGTTCCACTAAACTCTTTAAAGGCCTTTGAAGATTGTCAAATCCAGTTCCTATTTGCTTAACTTCATCTCACTTAACATCTCCAGAAGCAATGGGGATTGGGCACTGCTAGTTATTTCCTAGAAAGTGAGCTCTATAGGAGCAGGGTTCTTGTTTGTCTTGTTTTCTGCTGTATCCCCAACACATAAAATAGTATTTAGCATGAGGAGGTGTTGATAAATATTTGTTAAATAAATGACTGAATGTATCCGCTCCTTTTTAAGATTTGTTCTTTCATTGTCTCTGAGATACTGTCATCTCTGTATTTCTTCCACTAATCCTCCCCTGCCATTTTTCATTGGTCTCTCCTCTGTAAATACAAGCCTTCCTCAATATCTTCAATTCTCTGCTTACCTCCTCCCCCAGATTATATTTATTTATTAAACAAATATTTACTGGACATTTAGCATGCATGGGAAATTATCCTACTTTTGGCTCAACAGTGAGCAAGTCAAATCTGTTTCTGTTCTGATTCTATCCAGTTGATTTCAAACACCATCTATATAAAGATGACTTCAAATATTTAGACTACTTAGATCTTTTTAAAATGGATGCTCTTAGCTCAAATTTAATATGTCCATAACAGGGTTTGCTGTCATTCACCAAAATATCCTTACTTGTAGGCACTATTATCCTTCTGTTCATCCTTTATCTTTTACAGCCTGATAGTTGTTCACTCTTGTTGCTTCTTTTTCATATCCATCCCATTCATTGCTGCTGACCTCGTTTAGCCCTTGTCAGTTCTCACCCATGTGTACTGTCAGCAATCCAACTCTGTTCCCTTGGAAGGCTCTTTATGCCCTCTTTCCCACTGCCGCAGGGATAATCTGCCTCAAAAGCTTTCAATGGCTCCATTCCTTTCTAGCATAACATCTGAGGCTGTACATCTTCTGTCCCTAAATCTCTGGATCTACATTTATGTATTTCACTATTTTTTACCCTTCCTGAACTTGTGGCCATTTCTTGGTACTTTATTTGCCAAGGGCCGATGCTACTTTCTCAGTCTGGAATGGCTTTTCACTTTCTCCAGTTGAAATCCTCTTGATTAGCCAAGTTTTGGCTCATCACCACCCAAGAAATGCACAAATTAACTCAGAAGGAATAAATTATTAATTTTTCTGATTCTTCACTGCACTTTTTCTGTTTCATATTATAGTAATTCTTCACTTGTTTTCCACCCCTGGCAGACTGTCAGGTTTTAAAAATGTTTTATTTATCTTTGTGTCTCTGACAATGGCATCTAATATAGGAACTGATGATGGTAGATGCTCAATATATATTTATTTAAATAAATATGCTGGAACAGGAAGAAAAGCACTTTACCTAGGGAGGAGGATGCAAAGTGGGAAGGGTCTCTACCAAGTGGGACCAACAAAGTACTTAGAGCCTGGGAATATCAGAGATAGACCTTTACAAATGCTGGCCAGGTGAGTGCAGGGATATAGGGGAGTTTATAGAAGGAAGGCAAGGGAGTTCAGCTATGGAAGATTTGAAACACTTTTGACCCCAGTGGTCATTCTCATTCTGAAATTATTGAAAATGCCTCTCACTTTTTGAAAAAGTCTAGTCTTGACTAATTGAAGCATCAGCCAGATCTACTTTCCATCTTTCTTAATTTCTCTTTGATGCTAGAGCCTTTAGAGCACAAATGAAAAGGGAGCTGTCTTGTGGAGGGATTATAAAAGTTGGAAGGGCTTATCATGTGATGCCTGATTTTCTCTGCCTGTAGAACCTCTGTCTTTTCCATCATAAGTATATCTTCTAAGTAGAAGTCAAGAATCTTAAGTGTTACTATATAGTAAGGATTATGCATTTGGTTGAATGTAATCCTTCTTTCCCTCTCTCTCTCTCTCTCTCTCTCTCTCTCTACACACACACACACACACACACACACACATGCCATCACACACATGAGAGATTTAAGCTAATGGACATTGGCCTATATTGTATTCCTGCTGCATCTACTCAAAAGGGGACTTGCAAACGGGTTCATTCATGACACAGTGACTCAGTGAGGAGTGGCTTTCCTGGGCTTGTATACATGATCAGGCCTCTTTGATCTGGTGACTCTGTCATTTTGAAAAACTTTAATTTTTTCCAAAACAGAAGAAAAATGCAGTTTGCTTTGTAGAGCAGAGATAGTGGTGAGGCGAGTTATTTATGAGTTATTGCAAAATACCACAAAGCAACAGCAGCCCAGGAAGGAAAGGGCAACACAGGCAACCTGTTGACAACTCTCTGGACAAATTGGAAAAGTGTGTTCCAGCGGGAGTTGGGATTAACGATGAATAAACCACATCCTCCACAGAAAATATTAAACTTGGGAGTGGAAGAGATTTCATTTCTTTGTCCAGGCATTGGTATTTAGAGCTTGCAACCAGAAGGGTTGTGGTGAAACGTTTAGTGCTAGAAGATGTATTATTATTCTCCTGGCTGTTCATCATGTGGAGGGGCCGATACGTGTTAATTCAGGATTATTAGAAATAGATGATCTTTGCAAAAAAGGGACAATTTTTACTGTAATTATTGTAAGGTACATTCTGTGGTCATCCTTTTTTTCTTATAACAAAGAATCCTGAATAAAGTTTACTTATACCAGGACAGCTTGTGTTCCTTTCATCGTTTTAAGAATCTCAACAGCATTGCTCTCAGTGTTAACATTTTGACCATCCACTTCAGATACTCCATTTTTGTCTAGAGTCTGTGGTCTACTTAACTTAGATTTCATTTTGGGGCCAGCTGTCCATGGCAACTCAGACATCATGTGCATGTTCACAGCTTGCACTGAGATGCCAACTCAACTTTAGGTCTGTTCTTTTTTTTTTTTTTTTTTAAAGATTAATTTTAACATACAAGTTTTTATTTACAACGTTTATTTATTTTTGGGACAGAGAGAGACAGAGCATGAACGGGGGAGGGTCAGAGAGAGAGGGAGACACAGAATCAGAAACAGGCTCCAGGCTCTGAGCCATCAGCCCAGAGCCCGACGCGGGGTTCGAACTCACGGACCGCGAGATCGTGACCTGGCTGAAGTCGGACGCTTAACCGACTGCGCCACCCAGGCGCCCCTAGGTCTGTCCTTAACTAGCAGGTTGTAATCTTTAGTTGCAAGATTCAGCCTTGACTGGAATCCTTACTAAGGTTCCCCACAGCCCTACATCCTTTCCTAGGGAAATTTGGCAATCACCTAGTAAGATTTTTCACTTAGATCATGTTTTGGGTTCTCAAAATATGTCTACAAGAAACTGACTATATTTTAAAAAGAAGTGGAAATTAAGAATTCATTCATGTTGATGTGTTTGTCTATTTGATAACTTTCGAAAGATCTTCCTTCATGTTTTGAGCATCAGCTCCACTTTAGCAACCAGCCAGTGGTCAGTGTTATCTTCATCTTAGTGAGGGAGACCAGATACCTGGAAACATAAGCTTCTTACTTCATGGCCAGGCCTGGCCACTTAGCCTGGTGAGAGGTTGGAACTCCTGATCTTTAGATTTTGTTCCTTTAGTCACTACTTATGTGTCCTCCAGGATCCCTTTCAGCTCATTTTCCATAAGCATTAGCCAGGTAACAAACAGAAAATTCGACATTGAAAATTTTCCAAAAAATCAGAACTTGTACTTTTTGGCACATCTAATTCTTACAGGGGGGAAAATACTTTCCAATAGCATCTGGGCATAAGAATGAGCTTCCTAACTAGAACAAGGTTCTTAAAAGTAGGAAAAGCATTTCATATTTACTTTAGGTGCCTGAAATTTCAAACTTGCGACTTTTATGTAAAACGTCTGAAAAAGGAATAGCCAGTAAAATATTGAACAGTAACGTGCCTAGTTAGTCCCTGTGTTGAAAAGGAAAATGAAGAAAGCACTGAGGACTGATTGTGAGGGACACCAAGTCAAAGGAGAAGGAGAAAAGAGAAATAAAGTAGAAACTCATTTTTTTCATATCTTGTTCTCCCCCACGCCCCAAATCTTGACAGAAGACAAGATTTGTTGTACACAGGGCCTGTAAATCTTAGGAAGAACATTTTCACATGGGCCACCTTTGCTTGTGCACACCTTTAAATTTTCAGTAATGAATCTTCTGTCCGTTGAGATTTCATGGGAAGTCAAGGGGTTTCCTTGGCCTCTACTCTATACTCTCACATTTCCCCACTTACTAAGAGCATCTTGCCTGGCAACCTCTGTCCACTAGACCATGGCAGTGCTAGCAGAATCAGAAGAAAGGTAAGGTGGACAGTATGCTTTTTCATGGGGCTTTTGAACAAGACAATCAATTTTATCTCTAATTCATAAGTGTCCTTGCTCAGCTCATGAATAAAACCCATTTTTCGTTCTTTTAAAAATGATTAATTCATCTAGATAGCAGTAGGAAATCATTTGCGATGCGGCACTGAAAAAGTAACGTACCTTCTCTGGGCCTCAGTTTCCTGTAAAAGTAGGATTTGACAAGTTTCTTTCCATCACTAGAATATTAGTCTACTTTTAGTTTATTTCTAAGCCAAATAAATGATAATATTTTCTCTTGTAAATGAGCAGGGAGATTCTGCTACTTATCCAGGTGGCCTTAAAAGTTGTTGCCTTTCAAGCACTGAGCTGTTGGTGTGGAGTTTACTTCTAAGCCACCCACTCTTTGATTGGGTGAATTTTTATTTGTATGTATGTATGTATGTATGTATGTATGTATGTAGTTACTTATCCCTCTATGAACAATGCTTACTTGTTTCTAAGAAGAGTTTAAGGAAGTCATGAGATGTTCATAAAATTCTGCATGACTTTCAGACCAAATGCTGAATAAATATAAAGTTGGGTTATCCCTAGCAGCAGCTGTCTGCAAATTGAGCCATACTCTTCATGGCAATTGCTTTTGGATAGGGAACAACGGAATGAGTTATTTCTCAGAGTACATTTTTTCCAAATTGAGAGCTTTAAGGGAGTGTTATATTTGGTTCCTTAAAGAATTAATTCTGAACTCTCCCTCATGACTGACAAAGCCCTACTGGGCCTGGCCTGTCCTGATAGATCTGACATCATTTCCCACCACTCATGTCTGTTCATGCCAGTCACTCGCCTTCTTCACGTCCTTTGGATGCTCCCGGTGGTTTCTATGTTAGGGCTTGAGTACTTTCTCTTGCCTCTAACTGGAATATTCTGTCCCCAGATTTCTGTGGCTGCCTCTTTCTTGTCTTTTGAAGTTCTGCTTACATGTCACCTTCTCAGAGAGTGCTTCAGTGGCCACCTAATTAAAACTATTTCCCATCCCCACTCCCTCCCCAGTCCAGTCATGGCCTACTCTATCACTTGGTTTCATTTTCTTCACAGCAATTAATTCTAGATAAAATGATCTTGTTCATGTATTTGTTTACTGTGTCTGTCTCTTTCCCTTGTAGAATGTTATTTCCTTTAGAGCACAAATTTTGTTTTGGTCACAACTCTATTCAACAACTATTTATTCAGTGGACAAATAAATGAATACTCTATACCATTGCTGTCCAACAGAACTTTCTCCGATGTTGAAAATGTTCTATAATTTGCACTATCCAATATGGTAGCCACTAAGTCACATGTTCCTATTATATGCCTGATATGTGGCTGCTATAATAAAGAAACTGAATTTTAAGTTTTGCTTAATTTTAATGGATTGAAATTTTAAGCCATCTCATGTAGCTGGTGGGTACCGTATTGGACACTGCAGCTCTTCTCTGTCTTTAGCACTTAGTGATTGAATCAGTAGCAAGATACCAATAGCAATGTCAATAACAACAGCAGTGGCAACTTTTGGAGTGTTCTTTTTATGTTACTTTCTTTTTATCTCTTACTGGGATCAGTGGAGAGAATACCCTCATTTTACAAGCCAATGCAAAGCCATGATGCAATTTTATTCTTTTTTTTCCCAATAAAACTTTATTTTATTTTATTTTTTTTAAATATGAAATTTATTGTCGAATTGGTTTCCATATAACACCCAGTGCTCATCCCAACAGGTGCCCTCCTCAATACCCATCACCTACCCTCCTCTCCCTTCCACCCCCCATGAAACCTCAGTTTGTTCTCAGTTTTTAAGAGTCTCTTATGTTTTGGCTCCCTCCCTCTCTAACCTATTTTTTTTTTTCCTTCCCCTCCCCCATGGTCTTCTGTTAAGTTTCTCAGGATCCACATAAGAGTGAAAACATGATGCAATTTTCAACATCTATTATTGGGAGCAGCAGAGAAAGTTTTATTAGCTGTCCTATACTTTTCAGGGTTGACCTTTTTATTATATGTTTTCCTTTTGTTAATAATCTGTTAGTCAGTTGTGTGGAGTTATGCAGCTGATAGCTTCTTAAGAGATAGGATATCAAATAGCTTTCAATTAAAAGAGCCTGATTGCTTAACTGAGTTTTTTAAAAAAAAGTATGCATCTTTTCAGAGGAAGACCTTCACTATTATATGGAACTCTTATGCCAAACTGTAATTTATTAAGGGAAAGCAAAGAGAACCAACACCCCCATTCATAGTTAAGTCAGAACAAAGCTCTTTTGTAAAGAAACTGTTTATGTACCCTCAACACTTTCAAGGCATCATTCAGGGTGTATTACCTCACAGGTGATTTACATTTTCTGTTTAGTATCACTTCTTTCCTCAGTCTGTGAAAGGAGGTTGAATGGAGAATTTTTTCCAGGTTTGCAGCTTTCTGCTGCTTAAGCTTGTAGAAATACTCCATGTATTTGGAAGTGTGCTGCTAGGGGAATAACGGTTTTAAGACTGCAGACTTGTCCATCGTTTATCATCATTATATGGTGTCTGTCAACGAAAACCATTTCCCAGAATTCCATAAGGAGTTGCTCCATGTAGAAGCATGGAGCCTTGTGACAAGAAAAAGGCATTGCAACGAAGAGTAATAGAAAGGGGGGTGCGGGGGGGATAAACAGAAGCTTTTAGAGCTAATTCATGGCTGGCGTCATCTCCATTAGCATTGGGACCGTTTGACGTTGAGTTCAGAGAACATGACCAGGGCTGGTTTCCATCTGTCATGGTGATTAATGGGAGTATTGTTAGGTAATAATAGTTTAATAACATAGCTGGAGCCAAAGAGGCACACCAAAAGTGTATATGTAATTCTAAAACCAAGAGGAACTATGGATAAAACCACAAGAGCCAGGAAATTGGGGTCCTGTTCTTAGCTCTACCCCTTAGAAAAGAGCAGCCAGGGAGACATTTTTCTCAAAATTGAAGAGAGTTAAAACAGTCCACCAATGAAGTGAAGAGAGCTGTCTTAGCTCTCAAGAAGGGTGGCGTCATGGTGATTTTAATGTACCTATGTCTCAAGGACCGAAAAAGTTTGTTAAACCAAAAATCCTCTGAGACCTTATAGTTGAGTTAACAATAGCCAATGCATTAAAGAGGAAAATAGATATTTCTTATGTTGATAGACTAGATTAAACTTTTCCATATAATATCCAGATTATATGATATGGTATGATCCAATACTCAATTCAGTGGCTATCTACCATTGATGGTAAACCTAAATAGTTAAAATTGTCTTGCTTTTGTGAGTCTGTAAGAGGCAAAATCTGTTCAACTGGTAACAACATATTTCAATGAAATTGTCCTTTCTCTCGATGGCGGCAAATGTTGGTGGGTCAGAGACCTAACATGACCCCCATACACTTAGAACCTAGACCATATGGGCTTTCACTCTAAAGTGTTGGAACTTTATAGGGGAGAAATCACTTTCTATACAGAAAATTGGCAACATGAGACTATTTACATGTTGGCTTTCCTTCCTGCCAAGTAAAGAGCCACCTGACCTAACAAGGTGCTATCCAGTTTTTACTCAGAAAATTTCCACCAAATGTATCTTAGCATGAATGGGAAAAACATTCAGAAAGTAAAAGTAGGCTTATGTAAGAGGGAAACAGAATTTGGCCAAATGCCATTCTGGACTAGGTGGCATGCTGACCTTATAAGTTATTGCTCAGTGTTTGTTTTATCATGGTATCAAGATAGTTTGAACCCTACTGGGAGAGAGGGAAGCCACGATGCACTAAAGCTAAAAAAGACACTTGAAAGTAAGTAAGGGACTTGCTCCAAGAGAAGGAATAAGAGTCTTTGTGTGTGTGTGTGTGTGTGTTGGGCGGGGGGAGGAGTGGTTTGTTTGATCCTCGTGGTTTAGACTATATTTCCTTTCCCCAGTGGTTTGTACTATATTTCTTACCCTATCTCCAGATGACTGTGCTGGGGCTCTGGGATCTAGAGCAAAGTTTTAAGATTCCCAGACCAGGTATAGGATTTGATTATTTTGGAGAGCTGATGGATGCTCTTCATCTGTGCCTGAGCATAGGCAAATGGCTATTTGAAGGTGATAGAAGGATCATTCCTATCAATCAAAACCAGAGGAGAGAGGATGCTGGATGTCTGCTGTGTATGTTTCTGTTTAAGTTTGGTTTCAGTTGGGGTGTGTCTCTACTGCACACAGTTAAAGAGGGGGGTGTGACTTCAGTGGGAGTGCAATGTTTTGTGGTTGCTTTTCCTTTCTTTGCAGCCAACAAAGAGGAGGAATTCTGATAAGATGGATCAGGGTGGGACACTTGCGTGGCTCAGTTGGTTAAACATTGGACTCTTGATTTCAGCTCAGGTCATGATGTTTGTAGATCCCCATGTTGCTTGGGATTCTCCCTTTCCCTCTCTTTCCCTTGCCTACTCATGTGTGTGCGCTCTCTCTCTCTCTCTCTCTTTCTCTCTCAAAGTAAATACATAAACTTAAAAAAAAAAAAGAATGGATCAATGTCAAGGATATTTATTGGCCCACAGTACAAGGGTGTGGAGCTTTCACATAATCAGAGAATGAGTTCAAAGTCTAGTCTTGTAGTGGTCTCATTTCAGACTTTTTCTTCCTAGGAAGCTTGTCCTGCCTTGGAGAGGTCTTGTAGTAAGAAGTCAGATTGGCTCAAGGCCCTGTAAGGAAATTCTTGTTTTCCCTTCATTTCTCTTCAACTGGTACATTTCCTGGTACATTTACTTCAACTAACATTTGCTTGTCATCAGAGTGATAGGATGAACGTGAGACTTTGATGTGAGCTGGGGATCAGAGGCCACCTGACCTCCCTCTGGTCTTGATGTAAATAGAAAAACTATCATGGGGTTTGAGGCAAAGCCCTCTGGGTAACAACAGAGTTTGCCTGGTCTTCCTCTCTGATCATTCATTGCTCTCAGAAACATCGAACAAGGAGGTGGCTGGGTTGAAGGATCGTGGGTCCCCAGCCATTATTCAAATTCTAACTTAACAAGACATGATTTATAAAGTAAACACTTTCAGTGTCTATTTTGAGGTTGCTTATATTAAACTCAAACTGCCGCATATTTTACTTCAAGCTGTGTGGACACAGATGGATCTATCTGGGATCTGAGGTACAAAATTTATAAGAGAATACAGTGATGTTCTCGTGGTACTCAAATCAAAAGGATGGATACCTTTTCTCTCTTTGGTTAGAGTAGCTGTAAATTGGCATAGTTGACTCACAATAGTGTAATGAGCATTAGCTTGGAAGTTAGGTCTATTCAGCTCTTGGTTCACTCTCATCAAGGTGCAAAACCATCTGGGTTTTTCCATTCTACAAAATGAAGAGAATTGAAGTCAACAACCTCCAAATTCCCTTTCCCCAATACTATGCTGAGATAACAAAGTGGAGGACGGAAGCAATTCCAAAGGGAAATTAGTGACCAAAGTCTCATTTGTTTAAAATACAAACATTGGGGCGCCTGGGTGGCGCAGTCGGTTAAGCGTCCGACTTCAGCCAGGTCACGATCTCGCGGTCTGTGAGTTCGAGCCCCGCGTCGGGCTCTGGGCTGATGGCTCGGAGCCTGGAGCCTGTTTCCGATTCTGTGTCTCCCTCTCTCTCTGCCCCTCGCCCGTTCATGCTCTGTCTCTCTCTGTCCCAAAAATAAATAAACGTTGAAAAAAAAATTTTAAAATACAAACATTAAAGAACACATACAAAAATCTCGAATAGGTTACTTTAAAAAGTTAAGTTTTTGATTCCTTCTTAGTTAAGTAATTAGAAAAGTTTTCTATCTTCAGTTAGTTGAGGCAAAGGCATTTTGGGAATTTGTGTATGTTTTATTTGAAATTTCTATACAATTAGTTTAATTCTTGACTTACTTAAAAGATTTTTTTCAATGTTTTATTTATTTTTGAGACAGAGACAGAGCATGAGCAAGGGAGGGGCAGACAGAGAGAGGGAGACACAGGATCGGAAGCAGGCTCCAGGCTCTGAGCTGTCAGCACAGAGCCCGACGTGGGGCTCGAACTCACAAACTGCAAGATCATGACCTGAGCCGAAGTTAGATGCTTAACCGACTGAGCCACCCAGGCGCTCCTCTTGACTTATTTTTGAAAACAAAGACTATACCACTTATAGAACTAGTATACATTTTTTAATATTTTATGGTCTATTTATTTAATGTTCATGTTATTCTCCAAAGGCACAGTTTATTGTTCTTCATATTAAGCACCTAGTCATTTACATTCATGTCTCCAATTCCTTGTTTCTCTTGACAACTTATTCTTGTTACTGTTATCTTATCCTTGGTTCTCTGAGTGCTCACGGAGGAGTTGTTTGCAGTTGCATGCCATTCAGACTGTGGGTTTGATTTCCATACAGGCCAATTGTTTTGCCTATTCTTTGGCCGTAGCTTATGCCCCTTTTCCACCAGCTTGTCACAAGTGAGCCCAGGAGAATATGGATGGCTCTGTACAAATCTGTTGCCAATGTTGGAAACAATAGTTTAAAGTGGGCTCTCCCCTTATGTTGGGTCAGTAATGATGAGGTCATTATTGCCAGGCTAAGAAAGTATGAGGGTTTTCCTGGAGAAATCATTTTGGCATCCCCCCAATAACAGAGTCACTTGCAGATGGCTGGAGAGTGAAGCAGAATGAGACAGCTTCTCTCTGTTCCGTTGCCTGCTTTCCTTCAGACCCATCCTGGTTTCTTGTAGGCACTGAACATGTGACAGTGTTTTATGGCTGGTTTACTTGAACTGATGATTACTGAGTCCCATATACTGTTATAGAGCAATATGGTAGCTCTCCAGTGTGGTAGTGTCAGAAAAAAAGGCCCAAAATGTGACCTCTATTTTATAGCTATGATTTATGTTATGGTTTACATTGCAATTTCTTTAAAAAATTTTTTTTAACGTTTATTTATGTTTGAGACAGAGAGAGACAGAGCATGAACAGGGGAGGGGCAGAGAGAGAGGGAGACACAGAATCTGAAGCAGGCTCCAGGCTCTGAGCTGTCAGCACAGAGCCTGACTCGGGGCTCGAACTCATGGACCGTGAGATCGTGACCTGAGCTGAAGTCGGACGCTTAACCGACTGAGCCCCCCAGGCTCCCTATGATTTCTTGACTAAAGAAAGTTCTTCCTTGGTTTGTAGGTGATGGTTATTTGTTATGTTGTGAAACTATGAGTTTTAAAGCTTCCAGAGCTTTATTCCTTTCTGGGCAGGAATTTCCTCAGACTTTTGATCTAGGACTTTTCAGGGAGAAATTGGTAGAAGAATATGGGAAAGGTATCATTGTTCATCATGAGGGAGAGGGTTCTTACACTTTACCGTTAAAATTTTTCTTAGCAAAAGGAAAGTAGCAAGCCAAAATTAGTGAATGGTGGGGTATTTTTAAAGGCGTGAAAGTTTAGAGGTATATTAGAAAAGACTGATTTTTTTTGTTTGTACATTGATTTTTTAAAATGTTTTATTTATTTTAGAGAGAGAGAGCGCTGGGGAGGGGCAGAGAGAGAGGGAGACACAGAATCCGAAGCAGACTCCAGGCTCTGAGCTGTCAGCACAGAACCTGACGTGGGGCTCAAACTTGTTTACTGCAAGATCATAACCTGAGTTGAAGTCGGAAGCTTAACCGACTGAGCTACCTAGGCACCCCTGTACATTGATTTTTAGTTTTAGCCCAGTCACTATTTATTTTCCCTAGGTCAACTTGCCTTTCCATTAGAGCAATTTTAACTGAGTCAGAAAACTGAGGTAACAGTTTTGTCCTCAAAAGAAACATTTTCTTTTTTTTTTTTTTTGAGACTTAGAATTTTACCCTTCTAAAACCCAGTGACTTCATGTGCAGGGAGTACATTGAGCCAGCATGGAAGTTAATTCAGCATGAGCACTTTGCTAAGGATTTTTCCAAACCCCACATTTACTTAGGATTTTTCCAAACCCCACATTTACTTCATTTTTGTTGTTGATTAGATACCCCAATTGTTGTTATGCAAAATAAAGACATACGGTAAGACATATAGTGTGTATATCCAGGCTGAGTGAAAGTGCTTTTTAGAACTCTTGTAAGTGGAGAGCTTTTATGTCTTGTTTACATCTTTGCATTCTCTGAGGGGGGGAAAAAAACCCCAAATCAAAAAACTAAAACTTGGCCTGGTCACCGCTGCCCCTTGGTAAGATCTGCTGAGAATCTGGCTGTACCTTTTCACTGTTGAAAGTCTTTTATAACCTGACTAGGAATTAGGCAGCTTTTAAATTTGGCAGCTCTCTGGCCCCCATGAAGGACTCATTTAAATCCTTTCTCACTTGAGCCTGAATTTTAACTACCCCTTGTGGATTTAAATGAGGATTATTATGTAATTAGATGAGGATGGAAATTAGATTAATGTAGGGGAACAATGGAAAAGACACCATATTAGATAATTTATAATTCACGTATCTAGATTTTATTGTGGCCATCAAATTGCTAATATAGAAACCTGATAAAGTATGCCACAAATGATGAAACTGGTGCATAATTTGGAAAACTATAGTAGCAATAAAAACACATAGTTTTTATGGCTCTGAAACAAATTGCCTACATAACCTGAAGCCAGGTTTAGTTGAAGTGACTAAACTAATTAGATAAGAAATAATGAATGAAAGTGAATATAGACATCTAAATCAGGTGAAGAAAAGTTGTATATAAAACCTGTATGTTATATTTGTATTATGTCTCTTTTTTTAAGGTATGTGAGAAAGGAAATTGCAAATTAGGTCTGATGCTACATATACTAAAGGCCAAAGTTTTCTTTTTTTTTTTTAAATATTTTTTTTTCAACGTTTATTTATTTTTGGGACAGAGAGAGACAGAGCATGAACGGGGGAGGGGCAGAGAGAGAGGGAGACACAGAATCGGAAACAGGCTCCAGGCTCCGAGCCATCAGCCCAGAGCCTGACGCGGGGCTCGAACTCACGGACGCGAGATCGTGACCTGGCTGAAGTCGGACGCTTAACCGACTGCGCCACCCAGGGGCCCCAAGGCCAAAGTTTTCAAACTGTACAGTATTGTTTGGCATAAAACATTCTCTCTTCCTGGCCCCCTTCGGTCACTCCTAAGCACAAGACCAATATTATTTATCTCCTTGGAGCTGGGCAAATGTAAAAGGTAAGTTATTAATTTGACCCTGGTTCAGAAAAATACTGACTAATTATTAATGCATAATTCACTTCTTTGGAAGAGCACTTAAGAATTAAAAAAAAAAGGTCATATAGTAAAGTTGACTTTTTCTTTCTTTTGGTGTTCAGGTTTATGAATTTTAACACACTTATATATCTGTGTTACCACCAGCACAGTCAGGTTATAGGACAATTTCATCACCCCTAAACATTTCCTTATGCTCTCCCTTTGTAGTCACACTCTTTCTCCATCTAGCAGAATATTTTTAAAGTTTTTGTGCAGAGTTGTGTGTCAACGAACACACATCCCTAAGTCATCACTTCTGGCTCGTTGTAGAAGTGTATTCTCTCTTTTTCTCTCATCTTGGTAGTTTGCTCATATGTTCAGTACTTCCTGAGAGTGCCATGCAATTGATAGATGTCCCTAAAACTAAATGGGGTTGGGTTGTGTATGATCATCTGATCCAAAGGTAGGTTGCGGAGGACGTTTGCTGGAGTAGTGCTTCAAATCGCAGGGATTGAGCTGCTGGGAAGTAGCAACAGCCCAGGGAGGAGCCTACAATGTGGGACCGGTGGGATTTATACCCAGGGAACAGAAATGGGGGGAAAAAAATCACAGGCTGAGGAAGTGCCCAAGCAAAGCACACAGGAGAGAAAGTGTGTGACACAGGTGAAAATAGCAGGTAACTCTTGAGTGGCTGGGAGGAAAGGCATGTAGAGGGGGATAGTAGACATAAGACTCAAAGGTTATGTCAGAATATGGATTTTATTTAGTTGACAGTGCGGGAACATTGACTTATTTCTGAGCTGGTGAGAGATTTGGTTTGAAATGTGCCTCCAGAAGAATAATCATGGGGGACAAACCAGGCTTTGGGGAGAAGAATATGTGGGACATCCAGAAAAAGATCCCAGTGACACTGGGACTGCTTCTTTAATTGCTCATCAGTGAAGATGAGCTGGACATTGGTATCAGAATCCTCTGTACAGGTGTTATGTTTGGATTTATAGAAGCCTGAATAGCGGCTTGCATATTGTTCTTAAAACATCCTTTGGTCACCTGTATTAAGTTTGGAATCAAAGAACCTTTCTAGATAGTGTTAAAGAGACATAATAGGTGGTATTTACATCATTATTAAATTCAAGAATCCAGTGCCTACAGGGGAAAAAGCTATTAACTTCACAATACTTATTCTTGTATGAGTGGACTACACATTGTACATGTAAGAAAAAATAATAGCAAACTCATCCCTCACATATGTGGGAACCCATTCATTCACTTATTCATTAAATCATTCCAAAAGCATGCTTCAAACACATATGCTATAGCCTGTGGGTCAGGCTAGCCTTCAGGATACTATGGCAGCCACTTATTGGCCATCTTAGCTTAAGCCAGCCTGGCTAGACTGGTTGGCTCTCATATTTTCAGAGAAGTTTCCATTGTTATCAACATCTTTTTGGACATTAGTCTTTTCTATCCACTTCCTTACATTCTATGCTTTCTTCTATTTTCCTGCCAATCTAACCCAGACTCTTGAACCCTGCACCCTCTGGTCTTCTGCATGATCTGCCTGGTTCTTTCTTGCCTACTTAGCTCATTACTTTAGCTGATCCTTACTCTTGCCTGTTTCAGGCTCTGATGGGCTTACCTGGTGCTGACTCATGACCCATTTCTGGTATTATTTCACTGGGGCATATTACTACTGTGGACCTCTTGTCTCATTTATTTCAGACCACTGGCTCAACTTTGGCATTGGTTTCACATTCCATCTCCCACCATTGTTGCAATTTTCACTTGGGTAGTACCAAATTGTTACAGGCATCTGTGCTCCACCCCACTCCAAAAGAAGCATGTTACACCTGAATATGTCACAAATGTCCTCAAATGGCATGAAGAGTTGGGTTTCGCACATTCAGTTCAGAGAATATTTTTTATTCTGCTTTAGTTCCAGATTAATAATTATAAAACTAGATTTGGATTTGCTTTAGATAGATACAGGAGATATACACACATATGTATATATATATACATACATATATATATATATACACACACACACACACACACATATATATATATATTTATATCTGTCTTGGTTCAAAAAGAGTTAAAAAATATGTTCAGCTCTGGGACCAGGAAATTAGAATGGTTTCTTCTAGTTTTAAATTCATGATATGATTAGAGTTTTTGCTTGGATTGGAGAGAAAATAGACAAGATGGATGTGCTAACTGTAGTGAATAAGTAGTATGTCACCGGAGTTGCTGGACAATGGTGAAAGTAAAATTGGATTTCTACTGATTGGCTGGGATGCTGTGAAATAGAAATAGAAATGTTTCTGACAGTCCCATGTTTAAAGCACAGGGAGGGCAAGGAAGATGCTAACACATGTGGTCTGACACCACAATGTTCTCCTTTGGGACAAAGAAGACAGTTGACCTTCGTCCCACACACGGGAAGCTGAATTCAAGAAATCTGTGAAACATATGTTCTCATTTCTCTGAGGATTACCAAGAAGAGTGGTGCTTTGCCCAGGAAAACACCAAGGCCTGGATGTTAGAGTCGAATTGATTTCTTGAAAAGACTATTACATTCTTCCATGACTTTCTTAATTTTTTTTTTCAACGTTTATTTATTTTGGGGACAGAGAGAGACAGAGCATGAACAGGGGAGGGGCAGAGAGAGAGGGAGACACAGAATCGGAAACAGGCTCCAGGCTCCGAGCCATCAGCCCAGACCCTGACGCGGGGCTCGAACTCACGGACCGCGAGATCATGACCTGGCTGAAGTCGGACGCTTAACCGACTGCACCACCCAGGCGCCCCCCCCATGACCTTCTTAAAGGGGTTTCATAGGAGTATTTGAAACTCCTCAATCCCGGACACACCTCTCCCACCTTGACATGATCGAGTGGCCTTGTTTTCCCTGTTCTGAGAAAAACTACTGTTCTGAAGGTGTCCTGATGGCTGTAGGAAAACACTGTCCCTCTGGATATTCCTCCTACTAGTTAAGCTGTTCCAGGGCAATGCTGGAAATACGGGGTAGGACGAGAGCAGAGCTGTTTGCAGTTGGATTTCTCCACGTCCCCAGGATACCGAGGACATCTTCACTCACTGAACACATGAGCCCACTCAAATTTCATCACTTGTTCTGCTAGCATCTGTCAAACATGCACAGCGAGATTACAGAGACTGGCAAAACAAAGGCTGGCTGTCCTGGGAAGGAGGTGGAGGATGTTAGTGAAGATGCATGTCTTACAGAGCAGCAGATGTTGGGAATGTCTCTGGCCAGTGTGCAGTTACAGCTTTGCACACACACAGAGGACCTGATAAAAGACAGGTGTGTGGTGGGCAGGCTGTGTGCTTTGAGACATCAGAGGGAGGGAGATGACTTAGGACGAGAGCTGCACTTGAATGATGCTCTCCGTGCTCCTCTTCTCTTAGTACAGCCACTACTAACTGAGCCAGGAGCTTAGTCCCTTCCAGGCACTGGGTGAAGTGCCCTGCTCTTATTCAGTTCCTTGCAGTGGGCTCTGCTATTCTCCCCCGTTTTATAGATGGGGAAATTGAGGCTTAGAGGTGTTGAATAGCTTGCCCAGGGTCAGAGAGGTAGCACATGTGGAGCCTGAATTCAAGTCCATTTTTGGTTTGAAAACCTTAGCTTGTAAGCATTGAAATTAATGAATTAAATTTCTTTGCACCTGCAATTGTGATAAGTGAGTTACTTACTCTGATGACTGAAGTGCCCTTCAATTAAAAAAGTCAGTTTGTTATTTACAGTCTTTCATTTCTCCCCAAGGAGAGGTGCTTGAGGGCTAGGGAAATTAACTCTTTCCAGGATGGCGTGCCCTTTGTCCCACCTTACCATAGCACTTTCTTGAAACTGTCAGGTCCCTGTTCCTTGCTCCTCCTCTGACAGCCTGCAAATACACTGCCTGTGCTGCTGTTCCAGGGCTCTTGTAAGGTGCTCTCTGTGTGGAAAAAGAAAGGCTAGAGCTGGGTAAAGAGAATCTGGTGTGCTGGAGCAGAGGTGGACTGCAATATTTTTATTTTTAATGTTCATTCATTTTTGAGAGACAGAGTGCAAGCAGGGGAGGGACAGTGAGAGAGAGGGAGACACAGAATCCAAAGTTCAGAGCCTGACATGGGGCTCGAACTCACAAACTGGGAGCTCATGACCTGAGCCAAAGTCAGACACTTAACTGCCTGAGCCACCCAGGCACCTAGAGGTGGTCTGCAGTATTAAACAGGTTAGTCAGGGTTGGCCTTCTTAGAATGATATTTGGGCAAAGGTCAGAAGGGTGTAGGGGGTGTGTGTGTGTGTGTGTGTGTGTGTGTGTGTGTGTGTGTAGTAACGTAGTATATCTTTCCTCCCAACTGGATTGTAAATTCCTTGATGGAGGCCATGTTTTATATTACTTGGTATTGCATATGCTAGAATCAATACCTAAGACACAACAACCAATACACAATACTCAATGAATTGAACACACAAGAGATTTAGTGAATTGCTACCAGGAATGAATTAGGTATGAGTTAATAGTGGGGCGATTTTATTTTCCTTTAGGAGTCTATTTCAGCAAATAATACTTTTGCTCATCTTTTCTCTGGCTATAAAGCTAATTTATGCTTAATGTAGGAAACTATGAGAACCCTAAAAACATAAAGAAGAAAATAAAGATCACTCCTAATTCCAACTGTCAGTATCATTGCTACTAAGCATTTTGGGGTATTTTCTCTCTCTCACACACACATACACACAAATATATACAAGTTAAAAAATTACGATTGCATTTAGCAATGATATTAAAAAAAAATCAAAAGACCTACATATTGGGGGCACTGACCCATTGTAGCCCCTTTGTGTTGGATGGTGCAGAAGGCTGAGGGGCCCCTGAGTGGGGGTGGGTGCAGCAGGGGAGTGCTTGGGGCAGCGACTCTTTTTCAGTACTGGCCCAGGTTGGCAGGATCAGTACATCTTGACTGACCCCTGGCCCTGAATGCACTGTCTGAAGTTTCGTGCCTCACTTCCTTTTACCTAGCATAACACACTGACAACATTATCACAGGTCTTTTCATCGAGTTTGTAATTTCAAAAATAGTTTTATTTTGGATGTTTACTTTAGTTACGGGACTACAAGCATCAATTAAAAAATACCCAAATGCTTTTAATACTCCTTATCTTGAGAAAAGCAGCCACAAAGACCCTACCTTTCCTCTACCTTTCCTCAGCTCCTAACAGTTTTGATGGCATTCTTGCCTCTGTCTCGGCACTTGCTTGGCTTGATGTGTAGACTTCAGAGAACCATGACATTTGGGAAGGAAAAGATGACAAGAGCAAAGTAAAGGAACCTGAAAGGCAGTGGATGTTGGTTGCTTTCTAGCCCCAGCTGGGGGACACTTTAGTGCATCATGACAGTGCTCTGGAGTGGTGATGACTGAGTCTCCTCACCCTCAGCTGTCCTTCTGTCTAATAACTATTGTCTCCTTATGGCTGCTGCTGCTGGGGCCAGTCTGTTGCCCAAAGCCAAAAGCTGAAAGTTCACATAACCTTTAAAAAATTTTTCTTAATGTTTATTTGTTTTTGGGAGAGAGAGAGAGAGAGAGAGAGAGAGAGAGAGAATGAGCAGGGGAGGGACAGAGAGAGGAGACACAGAATCCGAAGCAAGCTTTGGGCTCTGAGCTGTTAGCACAGAGCCTGACATGGGGCTCAAACTCATGAACCATGAGATCATGACCTGAGCCAAAGTCGGATACCTAACTGACTGAGCCACCGAGGTGCCCCATCATGTAATCTTTTGAAGAGCACTATATAAGTAAATTGAATCCTTATAATGAAAACTAGTTGAGCAAACAATGTCACACCATGTAGCTACATGCATTTCTTAAGATGAAAAACATCTCCAACCACAAAAAGAGACATGGGATAGGGAACACAGTCTGCTTTGTTATGTGGGTTTTGAAATTAAACCTATTGTTTAGAATAGAGGTGCTGAAGTTCTCAGATTAAAACAGTGAATTAAATTTATTTATTCAACAAATGATGGGTCATTCATTAGATGCCAGGCATTGGACCAGGTGCCAAAGATAGACAAGTTTCCCGTAGTTATAGAACGCTCATGGTACTTCTAGGGGAGTTTATTAAATGGAGATAGAGCAGTGATTATGCATTTCTGCGTTTCATAAATGTGAGCAGGAGTGTATAGTTGTTTCTCAGTGAAACATTAATTTTACTTATTTTAAGTCTTGAGCTCCTTCTACATGGAAGAGATTCTTTATTCTCTCCCCCAAAGTTCAGTCCAGTGTCTTATCATACATGTGTATTACACACATTGCAATGTACTGCTATGCTTTGTATCCTCTAAGAGGGACATTTTTTAATGTGCTGAGACATTGAATGTTGAAGGATATTTAGAAAAATCCTTCAAAATGTGGAGAAAAAGTAAAATTGCATCATGAGAGAGTACACACATGGCAGTTCAGCCATGTCCCTCTCCCATGGGGGGAAGAGCCTGAAGAATTAAAGAGAGATGCTCACCTAGAGCCCATCTGAGTCCCCAGAATCTCAGAATTCCCTAGGTCCTTAGGGGCCTTGAGCCTCTGACCCAAGCCCGCAGGGGAGTCTTCTGTGGCTCTCTCTTTTTGAGTGTTGACTGTGCTCTCACCGTGTGCTGGTGTCTTCACCCATGCATGCAGGACCCCAAGTGTAGGATGGAGCTGGAGGAAGAAAGTGGTTGGACACCCACAGATGTCAGGTATGAGCCTGCATATAGCTATGGCAACTTTCTTATTGGCTAAAGAAAAAGGTGAGGTTAGGTGGTGTGTGTGTGTGTGTGTTTAATGTTTAACTAAAATTTTACCCATTACCACCTATAGTTACCCTCTGATAATGTTGGTGGAAGAGAGATACCTTTTGTTAAATGAAGGATTCCATTTATTAGTGCATCCTCTACAGTTAAAAAAATTCTGTAGAGGAAAACTAGAGCATTTATTTTGTGCATCATTGTATTCTTTGAAACAATGGATTACATCTTAATCCTGCATACATTCTTAAAATGAGAACTCCATCTGGGAGGCCTAACCTTCCATGGAAACGTCTGGGTTACACATGTCCATCCAGTCCTTTGCCAAGTGCTTAATGGAGCACGCAATTTTTGGTAAGATATGCTGGGGTTCTCTGGAGAGACCTAAAAGACAGAGTGGGGGTGCTTGGGGTAGCCTGGCATGCACATCATTTGGGTCCAGCCTCGATCACTCAAACCATTTGCTTTAAATAATTACAATTAGACACTCTTCTGTTTGTGCTCTGTCTTTCTATTTTTAATGCTATTAAGTTTGAAATAATTGAAGATATTTTACTGTCAGTTGTCCAGTTTTTCTTTGGATATATTCCTGTCACTGAAGTTAAAACAAGACAAGAGTTGCAGAATCCTTAAATCAATAATCTAATAAATCTGCCCTCATGCTGCTCAAGGAAATACAGGAAATGCACTCCAGTAAATCTTTCTTCATAAGCTTTCTGTAGTCCCAAAGTCACAACTGATGGCAGTGGCTCTTGCTTTGGGACCGGCTGCAGAATCATAGACTGACAGGGCTTTAAGGGATCATGTGGTATCATTGCCTCATTTCATAGGTGAGGCATGAAGATTCAGAGAGGGCAAATGCTTGTCTAAGGTCACAGAACAAGTAGACATGACAGGCTGGGATCCTGGACTTCATGATATACTTAACTTCTTTAGTTCACATGATTGCAATTAATGATCATGTGGTTCAAAGAAAATTTTTTTCTGGCCTAAGAAACCTAAATGAAACTCGAAAAGAATACCTATCCTGAAACTTATGTGCTTGTATAATGAACCATTTTGAGTAAATTAGGAGTTTCATTTAGGACTGATGTAACTCTGGGCTCATTCTAGCCTTTTACATAAATTATCAATTCTTGTTATTTGCAGCAATTATGTCTTATAAAATCACTGTGAACACTGAATTAGCGAACGCTGAGACATTTCTCCTTGAGGAAATACAGGCTTGGGTTCCTATGAGACTGGTCACACTTTCATCAGTCAGTCAATACCTAACTTGTTTTATGTGTTTCTGTTTAAAGACAACTTATTTAATATGTATTTTTGGTTCATTATTGAACTCAGGGCCAACAGTACTATAACTCATGCTTGAACTAAGCTTACCTAAAACATATTTTCTCCACAAGGCACATCACATCAGCCTTCTTGTGCATAGGAACACTAGACAGCACTTCAACCCTGTGCTTGGGGGCCATTTTAAACTAACAAAAATCACAAAAAATGTAAAACACGTGGCATTACATAGTCTGTGAAAAGGAAACTTGCTTATAGTATGAGAGCTGACACAGGAAGGCAGAGGGCCGGCTTGTTTGACCTCAGCTGGGAATGTCTGTGTCGGGGACGCCCAATTTTTCACCATTCCACGCATGTCCAAAAATGACCTCAAAATGCTGCATTGATTTTAAGGTTACAAATAAATTTTAGGAGGTGGATTTGCAGATAGCGAATTTATGAATAATGAGGGTCAATTGTATACATAAGCTTGCACACATCACCGCATATTATATCATCTTGAACATTAATTTTAGCCTTCGATTCTGCTTCCACCTGGCGGCCTTTTACCTCTGCATTGGTGGTATGATTTTAGGGGTAGCCCTTAGGCTCCCATAGAAACCATTTGTTTCAGTGCTCCTACTTCCTAAACATTGTGCTGCTGGAAGACTCCTGGAGGCAGATCCAGGCCCCTGATCCCCTAAATCACAGAAATTCAGCAAGAGTGGGCCCCCACCCCAAGCATGCACCCTTTTCTCCCCCTAATTAGGCCAACTTCTAACAACTGAAGAGGTGAATCTCTGTCTAGGGTTGTCCCTAGGATGCTGCCTCATGTCTGTTTTTGCCCTCAGAGTTCTGTCTTTGGCCTCTTTCACCTCATCGCCACTGAGAGGTGCTTATTATTCCCGTGGGTAACCACAGCCAGGCTCCCAATTTCCAGATCCTTATTTCTTGTGACACCTTTCTTCTGAACAGTTCTATTTCTCTAGTTTCCTCCTTGACATTTCCACCAGAATGATACCCTGGAAACTCTGCATCTTCAAAAGAGGTCTCATTGCCTCCTGCCCCATCCCAAAGCCTCCTCTTTCTTCCACTTGGGTCCTTGGCTACTTGGGTCATTGTCCAATCAGTCACTCAAGCTTGAAATTGGAGGTGTCCTTAACTCCTCCATGTCCTTTACTCCCCTTGTCAGATATTCTATGAAGTCCCATAGCACCTACCTTTTTACTGTCTCCCCATCTGATTGTGTCTCTCTAATGTCATTACCATGGCTCTATTCCAGTCCTCATTGAGTTTGGCTGCCAGTTGTACATGTCTCCAATTCACTCTCCACACCGCTCCCAGAAAGATCTCTACACACATATGACCATATCATTCTCCTTCTTTGAATCTTTCAGGAACTTTCCACTGACTACTGGGCATAATTTAAATTTAATCAGGTCATTTTATAAATGGACTCTGGCTTTCACTCCTGTTTCATCTCCATCACCCTCTTTTTGACTTTGTGATATCATGATATAATAAGAAATAAATTTGTATTTTTTCCCTGCTTCCTGACACAGGAGCTTCTAAAACCCTTGGAATTTCTAGAGTGGTAGTGGTGAAGGGAACATTTTTTGTTATTCACAATAAGCCCCTTTCAGCCATACCTAGTTTATGTTAATGAGGGGACTCTTACTGAGTCCCTTGCCAGCTTAGATGGGGGTTGTTCATCAGAGGAACCTAAATTGGACATTTCAGTCCAACCCCTCAACCTCTGGGGAGTTAATCACCAATGCCCAATGATTTAAGCAATCTTGCCTACCTTATGGAAACTCCATAAAACCCTTAAATGACGGAGAACTTCTAGGTTGGTGAACACCTCTGTGTGGGAAGGGTAGCATGCCCAGCCTTATGGGGACAGAAGCTCCTGAGCTCAGGACCCTTCCAGATCTCACCTTTTGTATCTCTTCAAATGGCTCTTCATTTTTATAATGTCCTTTATAATGAACTGGTAGTAGTAAATAAACTGTTTTCATGTGTTCTGTGAGCCATTCTCGCGAATGATCAAACCTGAGGATGGAGTTGTGAGAACCCTGATTTATAGCCAGTCCATTTGAAGTACTGGAGGCCCAGGACTTTCTATTGGCATCTGAAGTGGAGGCAATCTTGTGGGATGGAGCCCTTAATCTGTGGAGTCTGTGCTAACTCTGGTATTATTGTTGGAATTGAATGGTAGAACACCCAGTTGGTGTCCAGAGAGTTAGAGAATTGGTTGATGTGAGGAAAATCACCACCACCCCCACCTCCCCCGCCAAATTTGATATCAGTAGCCTTTTGAGTAGAAACAGATTGTAACTAACTACATTCTTTGAAGCTCTTGAAACATCCCATGCTCTTCCTGCTTGCTTGCCTTTATGTTTGCTCTGCTTTTCGCCTGGAATATTCTTCATGCACTCATTCACCTTGTGAACTCCGACTCACTCAATAACAGGTGGCTAATGGTTTGTCTTTCCTGTGAAGCTTTCCTTGACATACACAATACAGTTAGCTGTCCCTTCGAGTGCCTAGAGACCTTTGAGCAAACCTTAATTATCTCACTCTATAATGGAATTTTAAAATAATGAATCTGGTTTGGACCAGATGTTGCATTTTAGGTGCCTGAGGTAGATACATGAAGAAATACTCAGTAGGTAGTTACACAAAGTCAGAACATCTAACTCCTATGACAAAAAGCAAATCTAACAAATCTAGGACTTTATGGAATCTAAGAGCTATTATTTTATTTTTGTGGGAGACCTCTCTTTTCTACTTCTCTTCCTGCCTATGGTTATTTTGTGGCTCCACTCATATCTGGGCTACACTGCATTAAGTTGACAGATAAATGTCATGAGTTAGATTGTCAAATACTCTTTCCCAAGTCCAGAGTTACATTAACCTCTGAGAGAATATTGCTGACTTCATGCCTGCTTTTCCTAATACACATTTAAATTATCATATTTTTTTCTCCATGAAGTGTCCAGGCACAGCTTTGAGAAAGCTGCTCTTGGTCTCATTAACCCCATTAAGAGGACTACCATGTTTTGTGATCATTAGGAGACCATTGCTGAAGCCTGGGCCCTGGGGTCTGGCCAAAGGGCAGAATACGCATTTCTGTGCTGGTCATTCAAGCCAAAAGCATTTGTACTTTTAGCAATACTCTTTCCTTGGAAGAATGAAGCAGTCCAGTTTCATTTCCATTTTAGGGAGCAAATTATCTTTCTTGTTGCTTTTTTTTGTTTTTGTTTTTTGTAGTTATCACACTCTCTGAGCCTTAAATTATGTTACACAGCTTAACACATATTATGGACTAAAATAATAAGTCTGTTTAGCTAAATTAGGATGAATTTTAAACTATGCTATGGCTGATTGTCTCACGATGGCAAATTTTTACTTTGCACCCTCCACCTATAGGACTCCCATCTTATATAAATACACCTGTAGAAAATTTCCAGGGAAAGGGTACTCATCCTTCACTTTTGTGCCTGACTTACACTTCATTTGCCTGTGATTGAGAGGAAATTAAAAGAAACTCCAAGTTCATCTGCTGCTGCTACGTTGTCTGACCCTGTAGGTCTCCCACACTTATTTGGAGAACATAAGCCCACTCCTCCAACTCGCCTTGATTTGTAGCAGGCACTTGTTGCAAAGATATCTGGAAGGAAAATTCAGATTAAAATTGATCATTCTCCTGAAGTCAGTCTTTTCTTACTATAATATTCTATATGTGGGAACCATAGTCTATGTGGGAACACCGTGCCCCTTGACACTCCCATATGGTTGATCTCCTTTTTCCAATGTGCTACACTGTTCTTAGACGTTCTCAGTTTTATGAAAACTTGTGGGGCTCATGACTCCCTTGAGAAGCCAACTTTGGCAATGAAGATGCCCTTTGTTAGAGGAAATGGTCTCATTCCTCAGACAACACGAAAGCTGTATCCGTTCGTGGTCACATCATAGGATACTTGCTGTGAATCCATCAGACTTCTCATTTTTCTCTTTTAATTCCAATTTATACTTTTATTACTAGGATATTCCTTTAGTAAAACTCATCTAAGTATTGACCACTTTCTATAGGAAAAAAAATATCGGTTATGTCCATGAAGAATTAGACAACTCTTGTTGAGTCTCTCTTTTCATCCTGTAACTAGAACCTGTCTTTCTAAAATTCTGTTTAATCCACTGAATGGTTCCCTTGTTTTTACTCCCTCTTATTCTCTGATGTGTTTTCCTCCATATTTTAGACAATGTTAAAAAAATACCTATAATCAATCATTCTCTGATTCTCTTAGTTACTTCTATTCACTCAGCAAAATTTCAAAGTGAAGTGAAATTAAATAAAATTTACAGGCACTGCCAAATTCCAAACCTACTGACCTGGCCAAATGGACTTACAAAAGCGTTCTCCAGTATAAACTTTAATATTTTCCTATTGGTTAAAAATTCCTTCCAAGAGATGTCAGACAAATAATACAGAAGGAAACATTTTCAGGTTTAATATTTTAGACAAATCAAGGTTCTTAGGATGGAGGCCACTATTTATTTAAAACAAAGAAGCAGAAAAACAAACTATATAGGATATAAGATACATTTAGAATGAGCAAAAAATTTATAAGACACATTTATAATGAACAAAAAAATTCGTGGGCTGTTCCCACATACCAGCCTTTAGCAACTTTTCTAGCCCAAAGAGAGCAAATAGGCGATCCTTGTGAGTTTACAGGTTAAGTTGAAGTAGAAGCATGATGCCTGCTTTATTGTACTGATTGATCATAAGTGCTAGTCTCAGGCTGGGCACTCAACAGGACAATTCTAACCAATCAAAGAGGATGGTTGGGATTCACTGGAGGTCTTCCCATGCCAGTGTTCAAATATGTGTTTATTTCTAGGCTCTGTTACGTTTTCATCAGATATGTGTTGTTCTTTCTGCCAAGAATAATTAACTCATTGCTCTGTGTATTTTTAAATCAAAATAAATGATAATTTATTTTCCCCAAAATTGATGTTGGCATTGTCACTACATGAATTGGAATAAAGAGCTGTGGATTTAGAGTTGCCAGTATCTTTTATCACTCAGTCTACTTGATTACTTGGAAAGGACAGGGGTAGGCATATTGAGGGAGGGAAAGAACAAAAATCTTAAAATCTGATGAGGATAAGAGAGATATACGAAAATGTGGCTAGCTAACACAGTATCTGATAAGGGCCAGATTAGTCTCGATCTGCTCTCAGTTTATTTACTTTGGAATGGGACAGTCTCATTGAATGAGTTTGGTTTTAAAATAATTGATTTAAAACAAATAAGACATTTTAGTGGAATTTCAAATTGATTTTAAAAATATTTGGCTTAAACTCTTGGAAAGTAGGTCATATTCTTTTTAAATGTTTTTCTTAAAGGTACAGTATATTATGTCTTGTTGGTGAATATAAGGAGAAAACTTGAACGGGATAGTGGCGAATCACTCTTTGGGTTTAGTTACCTCAAGTGTGAAAGGAGGTGAGCAGCTAGATGATTGACAAATTTCCTTTTAGCTAGCTGTATGTATGAGTCTCGTATGGATCTGTGCTTGAGAGAGGAAAGCAAAACTAGGAGAATCTCCAAAGTAACAGAGGATTTAAAAGACCATTTTGCCTCTTGAGTGAAAAAAAAAAAAAGAAACATTAAGTTATGGGGCATATTAGAGTTAAACATATAGATCATTGTTAAAAAGATAACCGACCTAGGATTCTATGTGTGCCAGTATTCCATCATGTGAATTAAATATGACTAAAAGAGAGGCTGAATTTGGTTGTTTCCATGGCCCCAAAGAGAGGGGACAAAAAAAGTTTCACATTGCTACCTTTTCTAGGCCAATCTTGATACTATAGTTAATTGCAGTGATGACATCTTTTGTTGGAATACATTGCAGTGGATAGAGACACTACTTCTGTCAATCAACAAGTTTAAAGTATAATGCCAAGAGAAAGAGACATTATTTGTTAGGGCTCCAGGGAAAATCACTAAAGTAATGGTGCTCCATGAGAGAGATAATACTAGATGAGAAATACTGAAATAATGGGAGCAATTGCCCAGAGGGCTTCCCCCCCTCACCTCCTCTGGACTTAGCTTTGTTAATCAAAAAAAGAGAATCAAGCCTGGACCAAGGACTACAGTTCATATTAAAAAGAAGAATCCTAGTTTTCCATCTCTAATTTCTATGATTGTGCAAATCTAAATTAAAAACATTGGGAACATTCAATATGTTTGTCATGTATTTTTTAAGCCACAGTAACAGCTCGGTGTAGTACATTATGCACAGAGAAAAGAAAACGAATAGCTTAACACCAGCTTTATGAAATTAACTAGCTCCAGACAGAGAACTAGCCACCTGGTCAGGTTTCAAGTTTTTGTCTTAAATATTAATATTCCAGAAAAGAAAATGGATTCTTAGAGTCTAAGGAAATCAGTGATTTTTCCAGCATCGGCTTGTTTTACATAAGCAACTTGCCCCTCACAACATGACATAATTTTACATAATGAAATATGGTTTTTTTGGAAATAATCGTCTTCCTTTCTCAAGACCCCATGATGTCCAATCTGTCCTCAATATCTCTGAATCTCAATCTCTCTCTCCCTCTCTCTTTCTAGTAATAAGCTATTTCCTGTTTTTACTCTCTGGACCTGCATAGCCCCAGAATTTGATTATGCACTTAGCAATTCCAAGGTATCTATTTGTGTGTGTGTGTGATGAAGAGATATCATAAAATATAATGATGATGTCATCAGATGTTTAAAAACAACAAGTACCCAGGGGTGCCTGGGTGGCTCAGTCGGTTAAGAGTCTGACTTTGGCTCAGGTCATGATCTCACAGTTCGTGGGTTCAAGCCCTATGTTGGGCTCTATGCTGACAGCTTTGGATTCTGTGTCTCCCTCTCTCTCCACCCCTCTCCACTCATGCCATCTTTCTTTATCTCTTAAAAATGAATAAAAATGTTAATTTTTTTTTTTTTAAAAACAACAAGTACCCAGAAGTTGAACAGCAAAGTAGTCACCTTTGGAGACTAGGTGTTTGGAATGTGATGTCTCTGCTCTAAATAATTTTGGAATTTTTCTTTCGGAAAGTACTTTAGAGCCAATGAATGGGAAATGCCAAAAAAATCCCTGTCATGATTATACAGTGTTTCTTTTGTACTAAAATACATGTTACCCAGCTTGATCATCCACCTTGTTTGGCAGACTGGATTCCTTTATCAGTCAGGGTTGGGAAGAAGCATATTGCTGACTTACAGAAAGAGAGAGAGAGAGAGAGAGAGAGAGAGAGAGAGAATAAGAGAGAGAGAGAGAGAGAGAGAGAGAGAGAGAGAGAGAGAGAGGGAGAAGTTGAGGGGTCTTTAATAAAGGATCTATTTACAGAAGATGTGAGGAGGACAATGTGAAACCAACAAGAAATGGGGGAGCCCTTATGGTCCCTGGACCTGAAAGGGATCAAAGGAGGGGTTTGCTATTAGAACGCAGAATGAGATGTAGGTGAAAGCTTTCTCGTTGGCCTGGGGACCATAGGGGAGGAAGTCAGCCACATTTCTGAGCTTATTGTCCTCTTTGCTTTAAAATTTCTGATGGTGCTTCACTTTGGCCAAACTTGAGAGAAGGCCAGAGAGCCCGGGGAACCTTAATAGAGCCCATACAGATGAGTCTCCCAGAGCAGAGAGGCATGAAGAGTGGTTCCGGAGGGGCTAATGGAGAATATCCAGCACAGCCATTAATGACTTTCATCTGTGACCAGTAATCCAGATCACTCTGCTGAGGACTGTCAGGAGGATGGGGTGTAGCTTCTGAAGGCAATTCTAAGAAAAGCATCCCTTATATAAACTGAGAATGTAAACTCACTAGAATAAGTATGCAACCAACAGAGGAAATGGATGTTTTAGTCTATTCATTATAATTCAGCCTTTTTTCTTCATGGCCATGTCTTGTCTTTTGACAGGAACATGATTGAATGGTTTTTGATACATTTAGTCTAAGACATTTTCATAAGACTTTAGGTAGAAATGTGTACTCCTTATTGAGACCGATAAGAGAGAATGGAAAAATACAAAAGGACAAATCAATATATATGTATTTTTTCTTAATGGAGTTCTTTGCATATATTTATTGGCCATGTTCATGAGTGAAAGAAAGTCCTGAAAATCTAACTAGGATTGGGGTTTGGGAATGGGGATTAAAAACAAAAATTACCTATGTTTGTAATAATCCAGATCTGCCTGCTCTTTGCAGTTTTTACTTCATTGAACCTATTTTAATGCCTTGGCAGGCTCAGCGATGTTTTATTTTTGCTGGAAATTAAGAACATGGGCAGTAATCATGAGTGCCAAGAACAAAAAAGACAAATTATATTGAGTGTGCTCTGGAAAGCATTGGAAGTGTTGGTCCCTGAGCTTTGACTTGCTGGATTTGGATATGGATTACCTAACCGGACTTCAAATTCTCTGGTACAATCAGATCATCTTTCATCCAAAAAGGAAATTGAACATTTTTTTCTATGAACATCATGTCGAATTTTAATTTTGGTATTATTATTCAGTTTTATTTATGGTCACTATCAGTTATTATTCATGGTCACTATCACTGTCTATTGAACAATGGTGGCTCATACATTTTAAATGGGATACCAGGAGAAAGTATTTATTGTACATCCTCTCAGGTGAATTAGAGCAGAATAAAATGTGTTATCAAAATTGGCCTTTGGAGCACTTGGGTGGCTCTGTCGGTTAAGCCTCGGACTTTGGCTCAGGTCATGATCTCGTGGTCCTTGAGTTCGAGCCCTGCGTAGGACTCTGTGTTTACAGCTCAGAGCCTGGAGCCTTCTTTGGATTCTGTGTCTTTGACTCTCTCTGCCCCTCCCCTGCTCACCACGCTCTGTCTCTCTGTCTCTCTCAAAAATAAACAAAGATTAAAAAAAAATTAAAACTGGTTTTTGTCTCAAATAAAACTCCAGGTTCAGATTTTTCAGTGGTGAATTCTAGAAAATATTTAAGGAAGAAATACCAGTCTTACACAAACTCTTTTAGAAAATGGAGAGGATAGGAGTATTTCCCAATGATTTTAGTTTTATGAGGCCAACATCACCCCAATTCTAAAACCTGTCAAAAAGATTACAAAAAAAGCAAAACAGAGAAAATTGCAGACCAGTATTCCTCATGAACATAAACACCAAATCTTTAATAAAATTTCAGCCTATTAAATCCAGTAACATGTAAGAAGATATTCCATAATAACAAAGTGGCAGTTATCCCAGAAATGCAAGGTTACTTTAATTCTTCAAAACTAATGAATGTAATTCACTGTGTTACCAAAAGAAAAGAGAAAAAAAAATCACATGATCATTTCAATAGCTGCAGATTGGTCTTTTGCTTTTCTTTACATACATTTGAATTTAAGTTTCTTTATTTTTTTAAAAAAGGAAGGAGAACAGAATATAAAGAAAGGTAAGCTTCATAATTTAAAAACTCTGCTTAAAGTTGTTTGCCCATAACAAACAGAATTTTTTTTAACAGAAATTTAAAATATTCCTAATAACTCACGTTTTAGGGGTAAATTGGACCTCAGCTTGGGTCAGGAACAAATGTCATATCTGTGCTGTGCACACCCACAGCGTTATGCTTTCCATGTGTCGTAGATCCTCAGCCTGAGATCTATGGGCTTCCACAGCATCTGTCCAAAACAAGATTCTGAAATATGAGGGGTTTTAGATGTGACTGGTGTCGTCAACCTGAAAGGGGATGGGAGAGGCATCCAAATCAGGGCTGAAGTTTAATGGAAAGCAACTTTATCCATGCATGCCTGCAGTAAATAACTGAGGACCTACTTCATGCAAAGTACAAATTAGATGAAAGCCCCTGCTTTCATGAGACATATATTCTACTGGGATTATATGCAGTAATAATATGCTTATCTTTCTTTCGCATATCAGACATCTAAGGACGAAGTTCTAGGTCTGCCACAGGATTGGTAGTTTACTAGTGGGTCAAAATAGAATTTCTAATCTTGTTCATTTTATTTTTGGTCAAAGATACTGTACTTTCTTTATCGTCCTTACCTTTTCTCATCTCTGTAGAGAGCTATGTGTGCATGTTTCAGGAATTAGCTTTGCTTTTCTTCTTGGCCTACTTGATCACAAAGCAAACTTGACAGAACTTTTGTTTCTCCATCAGAGGGCAATTGATCCCAGATGGTAAAGCTCAATCATTTAAGAACTATTGGTGGATACATTTTTGTGAATAGTTTTTATGGGCTTCTTCATCTTCTTCTTTTGGTTTTGTTGTTGTTGTTCTCCAATGCCTTCTTAAGAGTTTTGAGCAGAAGTTTTAGGCTTAGTTTTCCTTGGACCTTTACATAGTCAAAAAATTTTCTGATTAATCTTACTTAGTGTCATGGAAGAACATGAAATAGGTTATTGTCTCAGTCAAGTTTCAAAGAAAGACTTGAGGGTCTATCAAGGTAGTGTGACTCTTCAAACAAGTATAGTAAAAGAAATTAAGCTGAATTCTCCAACAGTTTCTGTAGATATATTATTACTTTGGACCTTTAGTGTTAGGAATGATTTGGTATTCTATATGATGGGTAAATATATGACATGATACAGTGTATCTCCCAGTGGAATAGTATGGAAATGTTTATTTTACAAATGTAAAGTTTCTTTTTTATGTGGAGGTGAAATTTGTATTAGGTCCTGAAAGAGGTGAGTAGGGATAATTTCTTCCAGTGATTATGGCGTTATTTTCTTGTTCTGTTTTGGTTGTTAATTCCAGGATTCCTCTGTGATTTTCTGGAGTTTTTTAGATTGAATTCTTTTTTTTTTTTTAATTTTTTTTCCCAACGTTTATTTATTTTTGGGACAGAGAGAGACAGAGCATGAACGGAGGAGGGGCAGAGAGAGAGGGAGACACAGAATCGGAAACAGGCTCCAGGCTCTGAGCCATCAGCCCAGAGCCTGACGCGGGGCTCGAACTCACGGACCGCGAGATCCTAACCTGGCTGAAGTCGGACGCTCAACCGACTGCGCCACCCAGGCGCCCCTTAGATTGAATTCTAAAGCACTGTTACTTCTCAAGTTTTTTGAGGTTCAACTGAATATGCGTGGTTCTTGACATCTAATTATTCCTATATATAAGTTCATAATGATGATTAGGCTTTGTCTTGTCTCAAAGTTTTTTCCTAAATGGAAATTTGTCTATATAATACCATAATATAACATGATACTATATAGTTATCTAATTTATATATAATCTAAATAATACCTAACATAACATAATACCATAACAGTTATCTAACTTACTATTCTTTATCAACATTTCCTGTTACACTAAATGTTGACTTGATATTAATCACTCCCACCCCAGTTTTACTTTTGGCTCTGTGTTCTGGGTTAGATTCTCCTCTGTGTTCAAAAAAATTATTAGATTCTTAATGACAAGGACAGAACCTTCCATTGGGTGGATACTCTTATAGGTAGTCAGTACAATTTAATTCTCAGTTATGTATCTATATTTTATCTGGAAAAAATGAAAATCAGCAACCATCTGGAAATATTCCATTTTTATTCCACAAGTAGTTAATGTAGAGGCTCCTAAGATTTTTCTGGAAGCCCATTTCCCTCTGTACATCTGGTTAAACAATAGGCGAACTACAAATTACCCAGATTTTAATAATAAGCAGTAAAATAAATTAATTAAGGATTGAGGTGGTCCAAAGAGATTGTGCAAACGTAAGTGCTGCATGATATATTTCTGATGGCTTTTTAGATGAAAAACATTTATGATTCATAGATGACCCAAGCTAATGTAATTTATCAATTGGAAACTGGCAGGCAGCCATGAAACCAGCATTTGAAGAGACCACGGTAGTCGTCCCGCCTTATCTATGGTTTGGCTTTTTGTGGATTCGCTTTCCATGCTTTCAGTTCTTGTCTGCTGAGGCTGGAAGCAGATGATCTCCTTCTGGTGCATTGTCAGAAGGACAATGACGCTAAGTCACTAGGCCTGTGTCATTCACCTCACTTCACACAGGCTTCTTATCATCTCACATCATCACAAAAAGAAGGTGAGTACCGTACACAATGTTGTGAGAGACAGAGATAGAAACCATATAAACATAACTTTTATTTTGGTATATTGTTTTAATTATTAGTTATTATTGTTAATCTTTTACTGTGCCTAATTTGTAAATTAAACTTTATCATAAGTATGTATGTATAAGCAAGAACATAGTATATACAGGATTCGATACTATCCACGGTCTCATCCACTGGGATCTTGGAACATACCTCCTACTGTATTGTGTCACTTAATCTTCCAACAACCTTTTTAGGAAAAATGCTATTTTTTCCTATATCACAGATGAATAAACTGATAACTGGTCCAAGATCAGGCAACTAGTTAGGAATAAGACTAAGACTGTAATTTGGGTTTATGGGATGATTTACATAGGATAGTAATCCTGGCTCTTCTTGGAGAATTTCTACTTTGAAGATTACCAGAAACAAAAGAAAGAGAAAACTACTTGGTCATCACAATTTGAAAACAAAAAATTACAGAATTTATCAGTACTGGAAAAAATTACAACAAATGAGTAATTTTACTAGACAGGTAGAGCAGAGAATCAAAACTCTCCCAAGGCCCCTCAACTCACCTTTGGAAGAGGATTAAAGCTGGTACATGGCAAATAAAACTACCAGCATGAAGTTTGCCAAAAAGTCAAAAAAGGTTGCATTGTCTTTTTGTTCTTGTCAGTGCAATTTCTCTATCTCAAGGACAAAGACTACTGAACCACATAATTCGTGATGTCACTTGTATGAACTAACAGCGTTTTTTGAAGTAGGTATTCTAATCGCTAAAAACAAACTGCTTATTCAGGCCAGATAAATGAGCTCTTCTCAAGAACCACGTAATTCACTTTCCTCAAAGCTGGACTCTGTCTTCTGTCTCCTCTGTCCTTTGATGGACAAAATCATGCCCCGAGTCTGAAGACAGTGGTGCTGCCTGTGGTTTCTTTTCTTCTTTTTATATTTTTGAATATTGTAAACACTTATTTTAAATACTTTTCCCCATGGATCTATTTTCTCTAATTCATGAGGTGCTGGTTTGTTCCTCTCATGGTTTGTCATGTTTATTGTTAGCTCATGTACATCAGAGGTTGTTTTGAGAGCCCTACATGCCCTGGGCCTTTGTATCCCTGTAGACTGTTTTGGGGGTGGTATCAGTTAGGACCTTACAGATTCCAATGTTTCAGACCATTATTTCTGTTAATGTGTCACTCTTGGGTTTCTGTGCCACTTGGGAGTAGAATTTAGACTTTATACTTGAACATGCATTGAGATCAAGGCTTCAGTGACTGACAAATAACTCTTCTTTCATCTGCTGCCTCGGGAAGAAAATATGATTCCTGAAGCCAGCCAAGGCTAGTGGGCAGAGGTTGTTTTTGTTAAGTTTTATTGATTTATTTTAGAGAGAGAGAGAGAGAGAGAGAGAATATCCCAAGCAGGCGCTGCACTGTCAGCATAGAGCCCGACGTGGGGATCAAAATTCACAAACCGTGAGATTATGACCTGAGCCGAAACTAATAGACACTTAACAGACTGAGCCACCCAGGCACCCCTGGGCAGAGGTGTTTTATTCTCTCATTCCTTTATCTCATGTATGGGTCAGCTCTTCATGGTCCCAGCTTTATTCAGAAGGCACAGTTCGATCCCCCCATTTTTCTTGAGCCTGATTTCTTATATTTTTGCTTCCCTGAATACCAAAACCCAGACTTCAGCCTCTTGGATCTGTATCTGAAACTGAAACTGTGTGGGTCATTTGTCTTCAGCTCATCACTGTCGTTTTGAGTTCTCTTTTTTTCTGGTATATGGAACTTTCTCTTTCCTGTTTTCACTCTCAGCTTAATTTTCTTTTGTTATTAATATATTTTTTTATTCAGCATTTCTATGTGTCTGTAGTGGAATGGAGTGTCTTGTGTGTCAACTCAGTTTACCATATTGTTTAGAAGCTTCCCAAAACTGAATATGTAATATCTTTATTCTATTTTAAATGGTTCTAGCTACCTGTTGACTTTCCAGAACATTTTGTTATGCTAACCTCTCAGTTATGCTTATGAGATGGTTATTTATATATATGGTGATACCAAAGTATGTGTATAATATGCTAGCTCATTAAAAACTAACTTATTTAATCACTGTGGTAGTTAAATAGATAAGAATTCAGAAATGGCCTTGAAAATGATGGGAAATTGATTTAAATTCAGAATTTACAAGAAGGCTCTTTGAAAGGTTTAAAACACAATTTGCAGAGTGCCTAAGGGTTGAAAGTTACATTGACTCTTTTGAGCAATGAAACTTTGGCAAAGGATATGTTTTAATGAGCCTTTTTTTTTTTTTTTTTTTTTTTTTTACACTGAGAGTGAGAGAAAACTGGAGTTCTACTTGCTGTATATAAAACCCTCTATAACCTGTTAACAGGTGTTCCAAGAATAAAGAAGACTACTGTTCTGCTCTCCTGTGAGACTTCTTCCATGTCAGACTGGTTCAGGTCCAACCATAAGGGTAGGGTAGAAGATTACACAGTTAAATTCGTCCTTGTTTCTAGCTTCAGAGTCAGAGAAGAAGTAGATTTCCATTATGGGTGTGGAAGCAAATGCCTTTGACAATACTTACTATTATATTTTTCTTTGTCCCTTTCTTTCCCCCCTGGGTCTTGGGAGGAAGATTTTAAAGTTTTTTGTATATGACTCAGGACATCTGCTTTCAGGTGAAATTTAGTTTTTGGAGGTTATGCCCAGGGAAAAGCTTTCCTGGGTGTTCTTTCTAGAAATACAACGCTGACAAGTAAGGAGGATCAGAAAGCTGCACTTCTTTGGAACAGACTATTCCAGAATAGAACTGAAACCATGTGCCGATTTCAAGGATATTTGAAAAGAAACCATGGAACATGTCACATTTTGACTCATTTGGGGTTTAATGTCAGTGGGAAGGAAAAGGAAGGCTAAAATAACTGTCTAAACCTGATAAGATTCTTGACCTGTTAGGAATTTCTCTCAAGATGTAGGAAATGAGATTATCATCTTTTCACAGGGGTCAACACCAGGGGAAGGGTTAGAAGAGTGTGCAGCAATCAAAATAAAAACAAAACACACCCCCCTCTTCTACCCTCACACCTCATAAAAGTAAAATCCCAACCCAAACAATGAAAACCCAAGAGCTCTAAACAAAACCTAATACACTGAAAGATCCCAATAAAAATATGTAGTGCTATATAAAAAAAAAATTATCAGGATGTTTTGAAAGCTGTGGGACATCTGGCAAGGGGTGGGGGAAGGGTATAAAAAGGTAGAAAAAAATCAGGCTCTGTGATAATAATAGGGAGTTTCCAAAATCTCAGGAAAAAACCTTAAGGCAGGGTCTCTGAGTCCCACTCCACATAGTAAAACATCTGTTTGGGTTCTTTACTTCTGGGGCTCATCAGTGAGTCTGCCTCACACTGAGATCTTATTGGAAAAAGCGTATATGAAATTCTTGTACAGGGAAATCAAAACTGAGTCTGGACAATACCGTGTTGTGAAGAGCATAGTTTTTGCCTTGTTTAGCTTGGGATGCATTTTCATTCTTACCAGCAGAGATTTGTCTCCAATTCAGGTGGTCTGTTTCCAAGGGGGAAAAAATTCTGAATAATAAACTTTTTTAATTTCATAAAATCATTTTATTGTAAAAATAAAGATAGCATGGGGCGCCTGGGTGGCGCAGTCGGTTAAGCGTCCGACTTCAGCCAGGTCACGATCTCGCGGTCCGTGAGTTCGAGCCCCGCGTCAGGCTCTGGGCTGATGGCTCGGAGCCTGGAGCCTGTTTCCAATTCTGTGTCTCCCTCTCTCTCTGCCCCTCCCCCGTTCATGCTCTGTCTCTCTCTGTCCCAAAAATAAATAAACGTTGAAAAAAAAATTAAAAAAAAAAAATAAAGATAGCAGCTAATGGCTTTAGCCAAATTATGGCCAAAGCAGTATTGTGGCTCCGTGTTTGAAGATAGCCATATTCTGAGCATTTCTAATGGTACTGGCACAACCTGCGGAAGACTTACCACCTTGAGAAGGAGTCTGGGTGAAGTCACCTAGTTTTTCCAGTTTGAGAGGTTTCCTTTTTTCTGAGTCAGAATTTTCTATGTGCCAACTCATGTGCCAAGTTGAATGATCAGGTATGCATTCTTTTTCCTCTCTCCTTCAAAAATTGAGTTGCATATTAAATTTTTATATATGTAATGATAACAACAAAAAAACCACAAATGAAGTTTCTTGGAGGAATAGAAGGCTTTGGAAAAACTGAACTCTATCTAGCTCACATCTTCTTTCCACAGTGCACCAGGCAAGAGGTTTGGAATTTCCCTTTCTCTATACTAAGTTCTTTTTTCCCAGAGTAACAAACTCATGGCCTTGTCATAAGGGGAGAAGAGGCATTCTCTCTGTACTGCAGTAGAAGAGAAACACTATGTGACCCAAGTCTTCCAGATAGATTTTTTGTTGCCTTGTCTGAAACAAAATGTAGTGCCTTTACCTAACCTACACACATCTGAATATGAATATGAGTATCAAAAGTGGAACATATGGTCTCACCAATTCTTACCATCCCCAATATTTTTTATTAGGTGACTCGGGTTTTAAAAATAAAATATACACCCTGTTCATTTGGGAAAGGGCTGTAGAGATAAGGTAGTGTAACCTCCAACAGTTAATGATGAGAAATTGAGGTCCAGATAAACAGAGTCTAGAACAAGTAGTCCTCTTAGTTTGTATGTTTGATTAGGTTTTTTTGTTTTGTCTTGTTTTTGTTTTGTTTTGTTTTATGAATGAATCCAAAGGATGATTATTCCAAGACAAAAAAGATTAAGTGTCAGTAATTCATAATATCTGGGAACTTCATTATCCCGCACACATTTAAGGGTATCTCAAGAGCCAGTGGAGAAGAATGATTAATAAACTTGTGCTGTTCTTTGGAAAGAATTGTGCAAAGTTATTTCTTCAGCAATTACTCTGTAGAATTAAGTAAACTTAATAAGATTCCTCTTTATAACCCTTGCCCCATAATTCTTGTCCCACAGTTCAAATCTTAAATGTGTATTGTTTGGCTTCTTTTGATCATAGACATCTGACGTTAAGGGACAGTACTTCAAAACTTAACAAAATGTCTGGGTTTTGTTATGGATGATCTATGTGAATCTCTTGATAATACCAGGAATGGGAAATCTTCCAGGATTATTGCTTCTACTTGGTGACTAAACATAGAAAGCCTCTCTCCAACATGGCAAATATTGAGAAATTTGGATTTTCAGTTTATGAAACCTCATTGTAAAAAAAAGAAGTGATTGTTTTTTGCACAGTAGTTTGAACAAAGGAAAATTCCAAGGGATCGTCCGTGATTTTTATTTCTATCTTACAGTGGTTCTTAACTGGGAGCACATTTCCCCTCAGGAGACATTTGGCAATGTCAAGAGGCATCTTTGGTTGTCATGATTTGGGGTGGGGGAAGTGTGCTACTGGCATCTAGTGGATGGAAGCCAAGGATGTTGCTACACATCTTACTATGCACAGTATAACATCTTTTTGCTTTCATGGGATAACGTTTATCGGCCAAAATGTCAACATTTCTGAGTCGAGAAACTAGTTATCGTGCATTCTTCTTTCATAGTATTTTAACAGTTTGTGTGATTTGTGATGGCTGGCTAACCCTTATTTATATGCCACAACATGGCTGAAGCCCAGCACATGCTATGCCCATCTTTTCAACATTTTCTGAAGTAGAATTTCATAGATCAGATAGGGTAGTGGTAGACAAGCCCTCTGTCTCCTGACTCCAAAATATCTTCCTGCAAGATCAGAATCCCTACTAGCACTTTATAAACATTGAAATTGTGCACAAAATGGCTGAACCCTTATCCCTTCTCTCACCCCCCCCCCCCCCCCCCATAAATATGTTAGAGTCAGCCTGGACTGTCACTGGCCTTTTGGACATTAAAAACAATGAAGCAAGAATGAGAGGGAAACAGACTCCATTCTCCTTCTTGTCTTAAGCCTATAAAACTGCAGTGCATTTGGGATAAAGTATTTTGCATTTTATGACCACTTTAGTTTACTATAGAAGAGGAACATCAAATATCTTTATCTGATTTATTACATTGTACATTGTTCAGGTTTGGCTAATGATTGGAGTGTATTTGCCTCTTCCTATGTATTTGAACAGAAAATGAACAGATATATTTGCCTTCTTGCCATATTCTGAAGTGTTCATTTGTAGTTATGTTAGTACTATCTTCATAGGCCTGCGCTGTGCTTGTTTTCATAGTAACTATGCAGCCCTATAACTTTTTAAACAGGTGATCTGTTTTTTTCCCCCAGTGAATAAGAATTTCTTGCCTTTCTACTTTGTGGGTATTTTTGTTTGTTTGTTTGTTTGTTTTGGTTTTTGTTTGTTTGTTTTTTGGTTTTGTTTTATTGTGTTTGGTAACCCTTGGTTTGGGAATGAGAGCAAGTGGAAGAATGAGAGGCTGTTACACACATTGAATGGAATCTCTGTCTAAACCAGAAGAAATATGTATAGGTTCCTTTTGTGTTATATAGTTCTTCTCTATGATTATATGATAGTCATTATGGTGTAATGAACTATATAGAATATCTAAGTGTTCAGCCCATTCAGTACAATGAACATTATCAGTACAGCGAACATTATCAATAATAATACCTAAGATCATTGAGCAAATCCTGCTTTTCTTACAGATGACAAAGATAAAGCTTGTCTCATATAAGGCCTCATTTATAAAGAAGAAATCTCGACTTGCTTGGTTAAGAGCTTTTAAGTGGCCAAGCAGGAATTTCAATTCACACATCCATGTTCTTAATCAGATTCCATGCTCTGAATCAGAAGTTGATAGCTTCTCATTGAAATATAGCAAGGCAGACTTCAGTTGATGGTATAGGATTGCCCATTTCCTTGAAGTCTTGAAGTTTTCTCATTGTGTCACTAACTGCCAAATTTAGCAGTTTGTTTTCTGTTCTCATTTGCATCTATAACATTCCAACATTTGACATAGTTGAGTACCCCCCCCCCCCCTCAATCGCATCCCTTCTTGAGCCTTCTCTCTGGCTTTTATCAGCAATTCTTCCCTCTCTCTCTCCATAGGTCTTTTCTAACTAAAGTTCCGTTATCGTACTTTATCCATATTAACAAGCTCCTCAGACCCAAATTTCTGATTCCTTAGCCTTATCCACTTTTCTAATCTCTGATCCCATATTTCCAACTGATTGCTAGCTGACTTCACTTGAGTGTCCTCAAGCATCTAAAGATTCAGCAACTTCAAAACAATGAACTCAAACCAGCTTCTCCCTTTGGCCTTCCATATCTGTGAATAGCTCTATGTTCTCCAAGTCCTCAGGTTCAGAACCTTGGTGTCTTCTTCAACTCGTTTACTGTCTCCTGCATCCAATAAACTATCAAGTCACATAGAGTCCAATTCTGCAGTATTCTGTAGTCACCACTCTCCTGTCCATCCCTATCACCCACCCCTGCCTAAATTGTAAACCACACCTTTCAATTCTTCTTTCTGCCCCTTGAACTCTCCATTCTAGTCCATTTTAGGTTCTTTGAGAGAATGTTCTTCATGTTGTCGTATTTCTGATTCTGTCTTCTACTTTCTCAAAACCATCAGATGTTTTTAATGACATTCTGGGTTATGTGCATGTGCATCTAGGCTCTTCTGACACCAAGCAAATTAATCTACTTGTCATTACGCAAACATGTTCCACAGATTTCAGCCTCTGTGTCTTGACTCATACAGACACGCAGACTTCTGCCATTGAAGTTCTCTTTATTCTTCAAGTTCTGCCTCAGATATTACCTCATTTACAAAGCCTTTCTTAATTCCCAGTCCCAACTCTTGGTCCCTATAGTTTTCCATCAGCTTCATGTATTTTATGTCTATAATATGCCACTTTTCCTACTCTATGTTTCTATAATTTTTGTTTATTTACCTTAGTTATTTTCACTTTCTTTTAGTATAACTAAAAGCTTCTCTAGGCAGGTATCATGTTTTACCTACCTTGGTACTTACTTCTCCCTAGCACATGGGACAGTGCCTGAGACATGAAACTCAATGACTATTTGTTGAACCACAGCAATGCTAGTGGGATATCTGGTACAGAGAGAAGAAAATTCGTATATGAAAAAGATAGTTGTCTCTAATTTCCTGCTGCTTCTGGAAGGGCTTCTTCAATGTCTCATTCACCATCTGGCACATAGTTAACATCTTAAATTTCTCCATGTCACTGTACAACAACTTTTTTCTGCCTAGAGGTCAAAGAAACCTCTAGAGTTGTCTGTTGAGATTTTACTGACGCTTCCCCTAGTAAAAATCAGGTTGGTTGGAAAGTAAAAACCACAGAGGTCCACTTGAGAAAAACAGAGCAGAGAAAACAGGAAATTCTGGGTTGATGAGAGGTACCCACTGGTGTGAGCTATTGACTGAGTTATGTACAAATGTTTCCAGCATAGTGCTAATATTAAGCAAAAGTTTATAAGCATTCCACTCTTCCTCTTCCCTTAGATCTTCTCATCTGCCTCCTTCTGGTCCTTAACTCCAAAAGTCCTTCAACCCCACCAGGACCAACAATCCATTGATTTTTCTTTTTAAAAAAGACTTTTTAAAGAGCAGTTTCAGATTCATAGCAAAGTTAAGAGGAAGGTAAATACATTTGCCATATGCTCTGTGCCCCCACATGTACATAGCCTTCCCCATTATCAACATTTCCTATCAAAGTGGTACCTTTGTTTCAAGTGATGGATCTACACTGATACATCATAATTACCCAGAGTCCATAGTATACATTAGGGTTCAGTCTTGGTGTTGTACATTCTATGGATTTGGACAAATGTATAATGGCATGTATCCATCATTATAGTATAATACAGAGTAGTTTGCCCTAAAATTCCTGTTCTCTGCCTATTCACCTCCCTACCTCCAATCCCTGGCAACCACAAATCTTTTACTGTCTCAGTAGTTTTTCCTTTTCCAGAATGGCATATAGTTGGAATCATGAAGAATGTATCCTTTTGAGATTGCCTTCTTTTACTTAGTAATGTACATTTAAGGTTCCTCTATGTCTTTTCATGGCTTGATAGCTCATTTCCTTTTAGAGATGAATAGTATTCCACTGTTTGGATGTACGACAGTTTATTCATTCATTCACCTACTGAAGGATATCTTGGTTGATTCCAAGTTTTGGCAATTATAAATAAAGCCACTATAAACATCTGTATGCAAGTTTTTGTGTGGGCAGTTTGCTTTAAACTCCTTTCAGTAAGTACTAATGAGCATGATTACTGAATTATATGTTTAGTTTTATAACAAAAGACTTGCTTTGCTCCATTGTGTTGCTGTTGCTCCTTTGTCAAAGATTGAGTGTATTTATGTGTATAATGTTTTTTATACATTGTTGGATTTGATTTGCTTTTTTGCTGAGTATTTTTGTATCTATGTTCATGAGAAATATTATTCCATAGTTTTCTTTTCTTATAATGGCTTTGTCTGGTTTTGGTAAAAGGGTAATTAATACTGGCCTCATAGAATAAATTAGAAGTATCCCCTATGATTCTATCCTCTAAAAGAGATCCTAGAGAATTGATATGATTTCTTCCTTTAATGTTTGGTAGAATTCACTAGTAAACCCACCTGGGCCTGGTGATTACTGTTTTGCAAGGTTTTTAATTATTAACTACGTTTCTTAAGAAATAGACATAAGCCCATTCCGATTGTCTATTTCTTCTTGTGTGAATTGGCAAATTTATCTTTGAAGGAATTGGTCCATTTTATCTAAGTTAACAAATTTGTGGCTATAGAATTGCTCACAGTATTCCTTTATTGTCCTTTTAATATCCACAATCTGTGATGATGTCTATTTTTTTCATTTCTGATATTGGTAATTTGTGTCTTCTCTCTTTTTCTATTAGTTAGCCTTGCTAGTGGCTTATTAATTTTATCAATCTCTTCAAATAACCAGATTTAATTTTATTGATTTTCTTTATTGATTTCCTATTTTTATTTCATTGATTTCTGCTATAATTCCTATTATTTTTTTCTTTTGCTTACTTTGTATTTAATTTACTCTTTCTTTTTAGTTCATAAGGTGGATGATCTACCAATTTTAAAATTTCTTTCTCCTATACCTGACCTTATTTATTGGTTTCCTTTCTGTTATGAGTTGAATTGTGTCCCTTCTAAATTCATACATTGAAGTCTTCATCCCAGTACCCCAGTACCCCAGTACCTTATACCTTAATTGGACCTTTACAGAAATAATCAAATTCAGGTAAGGTCATTAATATGGGTCCTAATCCAATGTGACTGAAATCCTTATAAAAAGAGGCATTTTGGTGACAAAAACCACAGGGAGAATGCCATGTTAACATGAAGATGACCATCTAAAAACTAAGGAGAGGTCTGGAACACTTTCTTCATATCCCTCAGAAAGAACCAGCACTGCCATCTTTATTTTGAACATCTGGCTTCCAGAACTGTGAGACAATAAATTTCTGTTATTTAAACCACCCAGTTTGTGGTACTTTGTAACAACAGCCCCAGGAAACTAATATATCTCCCTACCAGCAGAAATGCCATTGTCTGTCATTATTATTACCCCCACAAATCCCTTATTCTAGTTTATGTTTGTCATACTTGTCTGGCAGCCTACGTCTTCCTTACCATCCTGCTTTAATCTATCTAATTCTTTGTCTACTCTGGGCCTGGCTTTTGCAGCAGAGCACCATGAGAGCAAAATACATCCATGTCTACAGACCTCACTTGTAATCTAGGTTGGCTAACCTTAAATGGGACCTTGGTGATGCTCAGCTACAATACCACATCATCTACTATCTGAAATGACCACTATAGACCTTCTGTTATCTTTTCAATTTTCAACACCTTCTTTCCAACCACATGCTCTGGTGATGACCTTGCTACCTAGCTCACTGAGAAAATGGAAGAAATTAGAAGAGAACTGTGTGTTCTCCACCACATGCACCCATCCATACATATCTGTATTAAGGCACTCTGCCTTCTCTCTTGTTATTATGAATGAACTATCCATGTCCTGTCTTTATTCTGCTCTTCCCTTTGTGCACCTGATCCCATCCCTCCTTGCCTATACAAGAACATTGTTTTAGTGATTCTCCCTGGCATCTTTCTCAACAGCCTTCTTAGAGGCTGATTTATGTCTCCTCCAGATTCATATGTGAAGTCAACACTTAGTGTCCTGGTATGTGACTGTGTTTGGAGACAGAATCATTATAGAGGTAATTAAGTTAAAACAAGGTGATTAGGGTGGACCCTAATCCAATGACTGATGTCCTTATAACAAGAGAAGACCAGGACATAGACATATACAGAGGAAAGACTGTGTGAAGACACAAGTAGAAAATGGCCATTTACAAACCAGGTAGAGAGGCCTCAGAGGAAACCAACCCTGATGACACCTTGGAACTCTATTCTCCAGAACTGTGAGCACATAACATTTCTGTTTAAGCCTCCTAGTCTATAGTACTTTGCTGTGGTAGCCCTAGCAAACAAATACAAGCCTGAAAACGTATTGTAATTTATCTCACCTTAAACAACCTGACCCTTTTCTTGATGCCTTATTTTCCATTTGTTTCTTCTTTCCTTCGTTTCTTCACAGAAAAACTTAGAGCTTTCTGTGGCTCTCCACTTTGGCTGTCCATTTCCTGTTCCTCCTAGTTTCTTTTCTACCTCATTTTCTAATCCCTAAGCACTGGAATGTCCCAGGGCTTAGTCCTTTAACTTCTCTGCTGTTATTTCCATACTTATTCTCTATATGAATTAGTCTCATGGCTTTTAAACGCCACCCACGAGCTAGTAATAGCTCAATTCATCTCTCTAGCCTGAAGCTCTCCATACATCAGGGACATCATAAAAAGGGAGAAACTGCTTGCCCATCTATAACTGTGTACCCATCTTCTCACTCAGTACCTCTACTTGGAAGTCTAATAGCCACTTTGAACTTAATATGACCCATACTGGGCTTTTGATTTCTATCTTCCACCTCATAAAACCCCAAATCTTGCTCTCTCACTGCCTTCTGCAGCTCATAGAAAGCTACTCCATCCTTCTAGTTGCCCATACAAATGACATACAAGTAACAAAAGCCTTAAAAACCTTGAATCCTCTCATTCTCTCATGTTGCTCTATCGGAAAATCCTATTGAGCTCACCTTGCAAATATATCCAGAATCTGACCACTTCTCATCATCATCTCCATCATCACCTCTCTGGTCCAAATCGTCCATCTTCTCTGACCAGATTGTTGCAACTACCACCTAACTCTCCTGCTTCTATCCTTGCATTTGCCACTGCCCACCTGCTTTATTTTAACTTCAATACAGTAAATAGGGTGGTCCTTTAAAAATATAAATCAAACCTCTTGACTTTGACCTCTCCAACAAGTCCCTCACTTAGAGCCAGAGTCCTTTACTATAGGCGTTTAAGTTCTAGAATCTGCTCCCCAACTCCCTGAACCCAGTACTTCTCTGAACACATCACTTTCATTCCCCTGTCTTCACTTACTCAACTCTAGCCATTCAGATTTCCTTCAAGTTTCTTAAAGATGTTGGGAAGATTCCTACCTTGGAGTCTTTGTACCTGCTAACCCATCTGTGGGGAATGTTCTTTCCATAAGGAGAGCACTTATGCTATGCTCACAATGGGCCAAGTCTATCCTAGTGCTTTGCAGATATGAGTGCATTTCATCTGCATGTCCTTCTTTCAGATCTCTGATCAATCTTCCTTTTGCTAGAAAGGCCCTCTCTGACCCCTTATATAAAAAAGCCACCCCCTCCCTGTCTGCCTCCCACATCTCTCTGTCCTCTTAACTATGTTTCTACCTATAGCTCTTATCACTATCAGTCATAAGCTATATTTACTTGTTTGTTTTCTTATTATATGTTTTTCTTCACTGAGATTTAATACATTTCATGCAGTCAGGAACTTATTTCTTCACTCACTGCTTCTTGAATCACTGACTGAATGATGAATTTTATTACTTGGTGCTACCTATAAACTAACCTGAAATCTGTAACCCACCAACAAGGGCTTCTGACTCTTTTCTATGGAGCAAGTATTGGATGTGCCTGCCAGCTTCTGAGGTTATGGAGGAGATGGGAGGAGGTTTCAAAGAACATTTAAGTCACTCCTCTTAACTTTTTTGTGGGGCACCTGGGTAGCTCAGTCAGTTGAGTGTCGGACTTCAGCTCAGGTCATATCTCATGGTTCGTGGGTTTGAGCCCTGCCTCAGGCTCTCTGCTGTCAGTGTAGAGCCTGCTTCGGATGCTCTGCCCCCGCCCTCCCCCCATCACTTTCTCTCTCTTGAAGATGAATAAACATTAAAAAAAGAAGAACTTTTTTGTTAGGGTGGTAAAACAATTCTAATACACATGACACAACAAAGATTTTGGTGGGTAGAGTTAGGGATGTATCCTGGAGAGCTCACACAATCAGGCATAGCTTCTGCAGGGAAGAGCATTTTTTTTTTAAAGTTTATTTATTTATTTTTGAGAGAGAGCAGGGGTAGGGGCAGAGAGAGAGAGGCAGAGAGAGAATCCCAAGCAGGCTCTGTGCTGTCAGTGTGGAGCCTGATGCAGGGCTGAATCCCACAAAATATGCGATCATGAACTGAGGTGAAATCAAGAGTTGGATGCCTAACCGACTGAGCCCACCTAGGTGCCCCAGTGAAGAGCATTTTGATCCAGGTGTTGAAGGACTTGGTAGAAGCACTATGTGAGCAGAGTTACAGTGATGGGAAGAAGGCCAAGATTTCAAAAGCATACCTATTTAAATGTCTGAGTGTATTCATGTATATATTTAACCACTACTTGGTCTTACCACAAAATAACATATTAGTTTATTCAACATTTTGTAGCTTTTAAAAGCTAGCAGTAGATTTTTGGGGAAGATGGTGGAGTAGGAGGATCATAAGCTCACCTCATCCCACAGATACAACTAGATAACACATCAGTGTAAATAACCCAGAAAACAACCTGAGGACTGGCAGAACAGACTCTCTACAGCTAATGTAGGGAAGAGGCCACATTGAGAGGATAGGAAGGCTGCCAGAGATGTGGTTGGGAGCCAAAAGGACCTACAGGACTGTCAGCGGGAGGGAGGGACTGGTTGACACAGAGTGGAGAGAGGACTGGACCCGTCTCAGGTATCACAGGCACAGGCAAACTGCATGAGGAAGATAAATCCCCATAACATTTGGTTTTGAAAACTAGAGGGGCCTAATAATCAGTGAGGCTTAACACCTGGAGCTCCCTCTGCTCTGGGAGAGCTAAGAGGGCAGAGTCCCTGTCATTAAAGAGACAGTACAACAAACAGCCCTGCTGAGATACAGCAGAGAAGCAGTAGTTTAAAAATGCCTGAGGTATACAGGAAAGAGATTTATTTACTAACCTCAGAGCATATGCTGGAGGGTCAGGGATCTTTGGGAGATGTCTTCAAGAAGAAAAGAGCTGGCAGATGCCATTTCCCTACCTCACTCCCCACCCTAGATACACAGACACCTATGGGAACCAGCACGGTATTGATATTCTCTACCTAGCTTGCCAGCACCTTGCACCCTGCCCCTACATTCTCCTATGGACTTGCCGTCTCCTCAGCCAGAATTTTCCCAGGTGGCTACAGCTCCCCTCTTGCAACAGACCTGCAGGGATCTTGTGCCCTGCCCCCACATTCTCATGAGGACTTCTCTTCACATCTCAGCCTGGGCAGGTGTTTTCCCAGGCAGCTTCAGGTCCCGTTCCACAGTGGACTGCCTGAGACCTTGCTGGCACCATATGCCTTCCCCTCACATTTTCCTGCAGACCTGCACCTTCCAATATACCCTTGGCCAGAGCTTATCCAAAGTTGTGCCACGAACTTGTGGAAGTGTGCAACTGCCCTGACAGGGACCAGGACCACTCCAAAGTGACTCCTATCCCAGGGAGAGGGGAAGATAACCACACATACTGTCCAACTGTGGCCCCAGTAGTGGGCTGGGGACAGACATCTGGTATGACTGTAGGTCCCACCTACCCACAAAAACTTCTCAGGACACAACACAAGAAAAGTGCCTTGGTCTGACTAAACTCAAGTTCAAGATAGTCCCAGACTGTCCCACTACAACACAGAGACCAAACCCTGCCCACAATAGGCAAAAAGAGCCATTGCAGATGACTGGACTGAAGGCAAATGCAGCCTAGCCGCAAGAGTAGGGTGCACACAACACACATAGGAGACACCTCTGAAGCACCAGGTTCTGGTGAACAGGAGACATTATATTGTAGGGTATTACAGGACCTCTTCTTCATAAGACCATTACTTTTTAAAAAATTTATTCATTTTAAGATAACGAATGGGCAGGAGAGGAGCAGAGAGAGAGGGAGTGAAAGAGAATCCCAGGTAGGCTACATGCTGCTGGCAGGGCTTGAACCCATGAACTGTGAGACCATAACCTGAACTGAAATCAAGAGTTGGATTCTTCACTGGCTGAGCCACCCAGGCACCCCTATAAGACCATTACTTTTTTTTTTAAATAATTTAACTTTATTTTTTATTCTTTAAAATTTATATCCAAATTTGTTAGCATATAGTGAAGCAATGATTTCAGGAGTAGATTTCTTAATGCCCCTTACCCATTTAGCCCATCCTCCACCTCCCACAACCCCTCCAGCAACCCTCAGTTTTTCTCCATATTTATGAGTCTCTTTTGTTTTGTCTCCTCCCTGTTTTTATATTATTTTTGTTTCCCTTCCCTTATGTTCGTCTGTTTTGTCTCTTAAAGTCCTCATATGAGTGAAGTCATATGATTTTTGTCTTTCTCTGACTAATTTCACTTAGCATAATACCCTCCAGTTCCATCCATGTAGTTGCAAATGGCAAGATTTCATTCTTTTTGATTGCAAGACCATTACTTTTAAGAGCAGAAGACATAACCAAGTTTCCTAACACATAGAAATACATAGTCAGACAAAAGGAGGAGTCAGAGGAATATGTCCCAAATGAAAGAATCTGTTCACAGCAATAGAGCTAAACAAAATTGAGATAAGTAATATGTCTGATAGTGAATTTAAAGTAAAAATGGTCATAAAGATATTCACTGGGCTTGAGAAGAGTGGTGGGTGACCTCAGTGAGACACTCAAGGAAGAGTAGAAATCATAAAAAAGAACCAAAGATGAAGAATTTAATAACTCAATAACTGAAATATACTAGAGGGAATTAACAATAGACTAGAGGAAGCAGAAGAATGCATCAGTGACCTGGAGAACAAAATAAAGAAAAGCAATCAAGCTGAACAGGAGGGAGAGAGAGAAAAAACAAACAAACTGCAAACAGACTGAGGGAATGCAGCAACACCATCACTCATAATAACATTTGCATTATAGGGATCCCAGAAGGAGAGGAGAGAGAAAAGAAGGCAGAAAATTTAGTTGAAGATAGCAGAAAGCTTCTCAAATCTGGGAAAGGAAACAGGAATCCATAACCAGGGGGCAGAGAGCATCCCCCCACCCTCCACCCAAATCAACCCAAGGAGGTCCACACCAAGACACATAATAATTAAATGTCAAAAGACAGTGATAAAGATAATTTTAAAAGCAGCAAGAGAAAAGAAAGCAGTTACATACAAGGGAAACCCAGTAAGGCTATCAGCTAATTTTCAGCAGAAACTGCAGGCCAGAAGGGAGAGGCATGATATATTCAAAGAGCTGAAAGAAAAAAACTTGCAACCAAGAATACTCCATCCAGCAAGGCTATCATTCAGAATAGAAGGACAGATAAAGAGTTTTCCAGACAAACAGAAGTTAAAGGAATTCATGACTACTAAACCAGCTCTATGAGAAATGTTAGAGGGGACTCTTTGAGTGGAAAGGAAAGACCATAAGTAGGCATAAGAAAGTAGAAAAGACAAAAGCAGTAAAATTAAATATATCTATAAAAACCAGTCAAGGGATTCACAAAATAAAAGGATATAAAGTATGACACCATTACATAAAATGTAGGGAGAAAAGTAAAGAATGAGTTCAAACTTAAGCAACCATCAACTTAATATAAACTGCTATATGCATAAGATGCTATATATAAACATAATAATCACAACTGAAAAGTAATAATAGATATGTATGTAAAAAAAATAGAGAAAAGAATGAAATATACCACTAAAAAAGCCAACAAACCATGAAAGAAGAGAGCAAGAGAGGAATAGAGAATGGAAAAAACAACCATAAAACAACATACATAATGACAATAAGCACATACCTATCCATAATTACTTTGAATGTAAATGGACTAAAGACTCCAATCAAAAGACTTAGGATGATGGAATGGATAAAAAGCAACACCCATTTATATACTGCTTAAAGGAGACCATTTCAGACCTAAAGACACATGTAGATTGAAAGTGAAGGGATGGAAAAGCATTTATCATGCAAATGGAAGTGGAAAGAAAGCCAGAGTAGCATTACTTACATCTGACAAAATAGACTTTAAAACAAAAACTATTATAAGAGACAAAGAAGGACATTGTATAATCATAAAAGGAACAATCCAACAAGAAAGTAATACAACTGTATTTATGCACCCAACATGGGAGTACCCAAACATAAAGCAGTTAATAACCAACATAAAGGAAGTAACCAATAGCAATACAAAAACCAACAAGAAAACAAAGGCTTTGAAAGCTACATTGGACCAGGTAGATCTAACAGATATATTCAGAACATTCCATCCTAAAACAACAGAATACACATTCTTTTCAAGTTCACATGGAACAGTCTCTAGAATAGATCAGATATTAAGTCACAAACAAGTCTCAACAAATTCAAAAAGATCAAAGTCATATGATGCATCTTTTCCAGCCACAACACTATGAAACTAGAAATCAGCCACAAGAAAAAATCTGGAAACAGCACAAATACATGGAAGTTAAATAACATGCTACTAAACAATGAATGGTTCAGCCATGAAATCAAAGAGGAAATCCAAAGCTACATGGAGATAAATGAGAATAAAAACATAGCAGTCCAAAATTTTTGGAATTTAGCAAAAGCTGTTCTAAGAGGGAAATTTATAGCAGTATAGGCCTACCTCAAGAAGCAAGAAAATCTCAAATAAACAATCTATCCTGACACCTGAAGGAGCTAGAAAGAGGAGGAAAAACTCTCCAAACCAACAGAAAGAAGTAAATAACAGTAAAGCAGAAAGAAATGAAATAGATACTAAAAAACAATAGATCAATGAAGCCAGCATCTGGTTCTTTGAAAAGATCCACAAAATTGATAAATATTTAGCTAGATTCATCACAAAAAGAGAGAGGACTCAAACAAAATCGGAAAAGAAAGAGGAGAAAGAACAACTGACACCACAAAAATACAAAGAATTATAAGAGAATATTATGAAAATGTATATGCCAACAAACTGGACAACCTAGAAGAAATGGGTAAATTCCTAGAAACATATAATTTCCCAAAACTAAATCAGGAAGAAATAGAAAAATTGAACATATTGATTACCAGCAATGAAATTGAAGCAATAATCAAATATCTCTCAACAAACAAAAGTCCAGGACCAGGTGACTTCACAGGTGAATTCTACCAAACATTTAAATAAGAGCTAATACCTATTCTTCTCAAACTATTCCAAAGATAGAAGTGGGAAAGCTTGAGGCCAGCATTACTCTGATACTAAATCCAGATAAAGTCACTACAAAAGAAGAGAACTGCAGGCCAATATCTATGATGAACATAGATGCAAACAAAACAAAACAAAAATATTAGCAAACTGAATCCAATAATACATTAAAAAAATCAGTGACCACAATCAAGTGGAATTTATTCCTAGGATTCAAGGGTGGTTCAATATTTGCAAACCAATCAACATGATATATCACATCAATCAGAGAAAGGATAAAAACCGTATGATCATTTCAATCAATGCAGAAAAAGCATTTGACAAAGTGCAACTTCCATTCATGATAAAAACTGTCAACAAAGTAGGTTTAGAGGGAACATACCTCAACATAATAAAGGCCATATATGAAAAGCCCAGAGCTAACATCATACTTAATGGTGAAAAACTGAGAGCTTTTCCTCTAAGATCAGGAACAAGACAAGGATGTCCATTCTCACTACTTTTATTCAACATAGTATTGGAAGTGTTAGCTAAGGAAATCAGACAAGAAAAGGAAATAAAAGGCATCCAAATTGGTAAGGAGGAAGTAAAACTTTCAATGTTTGCATATGACATGATACTATATATAGAAAACCCTAAAGACTCTACAAAAAAAAAAAAAAACCCAAAAAACTACTAGAGTTGATAAATGAATTCAGCAAGGTCACAGGATACAAAATCAATATACAGAAATCCATTGCATTTCTATGCACTAATAATGAAGCAGTGGAAAGAGAAATTAAGAAAACAATCTCATTTACAATTGCACCAAAAAGAATAAAATGCCTAGGAATAAATTTAATCAAGTAGGTGAAAGACCTGTACTCTGAACACTATAAAACACTGATGAAAGAAATTGAAGACAACACAAACAAATGGAAAGATGTCACCTCACACCTGTCAGAATGGCTAAAATAAAAAACACAAGAGGCACCTGGGTGGCTCAGTCAGCTAAGCATCCAACTCTTGATTTAGGCTCAGGTCATCTGGAGGTTTTGTGGAATCAAGCCCCGGGTCGGACTCTGTGCTGACAGTGTGGAGCTTGCTTGGGACTCTCTCTCCCTCTCTCTCTGTCCCTCCCCTGTTCACTTGCTCTCTCTCTTTCTCTCAAAACGAACAAACAAACTGAAAATAAAATAAAAATTAAATAAGATAAGAAAAACCCAGAAGAAACAACAAGTGTTGGTGAGGATGTGCAGAAAAAGGAACCCTCATGCACTGTTGGGGGGAATGCAAACTATATAGCCACTGTGGAAAACAGTATGGAGTTTCCTCAAAAAATTAAAAATAGAACTACCAAATGATCTAGTAATTCTACTATTGGGTATTTACCCTAAGAATACAAAAACACTAATTCTAAGTGATACATGCACCCTGATGTTTATAGCAGCATTATTTACAATAACCAAATTATGGAAACAGCCCAAGTGCCCATTGATAGATGAATGAATAAAGAAGAGATGATACATAGATATATATAGATATAGATGCTATAATATAGATATAGAATGGAATATTAGTCATATAAAAGAATGACACCTTGCCATTTGCAACAACATGGGTGGTTCTAGAGGATATAATGCTAAGTGAAATAAGTGAGAGGAAGAAAAATACCATATGTTTTCACTCATATGTGGAATTTAAGAAACAAAACAAATGAACAAAGACAAAAGAGACAAACCAAAAAACAGACTCTAACTACAGAGAACAAACTGGCGGTTACCAGAGGGGAGGTGGGGGTGGGGGGCAACAGTGAAATAGGTGAAGGGGATTAAGCATACATTTATGGTGATGAGCACTGAGTAATGTATAGAATTGTTTAGTCACGGTAGTGAACACCTGAAGCTAATATGTGTTAACTATCCTGGAATTAAAGAAAACTAACAATACATCAACAACACCTTTCTGAGACAAACCACATCCAGTCTTAGTGAATTTGTTTCCTCATTTATAAATAAGCATAATAATACCTTTTTTATCAGGTTGGCAGAAGAGTCAGTATACCCGAATGGGTTCAAATTCCGTCTCTGCTACCTTCTAGCTATGTGATCGTGGACAAATAGCCACCTCTCTGTGCCTCAGTTTCCTCATATGTAAAATGCAGTGATGATAATAAGTACCCTATAGGGTTGTTTTAAGAATTCAGTAAGTGAATAGATGTAAAGTGCTAGAACAGAGGCTGAAATGTTGCCAGGGCTCTGTTGTCAGCTGTCGTTATTTTTATTATTATTATTTTTTAATGAAATTTATTGTCAAATTGGTTTCCATACAACACCCAGCGCTCATCCCAAAAAATGCCCTCTTCAATACCCATCACCCACCCTGCCCTCCCTCGCACCCCCCATCAACCCTCAGTTTGTTCTCAGTTTTTAAGAGTCTCTTATGCTTTGGCTCTCTCCCACTCTAACCTCTTTTTTTTTTCTTTTCCTTCCCCTCCCCCATGGGTTAGCTGTCGTTCTTTTAGAGGATTAAGTATGGTTAATGTCTGTGAAAGTGATTTTTCACATTGCACAAACGTAGGGGGAGTTTCGAGTGTGTATGTGTGGGTGTGTGCATTTTTTGTCCTTGGCCACTGCACTGAATAGTGGTTGAAGGTGTGGGCTCTGCAGCTATCCTGTCTGGAATCAAATTCTGTATCCATATGTACCAGCTGTGTGACTGTGGGAAAATTTCTCAACCTCTCTGTTCTTAAATATTCTCACTCATTTGGAAAGTAATAACAATATTAATAATAGTAATATTTCCTCTGTTGTGTAGTTTTGCGGTATAAATGCAATAGCACCTCTAAAGTGCTTTTCCCACTGGCTTGGCATGGTAAGCACTTAATTAATGTTAGCTATTATTATTAGCTCTTGTTATGGTGGCTCCACATAACTGAGGCCTTAATGTACCAGCTCTATTAGTTCTTCAAATTTTACAGCACAGTCTGACCTCCTGTGTCCCTTTTGGCCAGTAAAGTGGATGGTGAGAGGCCGAATAACAAGTCCCAGCCTTGGAGTTAGCTTATTCTGCCTCATAACATGCAAACACTTAATACTAATCTGGATTTTTCCCACCCTGGTTAATCATTACTTTTCAAAAATGCTGACCAAATCTGAAAATAATCTCCAGTTCTGTCATTAATTTAAGAAGTAATGTTTTCCAGTGTGGCTAGCCTGCTCAAACCACTCTCCCAGTGAATTACATTCATTACTGTGGTGGGTATTCATTTTTGTTAAATTAATCTTTTAAGAGTGAGTAATGACCATAAGAATTGGAATATTTTTGCTCTCTGAGTGGGAATTCAGTTAGAAGTTCGACAAGGCCTTGCCAGAATAGCAGAGACCTGTGGAATGGGTCACGTGGCATGATGAGGGACGCTGTTGCTATTATCTTTAGAGTGGTGGTGGTGTTACTGGATGTGATATCCTGGTGTGCCACTGGTTATATGGATTCTCCAGGATGCTTCCCTGAAAATGATGGTAATTTTTGCCTGGATAAGTGGTTCTTGTTTGTTCTGTACTCTGAGATTGGTGAAGGTTAAAGTGTATTATGATAGGAGGAGGGAGAGGCAGTCAACTGACAATGAATCAACTCCCCCCCCCCAAAATGTCATTTGTAGTTGCCACATAAAACAGCTCTGTTTCTATAAATACACATTAATACCTAAACTGATCTAGTTTCTTTAGGAATGTGTCTCTAGCAGATGTATTTACTTTTATATGCAGGATATTTGACCTGCATATTAATTTGTGTCTTATTTCTGTTGCTGTAGGGTTTTGCTTTTATCACCATAAGGCAGTCAGGCATTTATGTTCCCTTAGCTCAGGGGCTTTGGGGTTATAGGTCAAGAGGAGAAATTGCGAGGCATCCACAAGGGAATGCCTGTCTCATCTTTGCTTTCTGAAAACTTGGGCTCATTGAAAGAAAGGATGTTGGATCCTCCATGAGGAGAAGACAGAGGAGAGTATCTCAAGACTGGAAGCCATTGCAGGCAAACCAAGGGAGGTTGGGCTCGCTGAGCTGGGGCATGGATAGGGTTGGGCTGGAGGCTCTCTGCATTCGGTGCAGGAGCCCCTCTGTGGAGGATTGGGAGACCTGTAAAGGGTGGACTGTGTGCTCTTCAGCCTTGAAAACTGTGGTAAGCCTCTCTGAGGACCGGTGCCCACTGAGAGGGCATCTCTGCATTTCTTGGGAATCAGGAGGAATTGACTAGGAGAAGGGACAATGCAAATGATGGCAGGGCAATTCCAAAACCGATACCTCACGTAGTTTTCCAGCCCTGGGGAAGCCCTGGGTTTGAGGACGATTCATTTGAGGGTGTGGAGTGATTCTCAGTACTGACTAGAGTTTGCCACGGGCTTCCTTGCGTGAGAGGTCATAGCAGATTTAATGATTTAGAGAAATGAATGAAACTGAGATTTTCTATATCCAAGAGTGGTGGAAGGAAACCCAGGCCTATCACATTTATAAGCCTGTAAAGGGAAGTGGTAACAGTGAATGTAGCACAGAAGTTACCGTGAAGTGTAGTAGTGGCATAGGTCAGCAAGAGCTGCTCATTGTGATGCCTGTCCATGTAAACAGACAAGAGCCATTCCTCACTTAGGGGGGAGATCTAGGCATCTTTGTGTGATACTGTGCGGAAGAAAGCCTCTTAAATGACCCCGAACCAGGAGAGCTCATACCGACCATGAGGGCACTGAGTTCTGCCCTCTAACAGAGGCACAGAGAAAGAGGCATTGTTCAAAGTGGCAGTGAGGGCTGGGGCAGTGTTTCTCAGGTGAACCTTGAGAAGCATTTGCTTGAAGGAAACTATTTCTCGTTCCAAACTCAGGAAATATGATTTTACCTTCGTTTCTGTAGTTCATCAGAAGAAGATGGAAAATGTGGCTTTGAATAGAAAATGAAACATTAATTGGACAATACTGACCACCACTTAAAGAAAAAGAGATTAAATGAAAGTAATGAGCTGTCCCAACCACATCAGCATCCATTCAAACCATGAGCAAACTCTGGTTTAAAGCCTTTCCTGCTTTTTTAAAAAAGAATCATGGACCCTTTTGGCAGACTGGTGAAGTTTATGGACACCTTCTCAGAATGGCATGTAAAAATGCATATTATAAAATACATAAAGTTAAGAAAAACAAATTTGGGATATGTTAACATTTTTGTTTCTTTGTTAAAGGCATCAGATGATAATAATAAGCATTGAGTCTCACAATTAGCATACTTTTGAAGTAGTAATAAGCAAATGGTAAATTCTGAAATTTTGAGAAATATGAAAATACCTGTGCTTTGTGTGTGTGTGTGTGTGAGACCAACCAAAGGAACTGTAATAATGAAAGGAATTACTAAAGTTCAAGTAGAGAGTAGTGAAAATACAGATTATTTTTCCCCATTTAAATGCGTTGATCTCCTAAATTCCATCAGATTGTGAACCTTCTGCTAGCATTTTGAGGAAAACATAACTCTGTTATGATGCATATGTGTGTGTGTGTGTTTGTGTATATGTGTGTGTATGTGGGGGAGGATTTGTTCCAATTTAGGAAAAATTTATGTTTTCTTCTATGGTTGGACTATTTATTTGTCATTTCCTATGAGCTGTTTCTGTGGGATTCTTAGAAGAATTTTTATTTTGTCCAAATAAAACGTTAGGTTTTAAAACACCTCTATGAGAAAAAATTTTGAGGAGCATGTTGCACGAAGAGAAGGCTGTGATGAAACCCTCCGAGTCTAGAGAAGCTTCAGGCTTTTTGCTGGAGCCATTGGATTTGGCGACAAGCTCAGCCACTCCGGAGTCGGAAGAAATGGAAGCAGTGATCCAGAACAAAAATGAAAAGAAATTTTAAAAGGCTTCTGCCTGAGAGAAGGAAAGGGGGGGCAAGGGTCAGGCTGCCAAGAGAGAAAAGCCCTGTGCCTTCTGATTTATTCACTTTTAGGGATGGCTGGGTCTCTTCGGAGGTAAAGGCAGTTTCTCGATCAGAGTAAGCAGCAGCCCTTGCAAACCACAATATCGCTTTCCTGAGATTTGTCTCTCAAAAGGAGAATTGAGTGTCTCTTAATGTTCTCCTTGGAGTTCCTCTGAGTAGTGGCCATGCTTATTGTTTTGCATGAAGATAAGGCAATGTGGACTTAGCTGTTTTTCCATAACAGCAATAGAAGCCCTCTGTCAACATATGGAGACATGTAACAAACTGTTGTCTAAGTTTCCCAGTTGAGCTCCTTCGAGCAAGCCCTCCACTTAGACATGTGTCTGAAGTGTAGTTCTCTACCCTGTAGGTCTCTCTCATTCACATCTATCCCCTCATCAACTTAAAAAACATACCCCCATAGGTGGTGCTTTGTCTGGTGCACAAACATTCTGTTATTTTTGTCTGTCACACCTGTATTTCACAGTTTTAAAGAAAGGTTAGGGGAAATAGCTTTGGAAGAAGCAAAGATGTCAGGTATTTAAAAATTATCAATGCTGTTTTAAAACAAAACCAAAGTGTGATTTCAAGGAGACCAATGCAACGAAAGCTTTATAAAAAATCACAATATATGTGTATGGGGGCACAAGCATGAAAATCTCATACTATGTATGATTAGAGAAAAGATGCTTTTAAAAGTCTGAATGGTATAAGCCGGTGCCAGGCACAGAAGTAAAATAAAGGGTTTACATATAGTTTAGATTCTAGGTGGCACTTCTGTTTCCAAATATTATGGACTACAGCATTTAAGATGTTGATTCCAAGCAGTTTGGTATCAAGCATAAACAACCTCATTCAATGTATCCAACAAACTTGTGGCCAAAAGACCCTCCCTCCAGTCAAGACTTTGGAAGGGAATATATGGACAGCTCTGTGGGAGTTTCATCCTAGAGACACTTAGCAGTGGGTTCAAGGTCACTGGAAGGAGAAATAAGCACTCGTTGGTTCTTGGAGTTTCTTCCCTCTCAGGATGAACGATATCAAGTTTTAGGGCTTGGGGCTATAATTCCCTCCTCTCCTCTAGAAAATTCTTTTCAAATAAAATGTTACCTTTAAAAAGGTAACATCTTTGCTTCTTCCAAAGCGATTTCCCCTAACCTTTCTTTAAAACTGTGAGATACAGGCGTGACAGACAAAAATAACAGAACGTTTGTGCACCAGACAAAGCACCACCTATGGGGGTATTTTTTTTAAGTTGATGAGGGGTTAGATGTGAATGAGAGAGACCTACAGGGTAGAGAACTACACTTTATGGATGGGTCACTCAAGACATTTTATTTTACAGAGAATAAATTGCTAGCCTGCAAAGCTAACTTCAGTGATTTCATCTTCAAGTTCTCTATGCTGAGGATTAAGGTCTTTGTCTTTCTTCACATTTGGAAATTCCATTTTTCTCCTGCTAATTGGGATTGTGGGAAACAGAAGTCTTCTTCCTGTTTAATTTACCTTTCTTCATTTTGGTTATCTGGCTATTTTCTTTTCTTCTCCTTCTCCTCCTTCTCCTCCTCCTTCTTCTCCTCCTCCCCTCCCCTTCCTCCTCCCCCCCTTCCTCTTCCTCCTCCTCCTCCTCCTCCTCCTAAATGACTGCTTTAACCACAGGGGCAAGTGCTTGTACTGGTCATTCATTTGGAAACAGTCTAGTGGGAATCTGATCCCAAATCATCAAGGTGTCTGCTTTTTTCTCTCCACTTGAGAAAGTCAAGATTAAGCTAGCTTGTGCTTCCTTGATAAATAGACTGAATGCAATTTTGAATCAGGGTAAACCAGTGTACTTCCATCAATTATTTAAGGTTAGAGTTTTCTGGAAATGAGTAAATTGGAACAAGAATTTCCTTTATTGGACTTCTGTACAAATGAGAACAGGAGGAAAAGAGAATTTTCTGATTCACAAAAAGGCAGCCAATGTTTACAGACTTCCAAAGAGCATTTTTCCAGACATGCTGTCAACAATATTCATTCTTTGGGGGCAAAATGAGTTGATGGATCATTCACCCTACTTCCAGTATAGAAAGACTAGAGCTAAGGTAGAGACAGCCTGCAATCAAACATCTTGGGGTGCAGTGGTGCTCACAATGGGACACAAATTCTAATTTGTGAGCTAATGTTGTGAGCTGTGCCAGAAATCTGTTGATGTAAGTTGTCCTTTTACTTGCTTATATAAAAGCAGGATACATTCTTCTCAGAGAAGACCTTGTGGTTCACATTTGGGTGACTGTATGACCACTTCTAAGCAACGTGCGTTCAGAGTCCCTTGATGTTATGGCCAATTTATTCTTTATTAAGTCACTTAGTGATGGTCCTGATAAAGCCATAATTCTAAATGTGTTATGGTGGTTGTATCAGATAGTTAAGCACCAACCAGGGGGGAAAAAAAAGATTAATGCTGCTGATGCAGGGTGAGTCTATTCTTGGTCCACTTAATTGTTCACATGTCCTGACATAGCCATTTGGATAGTGAATATGCCTCTGGGAGACTTTAATACTTTTTTTCATACGTTAAATAACTACCCTTTTTTTCTTATTTATTTATTTATTTTGAACAACTAACAAAGTTGTGTCTTTTTTTAAGTTTATATTTTATTTTATTTTATTTTAGTGAGAGAGAGAGAGCGAGCAGGGGTTGGGGCAGAGAGAGAGTGTAAGAATCCCAAGCAGTCTCTGTGCTGTCAGTGTGGAGCCCCATGTGGGGCCCGAACCCTCAAACCATGAGATCATGATCTGGGAAGAAACCAAGAGTCAGATGCTTAACAGACTGAGCCACCCAGGCAACCCAATTTGTATTATTTATTTTTTGAGTATAGTTGACACACAATGTTACATTAGTTTTAGGTATACAACATAGTGATTCAACAATTCTATACGTTATGCTATGCTCACCACAAGTGTAGCTGTTTTGTATAATATTTCTCACTTTCTGTCCTTAGTTACATTTTCACCTAAGTCATATTTCACCTAAGTCACCTAATTCAGGACTTCTTTAGGTAGTCTGTTATTTTCTTTAAAAGTAAGTTTTAAAAACTCTTATCACACAAGTGGCACCTAATTATTGTAGAGGATTTAGGATATGCAGAGTTAACATTTTAGAGCATATATACATATATATCTTCATATTCTATATTTTAAAATGAATTTGGTTAATACTGTGCATACTATTTTAGATGCTTTTTGATATGACAATATATTGTGAACATTTCCCCCTATCTTTAAATGGCTCTCTACAATATAATTTTTAAAGACTGCATGATATTTTATTGTTTCTAAGTTACATAGTTTAGACAATACTCTTTGAACATTTATGTAGATTCTATTTTCAGCTATTATAAACAGTGCTTCTGTGAACATATCTATAGACAAGTCTTTGAGTACATCCATGCTGATTTCCTTAGTATAAGTTCCTAGAAGTAAAAAGATTGAGCCAGAGAACTGTGAACATTGCTAAGGCTTTTCCTGTATATTTTCAAATGGCCTTCCAGAAAAAACTATACAAAGTTGCATCTCCAGCAGCCACATAACCCTGGCCTTTCCTTTATTTTACCTACAGTTGGTTTTACTTCTTCTCCCTTTTGATACTTCTTTACAAAATTGCAGCTGCAGGTTTTTAAGTGAAGTGGTATATTTACCCCTATTTTTCATGCTCCCCTTGAATGCAGATATATCAATTCCTTCTTCACACAGATTTTTAGACATAAAGATAACTGATAAGAATTGTCACACAAGAGGAAACCTGTTTGCCATCACTGCTTTGTGGCTGAAATAAGATAGCAGATGGTCAGAGACCAGTCAAGCAGTGGTATCACATGTCACATACTCCACCATCAAGACTTGGCAGTGCAGAGGGCAGGACAGGACTGGAGCAGGTGGCTAGCTTTAGTGGTTCTATGTATACTGAGAAATCAGACCTAGTAATAAGGAGAAGGTCTGGGAGTAGTGCTTATGGTCTTCCTCTCACATTCAAGGTTTGGCTGCAGTCTAAGGATCTGTGGGGTGGTAGAGGGAAAACTAGACAGATTCCTCAAGGATTAGGGAGCCAAAGAGGGCTCCATTAGGGAAGCTCCCTACTCTGTTAGCTAACCGAAGTCAGCAGTGAGTTTTAAAATCTAGGTAAAGATGCTCTATCTTCTCCTGTGTCTGGACTTTCTGTTACACCTTTTCCCAAGGTATTATTTAGAAGCTGCTGGGGGACGCTAGCTGCTTGCAGATGTGAGTGATCAGCACTGGGCCAGCAGCAAAGGTGATCGATTCAGACATAAGCCATTATTGGCAGTGCCTGTGTGGGTATCTGCTGGCTGGTTTCTTCTGGCTGTTTACTCACTAATCGCCTGGAAAACAAGACCTTTAACCTCTGTCTTGCATGGCTCTCTCTCTGTCACAGACGAGAGTGTGACCCCGTGGGACAGCTTCTCTGGCCAGGCTTGAATGTTTGAAAGCAGGAAGGGCTGGGGATGTGAGGGTTGGCTTGTGATTTAGAACAAAACCAAACCACTTTAAAAATCAATTTTTAGCTGCCTTAGCTCTCACTTCGTAAAGCACTTCTCAATAAAAGTTTCTTGTAACAATGAAATGTTTCTTCTGCCAACGTTAAAAAACCCTTTTAATAATTGCCTTATTTTCCTAAAAAAAAAAAAAACAAAAAAAAAAACCACACAAAACTATGTGAACATAATAATTCAGGGGAAAAAAACAAACCTTGACGCTTTGGATCTTCTTCAGCTAGATTGCCGGCAGACTTATAAAAGCCTTTTTTAATTGTAAAATATGCCAGGAAATGGAGAATGTTTTTGTTCCTAATTCAAATATTCTTTTTAAGGGAAAAAGCATAGTTTCCCAGATAGACTTTTACCTTCTTACCTTTCTGTTAACTCACCGAGGCTGTGGCTTGACTGCAGAGGACTGAAGACCCCAGGACTGGCGGAAGGCTAGCCTGTGCTCTGTGGTGGTACACTTTCACCTTCCCTTCCCTTCCCTTCCCTTCCCTTCCCTTCCCTTCCCTTCCCTTCCCAGCTTCCCTTCCTTCCATTCCTTTTGCCCTCCTCCCCCCATCCCCACTGCCTTTCTTTGATTCAGTTCTTGAAAGTTCTGCCACTTTTCATTGTGACTTAGCATGGTTCTTTTTTTTTTTTTTTTAATGTTTATTTATTTTTGAGACAGAGAAAGAGCATGAGTGGGGGAAAGAGAGAGGGGGGACAGACGATCAGAAGCAGGCTCCAGGCTCCCAGCTGTCAGCATAGAGCCCTATGGGGGTGGGTGGGGGGAGGGATGGTGCAGCTCCAACTCACAAACTGGAAGATCACGACCTGAGCCCCAGTCAGATGCTTAACTGACTGAGCCACCCAGGCGCACCTGCATGGTTCATGATAATACTAAAGCTTAACCAAACTTACAGTTTGACTGAAAACAACCTTATAGTTTGTGTGTGTGTGAATAGCATCATAGTTTCATAGGTATGTTCCCTCTCTCACTTGACCATTTATTTGAACTAATAAGTGAAATATGGGAAGGAAACAAATTTCATTTCTGATAGGTGTTCTCATTGCTTGAGATTGGAATCCTCCTCTTCAGAATGAAACAAGGAAGCCTTTGAAAGAAGTTTTGCAGGGAATATTTGATATTCATCTTTTTTTTACATCGCCAGAACCTATTTATTCTATACCTAGAAGTTTGTACCTTTTGACCACCTTTGCCCATTTCACCCCCCAACCTCCTGCCTCTGGTGACAGCCAGTCTGTTCTTTGTATCTATAAGTTCAGTTTTTTTTTTTAATTCCACATATAAGTGAAATCATACAGTATTTGTCTTTCTCTGTCTGATTTATTTCACTTAGCATAATGCCCTCAAGGTCCATCCATGTTGTGGCAAATGGAGGGATTTTCTTTCTTCTTAATGGCTGAATAATATTCCATTGTATATATTTACCACATTTTCTTTATCCATTCATCCATCAACAGACATTTTTGATACACATTTTTGTGTATCTTATCTCAAAACACACATTTTGTGTATCTTATCTCAAAACACACATTCTCTCTCTCTCTCTTCCCACCACCCTCCTCCTCTCCTGACCAGCCCATTTTATAGCTCCAAGCAGCATCTTTTTGTAGGGGTGAATTTAGGTGATTATAATACTTTAGTCTCTAACTCTAGTTCTACTCTCACTTCTAAATTCAAGTTTACAAGCATCTGGGGATAGAGAGAAAAGGGCCATGACAATGTTCATCTGCCCTGCCTGGAATGCTGATTTTTCTGGTTCCTAGTAAATGAGTTGAGTTTGTTCAGGCAAGACCAATAGTTAGGGGGTGGGGGTTGAACGCCTGGCCCACTACCATGTTAATGTAGATGAAAGTCAATGTGCAGACCAGCTGTTCTCTCTTCTACTGTGTACATGACCAGAAAAAAGAGAGAAATATCCTGGAAAGTACATGCCAATAGAGCCTCATTAAGAAAGTAGTTAGATATTTGCATTAGTTCAATTAGAATTCAGTTAAAGGTTGTATTTGTACTATCTATGGAAGCTTGTTGAACAAAAAATTAGTTTATACAAAGTGAAACATTCATTTTACTTAAAACAACATTTTAAGCAGATCAAAAGCATCATTTCTCTAGTAAATAATTGTCATAACTACAACAATTTTTACATAATTGTGACACTACAAAAGTTTTGGAGTAATGAAGTCAGATTTCTTTAAAAATATGAATAATAAGAATGATAAGTCTTACATCTACCTAAGTATAAAGCTAACAAATATTTATTTCGGTATTCTTATTTGAATCTCATGATACTCTGAAGTGGTATGACAGAAGTTATTAGGCATATCTCAGACATATTTTGGGTTCAGTTTCAGACCATCACATTAAAGTTAGCATCACAATAAAGCCAGTCCAATGAATTTGTTGGTTTCGTAGTGCATATAAAGTTGTGTTTACACTGTAGTATAATCTATTAAGTGTGCAATAACATTATGTCTAAAAATCAATGTCTATACCTTAATCAAAAATAGTTCATTGCTAAAAAATGCTAACCATCATCTGAGCTTTCAGTGAGTTGTAATTTTTTTTTTTTTCTGGTGGATGGTCTTGGCTTGATATTGATGGCTGCTGATTGATCAGGGTGGTGGTTCCTGAAGGCTGGGGTGGCTGTGGCAGTTTCCTAAAATAAGACAACAATGAAGTTTACCACATCGATTGACTCTTCCTGTCACGAATGATTTCTCTGTAGCGTGTGATGCTGTTTGATGGCATTTTACCCACAGTAGAACTTCATTCAAAATAGGAGTCGATCCTCTGAATCTTGCTGCTGCTTTGTCAACTAAGTTTATGTAATATTCAAACTTCTTTGTTGTCATTTTAACAAATCTTTACAGCGTCTTTACCAGGCGTAGATTACATCTCAAGAAACCACCTTCTTTGCTCATCCATAAGAAGCAACTCCTCATCTGTTAAAGTTTTCTTATGAGATTGTAGCAATTCAAATATAGTAATAATGAAAAGTTTTGAAATATTGCAAGAATTACCAAAATGTGACACAAAGACACAAAATGAGCAAATGCGGTTGGAAAAATGGTGTCAGTAGACTTGCTTGATGCTTGGTTGCCACAGATGTTCCATTTACAAAAAAAAAAATCCAGTATCTGAAGTGCAATAAAGTGAAGTGCAACAAAATGAGGTATGCCTGTATCTCCATGTGCTAGTTGGGGTTCATTAACTTCAGTTGCCATAGCAAGTAACCCTGAAATCTCAGTGGTTTAACACAACAAAGATTTCTTTCTCACTTAGGAAAAGTCTGATGGCAACTGGGCCACCCCTCTCAATCTTGCAGCTACACCAAATTGAACATCTGGAACATTCGGCCTTTGAGGTTGCTTCACCTGAGAAAGAAAGAGATCGGGATGGTACATTGGTTTATACTTGCCTTGAACTAGGGTGACCCAGGTCACACGCTTTCACATTTCATTGGCTTGAATTAGTCACGTGGCCTCAACCTAACTTCAGGGAGTTTGGGAGGTATATCTGGAGAACTCTACCATTCTCCACCACACACAATTTTATAAATACAAAATCTTAGTAATTAATAACTTGTGCAAATCCACACAGATATTAAATGGAGAAGCTGGGTCTTCGTTCAGGTCATTTTTTTTTCTAATTTTTATTTTAGAGAGAGAGTGCAAGCAGAGGAGAGGGGAAGAAGGAGAGAGGGAGAGAATATTAAGCAACCTTCACGCTCAGCATGGAGCCCAATGCGGGGATCAATCTCACGACCCTGGGATCATGACCTGAGCTAAAATCAAGAGCCAAGCACTCAACCGACTGAGCCACCCAGGCACCCTTTTACTCAGGTCATTTGACCCCAATTCCAATGGACTTAAAGAATGGTATATCTCTACATAATTTAATAGTGTAGATAGTTGGTTAATTTAAATAATCTCTCATTTAATACTTAAGGCATTGAGACAGTGGTATTTGTGCACATTTTGGGAAAAATATAAGGAAGGACTCTGATTCTTCTTGTTGTAAGTATTATGTGGAATCATACTTCGATGATGATATTGACTGTATAGATCACTTTGCAGCCTTGTTATATATTTTTTTAATTCTCCGCATTAGCAGATCTATGACGAGGCAGTGTGGTGGAGTAGAAAGACCATTGGCTTTGGTTCCAGATAGATCTCTATTCATATCCCTGAATCACCACTTATAAGTTATGTAGTATTTTGAGCAAGTTATTTAACTTCTATTACTTTCATTCTCTTCATCCATATAACAGAGATAACGATATCTATTACATAGACTTAAAAGTATAAATATACTATTTATAAGGTGCCTGGAAATGGTATATACTCAATAAATGTTTTCCTTTTTGTACCCCTTAAAAAGCAAGTTTGGGGCACCTGGGTGGCTCAGTCAGTTAAGCATCTGATTCTTGAATTTGGCTCAAGTCATGATCTCACAGTTTATGAGATGGAGCCATGGTGACAGCAAGGAACCTGCTTGGGATTCTCTCTTCCTCTCTCTCTACCCCTCACCTGCTCTCTCTCTTTCTCTTCCAAAATAAATAATAAATAACCTTTAAAAGTAAAAATAAAAAGCAAGTTCATGAAGCAAGATATTTTAGATTTAAAGGATGAAGTGGGAATCCGCCTCAATGCAAAGAAATTTTATCAAATCTTTTTTAAAAATCCAAATATGAACACTTAAACAATGGGAAAAATGTCCAAGCTTGGCAATGAAAAGCACTGTGAAGAGATTCAGAGATATAATCAGTGGCTGGGTTTGTGAAGTTAGATCAATGAACTTGGGCTGATCTGTGGTTTTGATGGGGCATCTGGTACTGTTTGTCTCTGCATAGTCCTCTGTTTTATTATTACACAGGAAGAAACAGTGGGATGATAAAAACTAATTGCAGCAATGATGAACTTTCCATATGAAAGTCTGAAGCTGCTGTCAGTTGGTAGAACCAGAGGGCCCTCTGGGAAGTATCAGCACTGGTGTGGGGAATGGTGTCAGAGCAGCTTTTTGTGTGTTTGATTTGCAGGTCATAACCAGCTCCTCCTGTATCCTAAAGTCATTATCACTTGAGGGTAAATATCTTCTGGCTTTCTTGGGCAATGGAAATAGCACTAGATTTGAAGCATACTTTGGCAGATATCTTCATAGCTGTATGGAAAATGTGTCTATTGACATATGGATTCCCGCAGAGAGATACATATACTTTCGGATTTTCCTGGTGTGAACATTTGCAAAGTCCCAAGTCTTAAGATCAGTGCAAATCCCTGTTGCAAAGGGGTTTTAACTTTATCCTTTCCTTCTTTGAGGAGTGTGGTCACCTGGTTGTTGTGTTATAAAGTGAAAAGCGAAAACAGAACTGTGAGAATTGCATAGAAGTTGAAATTCACCATCTCTCAGAATGATTTTTCATAGAAATTGCCAAAAGCAGATCTCAAAATCCCTGGGTAATTTCTTCCAGGGTCTTATAACCCTTCTGATTGGAGGAGTCAGTGATGTGATAGTTAAAGGGGCTTTCTCAGTAAAGTGTGGTAGAGACTGGATATAAAATATGCGTCTAAATCCCAAATCAGGCAAAGTGCTAAAGAGACAAATTGTTGTTTTCTGTTCATAGAACTTCCTCTTACAGTTTTAAAAAGCAATTTTAAAAAGTTCCTTTTTTTTTTTTTTTTTTTTAAAGATAATCCTGAGCATCCTGGATTTAGGGGAAAATAGCATTTTTGTGAGTTAGGGTAGATTTTCGTTTGTTTGCTTGTTCCTTAATATTTCCCTCCTGAAGTGTCAAATGATGGTCATTTCCGTTTTGCTTTTTAGTTTATTGAGCCCTAACTCTAGGTAATGTTTTTGGTGTGGGGACACAGAGGTAAGAAGAAAACAGAAGAGGTGTCTGTTCTCATGGAACTCACATTCTAAGACTAAGTCTAAGCAGACAGTGTGGGATCTGTGTCATACAAAATTTTCACTGGGTCACTGGCCTCTTTCACATCACTGATCACTCCTATATATCGTTGATGATTTCCTATGTTCATTCATTTTTTTAACCTTTCCATCCATTTATTTATTTAAAGTGGTCTAGAAATCGCTTAGTACTTCTGAGTAAACATCTTCCACAATTACTGAAGACAAAGGTCAGATTACCCTTCCCAAGATTTCTACACTCTATGGAATACACTTTTTTAAAAATGTTTATTTATTCATTTTACTAGAGAAAGCATGAGCAGGGAAGGGCAGAGAGAGAGAGAGAGAGAGAGAGAGAGAGAGAGAGAGAGAGAATCCCAAGCAAGCTCCACACTGTCAAGGCAGAGCCTGACACAGAGCCTTGATCTCACAACCATGAGAACATGACCTGAGCCAAAATCAAGAGTCTGATGCTCAACTGACTGAGCCACCCAGGCACCCCCATGGAATACACTTTTTAATCTGTGTTCCCAATTTAAGGATGTTGGAGCCTGGAGATGATGAAGGCTCACTGACAATAACAATCTCTAAATTCGCTGTTCTGAGGATCACACTATTATGAGGAGTTTAAAATTCGGAAACTGGCTTTACAGAAAATAAAAATCATAGTCAAATGGATACAAGTTATTAAACATGGTTTAACTAGAATATATTCAAGTTATTAAACTTGGAAAGGAGAATTTGAGAGACCTCCTGCCTTTCCCCTGTTCCAATGTCCTTCTCTTCCAATGTGTTCTGAAGCACAATAAAGAGAAAAACCCCACTGGCTAAGAAGAATATTGCCTAGCTGTGCTATAATTCAAAACAGATTTCTAAATCTTCCTTCTGGAAATTTTTTGGGTCTCAGAACTAAAGGCATAACTGAGTGTGAGTGATCCTGTCAGTATGAGGGCTGAAAATCCAGTACCTTTTAACAAATTTTTTGTCGAGGCAAATAGAACAGAAATCAAACCAATTCTCTGTAACTTCCATCTCTCTTAGCCTGCCTTCGAACTTGTGTCTCTGCGTTCTGTGAGTTTGAGAACTCTTGACGACGGATTTGCAAACAGAAACTGGACAATGTGGTTGAACAGGGAGGACAGCACTTTCTCCTTCCACACTCCTCACCCACTCCTCTCGGCTTTTATGTTTTTGTTAAAGGTACCTCTCATTCTTTGGTCACTTGGCATGGAGTCGTCTATGAATTTTCCTCTGTTTGCTTTTAGCATCCATGGTTTCCAATTTCTTTTTTATTCTACTGCCAAGATATCTTTTTTTCCTTCTCTACTTATTCATTTTATTTCTGCTTCCTAATGTCCCTGTCACTCTTCCAGCATTTCACTCCTCTGAAATTGCTTCTGTCAAGGTGACCGATGGCCCCCTTGTTGCTAAAACCCAAAGTCACTGTTTGGTTTCAACCTTAGCCTCTCTTTCAGCCTGACTGAACACTAGTGTTGAAGGTCACTGTCTCTGAGACACCCTCATCCCTCAGTTAACCATAGTGCCACCTTCTTCTGACTCTTTCCTTCCCTGCTGGCCATGCCTCTGGGTCTCCCTTACTGATGCTTCCACCTCTGGCCAAGCCTCTAATGGGCAGAACTCAGCTCCCTTCTCTACATTTTGTAGGTGCCTTCATCCATTCTCAGGTAGCTATTATTTTATTATGAAGGTAATGCATTCACTTGGCTAAAAACTATAAGATGTAGACATAAAAAAATATAAATGTGAAAGTTTACCTTTACTCCCGTGTCCTCGGCAGTTCCTTAGACCCAATTACTTTCAACTACCTGCATCTTTTAACTCTTTTGCTTTACCTCAAGACTATACCTCCGTGAATCGGTTTGTTAACGTTAGATAACATCTGTTGATTCCTCATTATGAAGGAAGAGGAATTAACTCATTTATACTTCCCTCCAAATTTTCTTATTATTTGTAGTTTGTCCAGTGCTTAACTTTATAAAGTCCTTAACCCCCACAGATATGTCAGTAACTTTGGATGAGATGGCAAAGAGGTGACCATGCCTGTACTTTCTCCACTTTTTATCCCTTCCAGCTAACTTCTCTGAGCTCTGCATTGCTTTCTTCTGCTCATCTTGCCTTCCCTTTCATCCTTTTCCTCTTTTCTTCCTGCCTTATTTAGAGTGATCAAGTGTTTTCTCTTCCTCAGGTCCCTCTACTGATTTGAAAAGTGATTACCTACACTTCATAATTCTTTTCAGTGGTTTCCCTTGAAATGTTAATACGCATACTGCCAGCAGCCTAACATTAATTGGTGTCTCTATCCTCTTCTGAAAGAAGATAGAATCGTAAAACGCTTTAACCCAAACTCCCTCTTCCCATCTTCAGTGTTACTGTTTTTTGATATTTTGGTAAAACCTAGGTTTATAACTCCCTAAAATAGATTTTTTCAAGTGACCACGGTGAGAGCCATGGAGAGGCCCTGCTCAGATGTCCCTTCAGTGAGAACTTCCTGCACAGAGGGCGGTCAGCTGAGAGCCTTTCTCTGCCATCAGTGTCAATCACAGCAGTCACACTGGAGCCCTGCACCCCCGCCACTGGCCTTGCTCAGGCGGAGCACCAGAGCCAGGCATTCTGGGTTCCCCGCCGGCCTGAGGCTTTCTCAGAGATGCACAGCCATCTCGGACTCTTCCTTCCCGATCCTTTTTCACTTCCCCTCTCCTGTCCCAGGGGTCAGATCCATGCTGTGTCTGAAAGATATCCCCGACTGCTCCCACCTCTTCTCCCCTTTACTTATCACAGGGAGTTCCCTGCAGCAAAGCTCTTGTACTTCTGATTGCATCGTGGCATCTGCTTCCTTGAGAATTTAAAACTATAGCAGCATTTCCTGATCATTCCTTTGGTCATTTGTGCTTCTGGTACTCCCGTTTGGCCTTAGAGTATCATCTCATTCTCCTGAGTTTGGCCTACAAGGCCCTCTACGGCTGGGTGTCTCCCTAGGTGTCCAACCTCATCTCACACCGCTGCCAATCAATGTGGCAGCACCAGAGACCTCCTTTGAGCTCCTCGGATAAACTAGGCTTTTCCTTCTCTAGGGTTTTTCTGTGCTGGCTCCTCTGCTTGGAGTTTTCCTCTCCCATTTCCCTCTCATCTTTACATCTAGCTTAAAAGTCACCCCTTCAGGGTGGCCTTTCCAGATCCTGTTGGCCCCTCTACAACTCTTTATTCTCTAATACAGCAGCTAGTTGTGTTTATTTCGAGTGTCATTTTTTTTGGTGATTGTTTGCTTGTCTATTTTCCACGATGTAACAAGCCGAGATTGTGTTTCTTTCATTTACCTCTATAGACCCGGCACTTAGCACAAGACTTGGAACAAAATAGATGCTTAATAAATATTTATTTAATGAGTGAATATCCTCTCCTTTTATTTTCACTGACACCACTCTTGCCTCTTGTCTGAATCATTGCTATAGAGCCCTTAACGGCTCTTACTGCTCACCTCTGCTAGATTAATCTTCCCCAAATGTAGAACTTTGAAAGTTTCTTTCTGCTCAGAAAAGCATCAAGGACACCCCATGACTAATAACTGAGATTCCTCAGCCTGGCACTCAGGACTGCCACAAAATCCATCTCTCTAGCCTCACCTCCCTATATTACTATATTACCCTTACCCTCAAGTACAGCTGGACGGTAACTACTGACTAAACATATTCTGGGCCTTTCTATCTCCATGCCTTGTGCTAATCTACAGCAATGACTAACTGTTTCTCCCCTTCCCATCATCTTTTTAAGTCAAAATTGATGAGGATCTTCTCAGTATAAACTCTTCCTCTTCCTCCTAAATGAAGGTGAAGCCCCTGCTCTACAATGTCATAGCACATGGTTTGAGGCTTAGTGCATTCCCATACTTTCTTAACATTAAAATGATTGTCGACTTGTCTTATTTTGCTTTACCAGAGTCCAGGATCCTCCACGACAGGGACTATCTCTTATATATCTTTGTCTCCTCTAAAATGCTCAGCACAATACCTTCCTATTAATACATTTTTATTTTTTAAACTTTACTTTTATTTATAAATTATAGTCTAATGATGATATCACTTTATTTTTATGACGATGAAATCATTCACATATGTTACAGAAGATAGGAAAGATAAAAAATACAGAGAATAAGAAAATCAACTGCAATTGGACCACCTTTGAATCATTATTTCTTAGCATTCTGTTGTGTTTCTTTTTATTTTATTTTTTCTGTGCATAATATTTGTACTAGCAGAGATCATACTGAATATAAAATTTCGTGTTTTGGAGATTTCAAGTTTTCATAGAAACTTTATCCAAAATTATGGTCGTATGAGTTTTACAGTGACAAATGCTCTTAGTTTTCTTTTAACAGAAAATGTCTTTATTCTGTTTTCATTATTGATGGATATTTTTGCTGGATATAGAATTCTGGATTGACAAGTTTTCCCTTCATCACTTTAGAAATGTGTTCTACTCTTTTGACATCCACAGTTTTTTATGAGAAGCCAAAAGTCAGCCAATTATTCAATTACTATCCCACTGTATACAATGTGTCATATATCTCTTGCTGATTTCTAGATTTACTTTTTATATTTGGCTTCTGATTCTGACTCTGATTTCTGAGTTCTAAGTCTGATGTGTAGTTACCCATGTTGATGTTCATAGAGCAGCTTGAATCTGTACATTTATAACTTTCACCAAATTAGCAAAAGTGTGGTCAGCACTTCAAATAGTTTTCTCTCCATTTTTTTCCTATTCTTTCTCTTTCTTGGACTTTAAAGTCATGCGTGTTCTACCACTTGATATTATCTAACCAGTCTGTAAGACTCTTTTTTTTTTTTATCCTTAACCTTTCTCCACTCTTTTCTGTATGTGAATTGGGTTAGGAAGCCAAGAAATACATGAGTAAAGTAAACTTTTAATTGAAAGTGAGGAACAAAATGTATTCTGGAGGAATGAATAGATGTGTAAGTGCAGCAACAAGGAGCATGTGTATAGATGTATGAAGAGGGGATAGTCTTCTCAGTGTATCTGTTGAATGTTCCAGTTTCTCTGAGAAAATATTTATTATAATTGAAAAACATGAAATAACATGCAACTGATGACATCAGATTTATAAAATATGATATGTAAGCCACAGTTCTATGGGTTCTGTGAGAGTGTAAATGATTTTTTTCACCACCAGAGAAATTAGGGGCAAATATTCTGATTTCCATGTTATGGAGACACCTACTAAGTACAGCATTCATTTGTGAGTTCTTTTCATTTGCCACTCCCCATTTATTTACATTGTGATGTACTTTTTCATGGGGGAAGATTTCATGTAGTCTATGTTTATTTGGAGAAACTACAGTGAGAATTGAGAGTTGGGGGAAATTTGGAGATTATGCATTGTTTCACAGAGCTTACAGAAAAATCAAAGGGAAGTAAAGTAGGGGGTTATACTTTTGCTATTTAGAACACAAAAATGAAAAAATATTGGAAGATAAGATTTTTTATGGAAGTCAAAGATTTGTTTTTTTGTCTCAGGATTTTATTTAAATGTAATTGCATAATTAGCAGACAGGTGGTTGGTATGTCTCTTTCATTATTTTTAAGTAATCTTCATAGTTTTAATCTTTTTTTTAATTTCATAAATCATATTTTATCATTATGGCTCTATTTTTTTTAATGCTTATTTATTTTTGAGACAATGTGAGAGACAGTGCAAGCAGCAGAGGGGCAGACAGAGAGAGACACAGAATCCGAAGCGGGCTCCAGGCTCCGAGATGTCAGCCCAGAGCCTGACATGGGGCTTGAACTCACGAACCGTGAAATCATGACCTGAGCTAACTGAGCCACTCAGGTGCCCCATTATGGCTCTATTAATGTGTGTTTGGTTGAAGGCAAAGTATCAATGCTTTAAAATATTTGAAGACAAAATTTGAATAACTCTCTAATAATTCTCGCATAAAAGCATTCTCCCCACACAGAGTTAGCAAGACGCTCACATACACAGAAGCATGTATCTCAAGGGAAAATGTCTCATACAAGTTTTTGAAAACCTTTTTGGAAAAATATTAATTTTTAATTTAGTAGAGTAAATTGGTTATAGCACATAAACAAATAAATCTGTCCTCAACCCCTAATCCATGAATGCTCAATTTAAATTTAAGCATTTCTAGATAAACTAATCAGGAACAGTTTTTCTCAAATCAAGCCAACCATCAAATTCCTTTGAAAAATACATTTTCCTCTCTGCTTTGAGAATAATCAATTGATCTTTCATTTGTTGCTTTACTTGTGGGCAAATGAAAGCATATGAGGGGCATCTCCTTGACATTAAAATCTGAAAGTGGGGTCATGGAACTCTTGAGATGGTGCTCAGCCCTGGGCAGTGGCTCTCTTTCCCATTTGGAGTGCTGGCTGTGGTGAGGTGAGGGCCAACAAGAGAGAAATCCAGGTCCCCTGAGATTTTATGGAGAGTGTTTTGTCTTCCTTGAGACCTCTCACAGCTTTAGCTCTTCCAGCTTCTTGTTGTAGACCTGACATAGGGAAGTGAGAGGTGTTGATGTTGGCAGTACAAGGGCTGGTGTCTTGATGCTGATAGCCTTGATGGAGGATGAAGCTCTTGTGAGTCTCCAGTCAGTGGTTGTGGACCAGTCCCCTGGCTGTGGCTTGTGGCTATTGTTTGCTAAAACTTCAGTGAAGGAAGAGTGCTCAGATGTGGAGATGTCCTGGTTACTCTGGGTAAGCAGGCCCCCTTCTTTGAGCTTTAGGTCTCTGACTTTTTCATCTGCTCCAGCCAACTTTTAGCACTCCTTTCTCAACTCCTGTCCATAGATCCTCTCCTTCCCGCTCAATTTATGGAATCCCAGGAAACAGCCCAATATCAGATATTCATTTATGTGTTTTTGTTAGGGAGAGGTGGTAGATCCATTTTAAGACTTAGATCTCATTGTGGAATGAAAATCTTTGTTTGTTACTAACCAAACCAAGGAGGAGGTATTTAGGGGAGGAAAAGGCTTGTTTTGTCTATTTTGGCTGGCTGTGTATGTAACCTAAAAAGTTTAGTATGAATTGTAAATCCCTAAAATATGTTTTTCTGAGGTACTGGAATTCTAGTTGAAGTGCTGATGAGCTGAGTTGGTTATTAGTTGGAATTCTCCGATGCAGAACAGAATATCTCATCACAGCATTTCCTAATTAACAGTTTCTCTGTCTTATTCCTCTAATAGACTAGGTACTCCTTGCTCAGAAGCTGCATCAATACTTTGCTGAGGAAACTCGCTCCTTTAATGCCGTTTTCAAAGAATGTTTATTGATTAAGGCTGACTCACCATTCCAAAGAGTGCTAATTTGATAATGAGCTATCAAATTATATCAGTCTTGGAAATGTTCTTTCAGGTGTTTGCAGTAGTTTGTTAATCCTACTCTTGTCTCCTGGAACTTCAATCCCAGCTTAATCTCAGATATGGGCTTGCTTTCTTTTTCTTTCTTTCTTTCTTTCTTTCTTTCTTTCTTTCTTTCTTTCTTTCTTTCTTTCTTTCTTTCTTTCTTTCTTTCTTTCTTTCTTTCTTTCTTTCTTTCTTCTTTCTTTCAAGCATTCATATTTATTGGGTGTCAGCCTTTATCCCTGTGCCAAACTCTCAGAGTACTGAGCTGAGTGAAATCCTAGAATTTCCTAACTGTTGGTGACTTAGAGATCACCTAGTTGAAAGTAAGATAATCAGGATAACATACCCCATAATGCATGGAAAATGGCTTCCCTGCTCAAGAGAGGTGAGAAACCAAGAATAACTCTGTGTGCCAATTTCACAGACTAAGAGACTTTTATAGTCTCCAAGTGCCATAGAGATTCTGTTGTCGTTTAGTGCTTTTTGCTATTTATGTTACAGTTAACAAGGTCAACCTTGCTGGGAAATGAGTAAGCAACCCAGGTGATCTCAGGAGCTGAGTGAAAGTGCCCTTTTCCTGCCTCTCCAAATTTGCCCCACCCTTGCTTACTGATGTCTAGGATTTCACTAATACAAACAGAGGTCATTACATATTTTAGGGATGTTTGAAAATCCAAATTACTCCAGAGTGATAATAGAGAGTTAAATCTAAAAAGGGTGTTAATAACTGAAATCTTTGCCTTTTTTGAAAAGAGAGGGGAGAGAGAGGCTGGAGGGCACTGACAATTTGGGTGAAATTTTCTACTTTAAAGGGAAAAAGACAATTTTTTGATGCAGCCACAGTTTCATTCAAGAGCTACCAGCCTATTAAAATGAATTGTAGTTAAAGTTGTGTGAATATAGCTAGATGCAGATTTTTACATGCTTAAAATCCCCAGAGAGTTGTTCATTAGCATCGTGAGCTGATATTTATACTGAGCATCAAGAATGCTTTAGAAAATATGAACATCCTATTTTACACATATATGGTTTTGAATATTGAAAATGCTCTCCAGTAGAAGTTTTTATTGTGTTTTTAAATGCTTGTCTACATTACATTTTTAGGAGCTAGTGGAAGACAGTCTTATTCTCCTTCAGTGTTTGTGAAACACAAGCCTTCTTTCCTATAGCTTTCCTGTTCCCAGAAACAGCGTGCACATGCACACGCGCGCACACACAAACACAAAATTAAGAAGCAATAATTCAAGATTTCTGAACATCTTTACTCAGGCTGTTTTCTTTCAAAATAATAAAATGTATTACACGTCCTTTTTAATGAAGAGAAAGCAAACACTCTAAAAGATATAACATCTGCTGGAAATATAATCTAAATTGAAAACTTGTGCAGACATAAGAAACAAGGGAGAAAATATAGGGACAGGAAGTATGGCAAGATGTTAATGCTAAAAGCAGTTTTTAAAAACATCACGCATGATAGAAAGCACATAGATGATTTTTTTTTGAGCAAAACCCAAACCAAAACAAAAACCCTAATCTTATCTGAAGATTGACAGCAATGCTTATTTTCTTTGGGCATAATTAACCTTGTAATATATTCCTACTGAGTTTTAGATCTTAAAAGATGGAAAGGCCATATGCACTGACCATCTGAGGATTTATACTTTCTTTCAGGAGCAGTAATTCTTACCTAAATAACAAGACGAACTACTTCTTATTTCTTTTCAACATTAATCATCGAAAGGAAGTTCTGTGCTTTTGAGCTGATATAATATAGTCTCCTAAGTAATCAATATCATGCAAGCCTTTTGGTAAGAGAATTTCTGTTTGGTATGGGGGAAAGAAAACTAATTTGTCAAGACCTGTGTTACCTAGCAAGGTGTTCTGAGGATCAAGCGATATAAAAGTATACTGAAAATTATAAAGCACATAAAGTTCAAGGTGAAAGTATGATGTCTGATTAACTGTGCACAAGTAGAGTGAAGTACCATATTGCACACTCTTGCAAGCTTTGGGGGCCAGTGCTGTGGGTAGCTGTCTCAGTCTGTTCTGGCTACCAAAACAAGATAACCACAGACTAGGTGACTTAAATTGCAAACATTTATACCTCGCAGTTGGGGAGGCCGGAAGTAGGATCAGTGTGCCGGTAGGGTCAGTTTGTGGTGAGGACTCTCATCCTGGTTATATCCTCACATGGCCTTCCATTGGATCTCTCTCTCTGTCTCTCTCTCTCTCTGTCTCTCTCTCTCTGAGAACAGAGAGAACAGAGAGAGAGACAGAGAGACAGAGATCCAGTGTCTCCTCTTTTTGTAGGGACACCAATGCTATCATGAAGGCTGTACCCTCATGACTTCATCAACCCCTAATTACCTTCCCACCTCCAAATACCATCACCTTGGAGACAGAGTTTCAACATGTAAAGTTTTAAGGGAAACACACATTCAGTCCATAGCAGTGGGTAAATTAGGCAGCCACTGGTGTGGTGTAATTTCAAAAGTGCCACAAGCTTGGCCCACTTCCTTACAACGGAACCAGTGCTTTGGACTGAGATACCGGCTCTAGAAAGCTTCTGCTGAAAGACCTCCGCTATGTGGTAGAGGTAACAAATTAATTTCCTTTATCAGATTAACCAACTTTCACCTATAAGGAAGCCAAACTGTGAGGAAAGGAGACACAGGACAGATAATTTTTGAAGATGACTGTGTGAAGGTAGGATGGAAAGTTCTAGACATAGTTAATTTCGGTCAGGACAAGCCCTCGACAGTGACATGGGCAGTGACATGGTGGGAGGTCCTGGTAATTGAGGAACAGCCCCGGCACCAGGGCCCCATGTCATTTGTAGGGAATAAAGGACAGGAGAGGGAGACTGGAGAGAGAGGGACACACTTAAGCCATGTGTTGCCTGTGACGCAGTGTAGCTGTAGCCTAAGCCTATATGCCTGACCTCAGTTCATTAATCTCTGAGCATGTCCATTCTCCTCATAAATGCACCTTTGTTTTCTGCCCAGTGCACAAACATCACGACCCGTGTCTGAGAATGTTGGGAACTTTATGAGGTCCATAAAGTTTTAGCTGTGGTCTAGTCCACCGAGGCCAAAATAAATAAATACAGAGAGTGTAAGGGTAACAATTTTTTTTTTTTTTAAAAAACCTGGCTTAAAGAAAGAAAAACTACTGAAGCTCTAGAATAACTTAGTCACAGTGGCTTTAGAGGGGATTTCTCCTTACCAACTAAGATTTCTTTAAAGCGCAAGCAGAGAAACTGCAGGCAAAGATGTAGCCAAATTCACTTTTCAGCTTTCTCTGAGAATAATCTGTTCTGCGGAGTTAGGCTAAGAGGTTAAAATAATTGACAAACGATTGGCCGTCAGCCTGAAGCTAACTGGGTAAAAGAAGCAAAATGCCTCAGCTTTTGAGAGTTGGGCTGTTGGGGCAAATATTAATGGTAGAATTAATTACTCTTTATAATATAAGAAACTTCTCAATGATTTTTTCTCTTCTGTATTTTCTCAAGGTTCAAAATCTGGATCATTCAGATCTCTTGAGCTAACATCCTTGGTGTGCTATGATAATATTAATACTTATGATTATTCTTTTTTTAAATTTGTTTTAGTGTTTATTTATTTTTGAAAGAGAAAGAGAGAGAGAGAGAGAGCAGGGGAGGGACAGAGAGAGAGAGAGAGAGAGAGAGAGAGAGAGAAGGAGACACAGAATCTGAAGCAGGCTCCAGGCTCTGAGCTGTCAGCACAGAGCCCGATGTGGGGCTTGAACTCACGGACCGTGAGATCATGACCTGAGCTGAAGTCAGACGCTTAACTGACTGAGCCACCCAGGCACCCCAGTTATGATTATTCTTAAATACAGTGTTTTGAATGCCCACTATGCGCCACACACTTTTCTAAGAACCTGAAATGCACTAACTAAATTATTATCACTATGCGAAGTAGGTGAAGTAGCTGCTGTTTTTTTTTCCATTTTGAAGATGGAAACATAGATGAGACATAGATCAGTTAAGTGACTTGCTGTAGATCACACAGCTAGGAAACTGAGAACATGGGATATAGACAGTATACATTTACCTCTCAGTTGTTAAGGTCATGAAAAATTTAAGGTCATGAATTTCTTGTTACTCTCTTGACTCAATGTGTCTTTCACCATCATTGTTATTATCAATAATATTTTGGGGTATCCAATATGTGTGTTAGGAATGCAGTTAATTAGTGGAAAAACCATAGTGTTGAGTAGAAAAAACAAACTTCAGAACAACAGCAGAATATGATGCTCCCTGTGTGAAGTGTAATTATTCATACACAAAATGCTGTATAACATTTATGTGATGTTGCATATGTGTAAGCGACACATCAGCCTTATGTGAATGGAGCCTCCTGGTCCATGGGGAGGGTGATGGGATGGGGGGGGTGGTAAGATTCTTGAAACAATTTCTTGAAAGGGGGACATTTGTTAATTCTGAGTGCTAAGACTATAATGCTTTGTGTCTTTTTGCATTTTCTAAATTTCTAAAAATATGATAAAAAAAAGAATATTTATGGAAGACACTGATTCCTGTGCTGAAGGTGCCTTTATTGTAGTGAGGATTCAGGACACACAGATAAAAGGAGACTTATAAAACAAGGTGTAAATTAGGATCATGGCGTGTAAGGCTTGTGTGGCTTCAGAGGAAAAGTTGATCAAGCTCATTAGAATTGGAGAAAGCTTCATGGAGGAGGGGAGATGTGGACTGAGTGTTGAAGGTTTAACCTAGAGAAGTGGAGGGAAGGGAATCCCCGGGGGCCTGTCATGAGTGGGGATCTGCAGAAGCAGAGGAGGAATAGTTTGAAGAACAGGGCATTGGTTAGAAGTCAGCACCTGCAAAAGGAAGAGGGAAGGAAGTGTACTGGACAGAGGGAGAGCTCAAACAGTAATGCAAGCCCCACAATGTGGAGGCTGACCCAGTGGGGAGCCCTGCGGGGAATAGTGTCCATTAGAACAATCCCAGGGCAGGCTGATGTGGCTGACCCTTCTTCCCTGACTCACCCCTTTACACAGGCTGCCTGAGAGAAGAGTATGACCATACACAGGGAAACTCTGCAGCTGATGGACTCACAGGGGGCTGGAGGCTGTCTGCAGACCATTCTCCCCCTCGACTGAGGGGCAGGTTTTCCTTGAAGAGGGATCTTGGTGACACATCTCCATGTTCATCAAAATGTGAGTAATAATAGTACCTAGCTCATAGGGATGTTACAAAGATAAGTGAGTTATATGGAGGGGTCTTAGAAGGGTGTTTGCTGCTATTATTGTGTGTGCTCCCATGCCGTGGCTAGACCCGTGGAGAATGATTTCTGGGATGTGATGAACTAAAGTGAGTGCTTCTATAGCTCATTTGCTCTCTCTTATTGCAAATTACCTTGTTTGGAGTCATGGGCTATTTTATGCATTACTTTGTTGGGCAGTTCAGATGGTTTTGACTTTGTTGTCTTCTGGACGTTATGGGAGTTACAAAGCTTTTGAATGACCCCAGGCAGCCAGTATGTAAAACTTGGCCCATTTTACCTATTAGATGATAAAACATAAACAGAACAGAAGGAGCCAAGCAGAGCTAATGGAAGATGTGACTCAGGTAGGAGTAGGTTGGAATGGATGGGAACAAAGGCAAAGAGAAGATGTGGCCATGAGTAAGAGCTGAGGGCCTAGAGTGGGCACGACAGGGGCAGTGGGAATGGACACAGAAGGTCTGAAGCATGTTGTAGGGTTTTGCAATCAGGGTTTATATTCTTAGGGTCAGCAAATTCTCACTAAGAATTTGAAAATGCTGCCTTTTCTTTTTGATCATCTGGATGACCACATTTTAACTGAACACCACCATGTGATTTAGGTGTTGTGTTTTCTTGGCATTTGTGGTTGAATGTTGGCACCATGTAATTACCAAAATGATAGCATTTAACATTCAAATATGCTGGTAAGCACGTCTGGCTGCTATTAGGTTGGCAACTTCTAATGTGAAAATCACAATAACCATTCCTCACCCATTCCTCAACTGCTGTTCAGTAGAAGGTTTATTGACCCAGGAGTCTAAACACTAGAAGTGCCCAAAGAACAAAATTGTCCTAAATGATTTTAAAATAATGTTTAAAAAATATCTCTATGGCAATAAAGAATGATTAGCTCTAGAGTGTTTGCTCTAGTGAATGGTCTGAGAATTCAGAGGGCCAGGTAGCATGGGGCAAAAGGATATGTGAATGGCCATAAATGGTCACTGTGGAATCATTGCTGTTCTCCCTCCATCCCTCCTTCTCTCTCTCTGCCTTGTGAATGAGATGGGTTAGTGGTGGTTCTGGGTTGTTCATGTTTTGGTAGGTAATAACCGTGCCAAAGTGTTAAATTTAAAGTATTAAGTAGAACTTTGACAAATATGTCTAATGTATCCCATTTCTTAACCTAAATACTGGGGAGAAAAAGAACGAGATGCATTCATGAAATACTGCAGTGGAGCAAGTGTTTTTTCCATGCTAGTATGCTTTTGGATTTAAGGTTCTAGAAATAGAGGGAATCTCAATCAAGCCACACGTCTGGACATACCAAAAACAAAAAAACAAAACAAAAACAAAAACAAAAACAACCCCCCCCCCCACAAAACCAGATTCAGACTGTGAATGTCAAATTATTTTAATCAATTCCACAGACAGAATTACTTGTTTGCAGTGAATTTTGCACTTGAAGGGAGCTTCCACAGGGCAAGATTCTGGTTTTTTTAAGTTGTTTAATGTATTGACATGTTGATTTGGTACACAAGAAAGTGGAATGGTGTGTCCGAATAATGGTGTTTAATTGTTGAGGCTAATGAGAGAAGAAAAAGATAGGCTTCATATGTAAATGATGTCGGTCTGCCAAATGATATAGTTCACCATGTGGAGGAAATGTTTGCATTTGTTAAAAAAGAGAAAAGAGATTGCAGAGCTGATTCATCACATGGAAAACAGTAGCATAGATGCTGGATTCAAATGATGTCACCCTGTAGCAATTAGTCACATATAGTCATGTTGTGAATAGAGTTTGGCTTTGGGATATTACTAATACCTGGTTCTTCCCATTTGGTCGCTAATATACTGAAGTGTAATCCACCAGGGTAGGTATTTTTGCCAGTTTGGTTGATTGCTGTGTCTCCCCCACCTGTTACACCTCTTACGCCTGATACATAATAGAACCTCAATACAAACCTTTTGGAATGATTACATTTAAATTTTGTTGGTTTTAGGGGTACCTGGGTGGCTCAGTTGGTTAAGCATCTGACTCTTGATTTCAGCTCAGGTCATAATCTCACAGTTCATGAGTTCAAGCCCTGGGCCTGGGCTTCTCTGTTGGGCTCCTCACGGGCAGCCAGTCAGCTGGGACCCTGCCTGAGATTCCCCCTCTCCCACTGCCCCTCCCCCACTCCCGTGAGGGCTCTCTCTCTCAAAATAAATAAATATTTTGTAAAAATTTTATTGGTTTTATATTTTTGTTGTATTAATCTGTAGATTTGTTTTTGTTTTATGATTGGCTGAGAATGGTATGCCATAGAACTTTGAACCTAGTTCTATGCTGTGCACATTTAAATAAGATTAAAAATGTTTAAATCCAACAATGAGAGTCTTTTATAGGTTTCTATACCTTCCTCCTGTTTGTCCAACACAGTGATGCAATAGGAATAATCAAGTTACAAAATGTATTTTGTGTGTCACAGGAGAAGGGAAGTAGAAAGTGGAGCAAAGCAGAGAGAAGAGGAAAGAGGGGTGCTTGGGTGCCTCAGTCAAAGTGTCTGACTCTTGATTTCGGCTCAGGTCATGATCTCATGGTTTCATGGGTTTGAGCCCCGTGTTGGGCTCTGTGCCAGCATCCTGGAGCCTGCTTGGGATTCTCTCTCTCTCCCCCTCTCTCTGCCCCTCCTCAACTCACGCTGTCTCTGTCTCTCTTAAAGTAAATAAACAAACTTAAAAAAAGAGAGCGAAAAGGAAAGAGATTAGAGATGATAGTAAGATTAAGAACCTGAGGGATTACCAGGAGAAGGACACCATTATTGCTGCAGTGGGTTGAATAATGACCCCTTGCCCCAAAAAACCATGTGTACCCAGAACCTGCAAATGAGACCTTATTTGAAATATGGGTCTTTGCTATTGTAATTAAGGTAGGGATCTCGAGATGAGATCATTTTGGATCAGGGTGGGCCCTAAGCACAATGGTGGGTGTCCTTGTAAGAGATGGAAGAGGCAGAGGTGCACAGCCACCCAGACAGGAAGGCAGTGTGCAGGAGGCAGGAATTCAACTGACGCATGTACACGCCGAGCGAAGCTACGAGTTGTGGGCAGCCACTGGATGACAGAAGAGAGGCAGGGAACAGATTCTTGCCCAGAGCCTCCAGAAGGAACCAAGCCTGCTGACACTTTTTAATTTCAGACTTTTGGGCCTCCAGAGCTGTGAGAGAATCTGTTGTTTTAAGCCACCAAGTGTGTGGTAGTTTTTTACAGGAGCCCTAGGAAACTGACCCAATAGTACTATGGCAAGATAAATAAAACACATCTTTAGAACCGGTGAAACATTAAAAAAAATATTTTAAATATTTTGTTTTCTTATATCCCCCCCCCCCCCCGCCAAGCCCTGCTAATAATGTGTCTTCTTTTTAAATTTTTTTTTTTTTAACATTTATTTATTTTTGGGACAGAGAGAGACAGAGCATGAACGGGGGAGGGGCAGAGAGAGAGGGAGACACAGAATCGGAAACAGGCTCCAGGCTCTGAGCCATCAGCCCAGAGCCTGACGCGGGGCTCGAACTCACGGACCGCGAGATCGTGACCTGGCTGAAGTCGGTCGCTTAACCGACTGCGCCACCCAGGCGCCCCAATAATGTGTCTTCTAAATGGGTTAACATTTGAGAAAATGAGCAGCTCAACTGAAAGACTTTTTAAAAACCACCTTACCCTGACCATGTTATGTTCACAAAACAGATTTTTTTTGCACTCAGGTCTTTTTTTCTTTGACCAGTGCCTCGGTTATTGTCACAGGTTCTGCCCTCTTTCATGGTGAACACACATCTGCCTGTCTGTGGGCACACACTCCAGTCAGGGTTTGAATTTCATTGTTCCTCTCTCATTAAGATAAAGGGCAAAAATAAGAGGCGGTTAGCTTGCTAAGCAAGTTATCCCAAATGATTGTTGCTAACATCAAAAACCAATGCTAGGCTCGGTACCACGTGTCTCCCATTGGCTAATGTTATAATCTGTCTGGGCTTAATCATTGTCACATTTTCATGCATTGTCCGATCATCATTAATCTCCTTCTTCATGTGAGGAAGACTTTTCAATGTGGCTGTCCCGAAGTTAAAGAGGAAAACTACTTAAAAAAAATAGGTAGTTTAAAAACCCAATTTAAAAATATTTCCATATATTCACTGAATACATAAAATATCAAATAATCATTGAATAAGTGCCACAGCCATGAGGTTTTATTCCTGGCAGGAAGATCCATAAATTAGATCAGCATGGGCCCTGCAATCTGCTCTTGAGAAACCTGTGCATTCCTTTCCTGTCACAATGGCTAGAAAAGGCACTTTATATTCTACATCCCAAATAAAGCCCTGGGTTTAGAAATGCTAGCGTTTTCATCTGCTTAAATCAGAGTGGGCTCTGAAGGGTGGGGAGGGGGTATTATTTTTCATTTCAACCATTCGAAAGAATTAGCTTTCCAGAAGAACTTTGTTCCTATAATAAACCTAACTAGATCTACTTATTCACTCAAAAAATAAATAAGAGAAGAAGAAGAAGAGAAAATGTGGAAGAGCCAAGAATCTGTCAGCTCCATAATAGTGGTTGACCAAGCGCTGGCGTTGAACTCTTGCAGGATTTCTGCAGGGCCAGAGGACTTTCACAGAGGAGGCGAGTCTCACAAGGAAACAACCCTGGCGCAAAAAAGGTCAGAGTCTGACTAAACCAATGTGCTCTGCAGTGTGGGAAGAGGTGGTGCATCTCCGAACTTCATTTCTTCGTTGGGATATTTTACGAAGCAAAACTGCTGTCTCCTCCACCCAGGGGAGAAGGGGATTGTCTCACCAAGAGAATGTCCTCAGTTGAGGAGTGGTTAGAATGATGTTACATGTATATTCCTGAAAGCTGGGTGTAAGTCAACTTTAAGAATTGAATGAAGCTTTATTGAGATATGATTGACACATGACGTTGTGTAGGTTTAAGGTATACAATGTGATGATTTAATATATGTATACTGTGAAGTGATTACCACAGTAAGGTTTGTTAGCACATCCATCACCTCACACAGTTGCCTTTTGTGTGTGTGTTTGTGTGTGTGTGTGTGTGTGTGTGTGTGTGTGGTGAGAACATTTAAGATCTGTTCTCTTAGCAACTTTCAAGTGTATAAGTATATGTATGTGTGTGTGTGTGTGTGTATCACAGAATTGTTAACTACTGTCAACATGCTGTATATCACATCCCCATAACTTATTCATCTTATAACTGGAAGTTCATACCCTTTGATCAACATCTCCCTCACTTTCCCAACACCCCAATCCCTGGCAACTACCATTTGATTCTCTGTTTCTGTGAGGTTGGCTTTTGTTAGAGTCCACATACAAGTGAGATCACATGGTTTTTGTCTTTCTCTGTCTGACTTACTTCACCTTAGCATCATGCCCTCGAGGTCATCTGTGTTGTTGACAATGGCAGGCTTTCCTTCCATTGATGGCTGAAAAATATTCCACTGTAAAACTGAACGAAGTTAGATTGGCACACTTGACTAATTTTTGTGTTATGTTTCCATGTGTTGGGTTTACCCACAGTGAAGCCCCTCGACCAGGGAGCAAAGAGACAGGGGTCCAGTAATGGAGACAACAGATGCTATGGAGACAGTTCCGGGTGGACACAAATTGTTCCTTCCTCATTTACTAGCACTGTGACCTTAGGGAAAATATTGGATCTAGCTGACTTTCTATTTCCTCCACTGTAAAATGAGGATAACTACAGAGAAATTCAGAGGGTTGATTAAATGATGTAACACGGGCCAGAAGCTCGCTGTGGTCCCTGGCCCCAGGGAGGTCTTCTTTGTGAGGCCCAGCAGCTCACTATTATCCTCTACCTGCTAACCAAGTGAGCACCCTTCAGTAGTCCCACTTCTCTCTCTAGGCTCCTATGTCGTGGCATGCTTAAATATTCCTGTATTTCTAAATTCAGTTAAGATTGGGTGTGTCTATAAGTAATATAGACCCCAAATAGTAGTAGTTTAAACAAGGTAGGAATTTATTTCTCTGCAGAAGTCTAAGGGTAGACAGTGCAGATGGCTGTTCTGTACATGAATCCTCTGGGACTGAGGCAAACTTCCTTTTGTTCCTGCATCGTGCATCTTTCTATTCCAAGCTACTTCCTGATCCATGGTGGCTGCTCTAGCTCCAGCTACCATGTCTCCATTCCAGCTAACATAAATGAAGGAAGAATAAAGAAAAACAAATAGGCAAAGACATTCCCTACTGCCTTTTCACGAAACATAAAAACACTTTCATCTTACTACTCATTGTTCAGAACTTAGGCACATGATCACTCCTAGCTATAAGAAAAGTTGGGGTATGTCCAGCCTTCAAGTGGGGTTTCAATACTCTGGAAAGTGGGGAATGGATACTGGGGATGCTCTGCACTCATAGCTCTGCATTAACAGTCATTTCAGTTACTGCCCACATGCATAGATGTTTTCTATACACCCCAAGAGTGGCTTGTTTTCTGAACATGATCACTGTCTGCAAAGCCTATTCTTCTCGACTCTCATTATGGGCAGAGAGGCAGAATGTGATGAGTCATTGCCTCCCCGCCCAAACAAAACACAGTTGAAGGGGAGTGGTTCTCCAAGGAACAGGTGGTGCTAGTAAAAGAAGGGGAGACAGAATTCTGGGCAGACCAAACCAGAGTATGTCAACTACATTCTTGCAACTTGTTGAGGGGGAAGTGTTTTCAACAGAACCCATGAATAAAAGGAAAACTAAATGAATGCCAGTGGAACCATCTTACAGCCCTAATTCTGGCTGTTGATGGTCAAGAAGCCCTCTGACGGCATGACTGGCCCAGAGCTAGGTCCTCACTCACACTGGGAGTGCTACACTGGAATCAGGTAAGCCTGGGGCTGCTCACAGGCATGCCCCCGTCCCTTAAGAATACACACACACACACACACACACACACACACACACACACACACACAGAGGAAGAAAGAGCATGCGCACATGAGAGAGATAGGAAGAAAGAGAGCATGAGAGAGAAAAAAATGAGCTTTGATAACATATTGTAAGTCCTTGGGAGTCCTTGAGGCCAACTCTACCTTATGTCTGTTTTATATCTAAAATAAGTCCTCTACTTAAAGTTGAGTTGCATTTCTGTCATTGCAACGGAGAGATTTGTGACAAATGTATGTCTCTCCTTCAAAATCCATGAGAAGAAGTGTTCATAGTCCTGGCTGTGATTCTGAACTATCAAAGTACTTTGGTTTTAAAGCTAAGACTTAAAAAGAAAAAAAAATCATGGTATATGTATTAAGTAAAGTTAACATTTTAAAATGTCACTATTGTAGAGAGATTTGGAACATGGAGTATGGATTCAGAGTGCCCAAATCTGGGTTCTCCATTTGGTAGATGTTTTTGCAAACTTAATCTGTCAGTGTCTCAGAGACATAGTAATAAAACCTATCTCATAGAAGTGTTCTGGGGTTCAGTAAAAGAGTTAACATTGGTAAAGCATCTAAAATAATGCTTAGCCCATAGCAGGTACTTCCTGGGTGTAGTGCTATTCTGGATCCATTTGTAAATTACTAAGATTTTTTTCTCTGGGGTTTCAGGTATAGATGTTTGACTTAATTTTACTCCTTTGTTCATGAAAAGGTTAATAAACATCTTGTAAAACAACTACTCTATAATTTGTAAACTTAATATTGCCAGATTTTTTGTAGATTAAGATTGCTTCGAACAAGGTAAATCTATACAGAATAAAATGTGGCACAGTTTCTCTGACAGTTATTTGCTATAGAATTCTCCACATAAATCCAGTACTAGGATGGGATATAGCTTTTGCACACTGTCTAGTCTATCACTGCAATGACCTCATCTCTCAGTAATATTTTCTGGAGATTATTTGAAAAGTTGGGGCTCAGAAGTGTTATGTGCCATAGCAGGTACTTTAAGCAGGGCAGGACTGTTGTCTTAGAATCATGAAGGCAGCTGACTCTGCAGACAGCAGAGCGTCAGAAATCATGAAGTATCAGGATTCCAAATTTGTAAAAGAGCCGGACCATAGTGTGCAGGTCTAAAGAATTAGGTTACATTAATGAAATCTGTATCTGACCAACTGACACTTTCTGAATCCCACGGAGGATGATGTTGACCATGTGCTATGTCCTGGAATTACGCATAATCTGGGGACATTTTGTGAAGGAACACCAACTTTTGTTTACATACGTGTAAAGCTCTTGGTATACTCCCCTATCGAACAGAAATGCCTATTTAGATGTTAATGCTTCTGCAGACCCTCATCCAGACATTCAAATGAACACTCTCTCCTCTAGGCCAGGCTGCCACCTGCCTTATCATGAGAAAAGGATTGCCTTGGCCTTCAAGAAGACTCCTTGTAACTTCTCAAGGCTGGCTGTTTGTAGCTACAAAAAAATGTTTCTCTGTTTCTGACCCCCTCCCCCCATCCAGATAGATGCTTTTTTCCAAAGCCAAATCACAGAATGCTAGAGCCTGAGGTGACGCAGGGATCCTCTTTCCTCCCTGCTTTATTTGATAGATTTGAGAACAGAGGCCCAGAAGGCAAGAACCTATCCAAGGTGATGTAGCCAACAGCAGTGATCCAGACTGTGTCCTGAAAGATCGCCAACGGTTATTTCCCCCCCGCCCCAGTCATTATTAATATAGGAGCAGAGAGGTAGTTTTTCTCTGTGAGTTCATTTGCATGTGACGTTTTAGGATTATTTGCACATTCCACTGAATCAGTAAATTCAAGGGATAGCTAAGCAGGAGTTTGAGCAAGCCAGGACAGTTCAACAGTGCGACTCTAGGACAGACCTGACACTCCAGTGCCAGTTGCATAACTGACGTGGCGGTCTGACTTATCACCACTCTGAGGAAATCTTTGCCAAGAGTGGCTAGCTGGGAATTGTCATGCTTGTCATCAGAACAGAGGGTAAGGTATTTCATTAGGTAGACCCAGCCTGTTTCTCCCATCCAAGTACTAACCAGGCCCGACCCTGCTTAGCTTCCGAGATCAGACGAGATCGGGCACGTTCAGAGTGGTGTGGCCGTAGACAAACCCAGCCTGTTTCTAATACCCTGCAGTGTATGTGAAAGTCAGTGGTTGCTTACTAGCTTGTGACAAATAATTAGAGGCAGGAAAATGCTATTTTTCTACAGTTGGCATCAAGTCTAGATCGTGTTTCCACACCTAAATGTATCCTCACAGCTAATACTATGTTGCTCTTGATTGCTGCAGAACTGGTGGCACTGCCAACTTTTCATCTTTAAAACTATTCCTGTCATAAGCTTTTTGGCTCTTGACCACAGTGCAAGCTGAGATCTTGTTACTAGCTGGTTTGCTAAAGGCAGTGTAGCCGGAGGTGAAAGAGAAGGTATAAATCAAGAAAATAATTGTGATCTGAAGTTTCTCTTGTTCAGAACTTGAGCAAATATTCATAAGCAAAGGAGAAGCTCTCTGACAATAGCTGTTATTGGAAATGGCCTTTAAAAGGTAAAGACTTGATTCTTAAATGCTTCTGACCTATGTTCCCCTATTTTTCCACATGTCCATGAGTATTCTTTGCTTTCTTTCCATCTTCTCCCCCTTTCTCTCTTCTTTAGTCCTTCCAAATGACCTTTACAATGTTGGAATTCAAGGTAAGGCCAAATGTTCCATGGCTTCCAACCATGAAGGTGCTAGAGCATTGGTTCTGCTGCCCAAGTGGGTTTTCCACTTTCCTGGACGGCCCAGTTCTGCTGCCGTGGAAGACAAGAATCACGTGGAGTGGTTGTGGGAGACAGTTCCTGAGTCCTAATCCGGGACCACTGCGGGTCCAACTGAGACCACCAGCAGTGGCTTTGGCAAGTGTTTGTGTACAAGAAAGACTGCATGGTCTAGTGGGTGGAAAGAGCACTGTGCTCAGGACAAGGTCAACTGGGTTCTGGTCTTCCTTTCTGTGTGGTCCTGAGAAGATACCTTAATTTCTCTGAGCATCTTTTTCTTCATCTATTAAGTGATCATACAATATCTAATTCCTTTCCAGTTCCAATGTTCATGATTCAGGAGACTCAATTAGATCCAAGGCATATCCAATTCCATTTAATAAGACTCATGTTATGATGGGGTTCCTTTCTACATTCTCAAAAGAAAATAAAAATAGATATTTGTTTTGGAGTAACAGTAATTGAACGTGACTGCTTTTGGTAAAATTCCAGCATCGAGGGGTTTACTAAGCGTTGATGGAGGAGAAGAATGAGCAGAGGACCTAATCTGGCTTTTCATTTTAAACTGGAGATGATTTGTTCATTTTCAAAGCACTCATGTACCCAGAAAGTATCAGATAACAACAAAGTACAGTCAGAATTCCATGGAAATCCATTATTCCCATAGCAGGTAGTGTTGCACAATTCTCCAGTCAAGAGAGTGTCACTATGATAACCACAGGGACCCCTGAGCCAAGTGTCCCCCTGTTCACCCAGTGGACTACCTCCAGAGCTACAATCACCCTGCTCCCTATACTTCATTGAATACATTCACAGAAATGGAAATTGTTGGAGGAAACAAAATTTGTGGTTAAATACTAGGGATTAAAGAGGAAAAACAAAACTAAATGAGAACTCTTATTTATGAAATGTTGAAATTTAAAAAAATCAGTGCCCTCCAACAACGTGATTCATGTAATCATCTAAGCCAGAGGCTCTCAGCTTGGTGTGGGGATCCACTGGTAAGCCTCTATCCATTTGGGATTTGTTGAAAATAGTATGTGAGGATATATTAAGTGTAATAGTTTTTTTTTTTAAGTTTATTTATTTTGAGAGAGAGAGAGAAAGCAAGCAAAGGAGGGGCAGAGAGAGAGAGGGAAAAAGAATCCCAAGCAGGCTCTGTGCTGTCAGTGATCGACACACAGTTCTATCTCACGAACCATGAGATCATGATCTGAGTCAAAATCAAGAGTCAGATGTCTAACCAACTGAGCCACCCAGGCGTCCCAATGTAATAGTTTAAAGTAACCCATTTGCAAAATTTCATATAAAAAATGAAAGCAGAGTCAAGGTTATTCCTTTAATATTTATTTTTCTCTCATTGGACTCCAGTGTTTTTAGAAGTCGAGGGTGAAAAGCACTGAATTAAAATTAGGATACAGAGATCTGTGTGTTCCCCTGGGAGTGTCGATGAGACTGGGTCTTGCGTATGAACTTATCTGACCTGGCAGGAAAAAAAGTTGAAAATATGCTGAGCTGTGAAACAATCTCACATCAACCTATATTGAGCAATCACCAGGGACTCGCCAAGAATGAAAATTTATAAATATATAATTTCTTTCTCACTGGGATAATTGTGCATGTACATGCGCACACACACTCAACTTTCCTTTATTATGTAAGGTGCACATGTTCATTGCAAATAAATGAGTATATTTAGATAAATATAAAAGTAAACTGTATTCCCAAATGCAATAATAGTAACCTATCTCAAAGAGTTCCTCTGATAATTAAATGAGTGGATGTAAATGCAGTGGCAGTGCCTGGCCCAGAGCAAGCAAGCACAAATGAGGGTGTTAATTATGGTAATTATCATATACTTTGGTTTGGTGTATATCCCTTTGATTTCCCCTCCCAACTGTTCCCCCCTCAGTATTTCCCAAATCAATAAGTGGCATTCTCATTTTTAAAAACTTATTTGGCCAAACATTTCACTGCTATCTCTCTCGCTCCTCCCTCTACCTCATGCCAAATCCTGTAGAACAGATAAACCTGGTGATTGGACTTTTAATTTAACTACTTCTCACCAGATCCCTTACTACCACCCTTGTTCAAGCCACCGGCATCTCCTGCCTAAACTATGGCAATGACCTTTGAACTGGTCTTTGTGCTTCCACTCTTGTTCCTTTACAGACTGTTCCCCACCCAGCAGTCAAAATCCTCTGTCACTTTCCTGCTCAGAACCCTCCAGTGGTTTCCCAAAACCCTTGCTAAGCTCACCTCACCTCCCACTAGCTCCCAGCCGTGGGTCCTTGCTGTGCCATGGTTGTGCCTACCATGCTTTACTCCCTGCATTTGAACTGGGTTTCATCCAGGGAGGGCCCTGCTGTCCATCCCTTCTTACAGATTTCTATCCACATGCCATCTCTTCAGAGAATTCTTCCCCAAGCAGACTATTTAAAATAGTTCCCTCCTCTACACTTTAATTCTTTACCCTACTTTACTTTTATTCACAGCACTTATGCCTTTCTGACATTATACTTATATTTATTTGTTTACTGGCTCTCTCTCCACCCTTCTAGATTGTAAATTGTGTGAGCGTGGGATGTTTTGTTCACTGCTGTCTCCCCAGTGCCTGGAATAGTGCCTGGAACAGGAAGAACATAGAAATGCTCCACATGTGTTTGGTGAATGGATGAATGAACAGACATCCTCTCTATCCATATATATGTTATAAACTTTATCATACTATACGTTGTTTTGTGCGCCACTGAAGCATTCTATATTGCATTGTGTGATTTTTTTCTGTCAGTAAATAGATTTTCATGACATTATTCTTATTGGTGGCACAATAGATCTTCGCATGGTGAATGCATGCACAATAATTAATTGAAACAATGTTTTATTAATGGACCTTCAGACTAATTTCAACTTTTTTCAAATTATTAAAAACTACTGACACAGACATCTTTAGGAACACCACAGGATAAGTTGTTGGAAGTTACATATGACTTTAAGTATGTTCATCTTGGGGGTTTTATTATATCAGATAATCTTCCAGAGGGGTTGCACCGATTTTGATCCCACCATCAGTGTCGAGGCAACATTTATTGCAAGGCTTGTGTTTTATATATAGAAAGATTCTGAAGGCAGAGAGCAGGATTTCATTTACTGAACTTGAATAGCACCCAAGAAAAGTGAAATATACTCAGCAACATTTAAAATGTTCGGGGGGTGGGTGGTAAGTATGATGAATGTGATGGAGACCATATTGATTTGAAGCATAAGTGCACTTTGGGGCTACTGACTTACACAGTAGTGACAGACCTCAAAGCCAAGCAGCAGACCAATAATGCTTCTTCCAACCAGTGGGCAAAAAGATTGTAAGACAAATCATGTTGTAAAGCCTGTGTTTCTGCCCTAACGTGGGATGGTTACGCCAATGTACATTTGGGTAAGGAGGAAATGGAGCTCTCCTGGAAATACTACTGCAGGGTTTCAAGGATTCCTGGAGCAAAGATGGTTGGACAATATTCCTGAAGGTAAGGATAGGCAATTTAGTCTTGCCAACACATGTTTCCCTGTGATAAGCTGGCCCCCACTCTCCAGTAATTTCCCTCCTATTGTTGTTAAAATGAAAGATGCCCCTGCCAAGAATGACTGATTTAAAAAAAGCATGCATTTCTGTAGTATGATATCTGTTGGTTTTTAATGGACATCCAATAGAAGCAGGATGGTGGTGGGTTACTCTGCCCTGGGAAGCTGGCTCTAAGGAGGTCTAGTAGGCACCTGGTCTTGTGACAGTGTTTAACACCCAGGGTTGGTATTATAAGCACTCTTCTACTCTTGCCGTTTTCTGCAACTTTGTGTTCAGAGGGAAGAGCCTGAAAGTGTGATATTCCAGAGGGCTGGGGTAAGTTGTTCAGAAATTCCCGTGAGCCAGGGATCAAGCAAACAAGAAAGTCATGGTGGCGGGTGCAGGAAAGCGGGACCCGTGGTCTCGTATGTGAACTTTCATGGAAATATTCCCATGTTTCTTATCCCTGAATTCTATTCTGGGGGGCTTGAGTGTGCTTCTTTTCCTGAGGATGAGGGGGCGGGCATTAGATCTGTATTTTCTGGACTCCAGGATGCAGCCCCCTCACACTCATAGATTCTGTACATGGGCTCAGGGACCACACTGGTGCCTCACTGACACTTTCCCTCTCTTCAGGCTCCCTTTCTCTTGAGCCTGGCAACTGTGGCAGAGAATTTAGATAGGCTACCAACTTGCGAGGATCAAACACACTTCTCCATATTTCTTTCACTGTCTCTTGAGTCCTGTGAAGCATCTCTGTGACTAATAAAGAGAGCCAGTTCTGAATTTTTTTGTTCCAGAGGAGAACATAAATTCTGCTAATGTTACAAGGACTGTAAAGTTCTTAGAGAACAAGAAGGATCTTTTGAAAATATTTTGTATTCTACCCTGCTCTCTGTGCATGCTCTACAGCACTTTACAACAAGTACTTTTCCCCCTGAGAATAATTTTAAATTATTACGGAAGCCCTAGAGATAGTTTCTGTAATTCGGGCTCTCTCACAGACGTGTGGAATCAGCAAAGAGAAGCCTGGGGAATGAATGCACTTCTCCAGAATTCTTTGAAGAGCTCCTCTCCGCCTCCCAGGCCTTCTCCCAGGGGTGATGGTTTCCATGTATTATCCTTTCAGTCTCCGGCAGGCCCAACTTCACATGTTGAAGAGTTCAGTCATTCTGTGTTTTCCAAATGCCGCCACCCTGGGAGCCAGCGTGGAGCAGGAGACATGAATTAGCTCCCTACCCCCTGCTTCCTGGACCTGCAGAGTGGAAACTAGGCTTTCCATGACTCAGGGTGAGAGGCAGGACTGGGGGCACTGCTGTTCCCCCTCAGGGCATCTGATTTTTATCTCTCAATTTCACAGTTTGTTAATGACATTTTCAAAAGTTCTGGGGGCTCAAAATTGTTTCCACAATTTCGTTTTCTTTTGCATTAAAGGTTTGATTTTGCTATTTTTAACATTAAAAAAAATTTTTAAAAAATGTTTATTTATTTCTGAGAGAGAGAGAGAGAGACCGAGTGTGAGCCGGGGAGGGGCAGAGAGGGAGACACAGAAACTGAAGCAGGCTCCAGGCTCTGAGCTGTCAGCACAGAGCCCGACGCGGGGCTGGAACCCACGAACTGTGAGATCATGACCTGAGCTGAAGTTGGACGTTTAACCTACTGAGCCACCCAGGCGCCCCTGATTTTGCTATTTTTAAAGACTGAAATTGTCACTGTCCTGCAATTTGAAGTGTGTGACATTTCAGGATGAAAGCCTGCGTCCTAGACCTGTAAACCAACTCGTTGAATTACTTGAAGGAGAGCTGAATAGTTCCCTCTTGTTTTGATGGAGGACCTGTCCCTTCGGGAGCTGTATCCAGACAGACCTTGTGCAGGTCACATGCGTGGCAGGTAAAGGGAGGAAGCATTTGGGGGCTTGGATCTGCTGGAAATTCTCCTAGGCTGATAAACCAGCGCCTTTCCTGATTTAGACAATAGATTTTGGTTGAATATTTCCTATGTGCCAGACATAGTATGCTTGGTGCTGGGGGTGCAAACAGGAAGAAGACTGTCTTTGTTCTCCAAAAGTTCAGAGAGTGGAGAGTTATACTGGAGGCTGGAGCCATATCATAGCTCTGCCACTTACTATTTTAATGACTTGGTTAAGCCACTTGACTCTCAGGACTCTGTTTTCTCATCTCTAAAATGGGTTCACATACCTCACCAAGTTGTGATGATCATCAATGGTTCCATCAGGCTACAGACAGCCTGGGGCTCACACGCAGAGATATAAACAAATACCTGCAATACTTCTTTGTCCTCTAAGGATGTAGTGTCTTACGAGGAAATAACTTCCTCGTTTCCTCAGGGGTGTGGTGAGGATCGGTCACAACGATCTCTGAAACTTTTCTACAATGGTACTAGTGTGCAGTAGGTGCTAAATAAGTGTTGCTTTTCCCTTCAAAGCCTTCCTGTGGCCCAGAGGCCTGATCTGTCATAGAGAAATTAGGGAAGTATTTTGTTAGAACATGAAGTGGCCCTCACCATTTTATGTTGTAATTGTATATTAATTTTAACACTTTAAACCTGGAATTCTGAAATCCTGCTTCTCTCTTTTAAATATGTTTGCCAAAAGTAGTATGTGTCCATAATTCTAAATAATAAAATAATAGCATAAGATTGAAAACAAAATAGCAGTCCCCTGCCTTCCTATCACAAGTCCTACTCCCCAGAGGCAGCTACTCTCATTTCTTCTAACTTTATTCCTTGGCATTTAGCTGTATATTTCTAAATAATATAACAATAGTGCTACTTCTCACTATAATTACTCACTTATGAAAGGTGGAAATTGATCTCTCTTTCATGTACATACTTCTCTCCAGCCCCCCCATCCTTCCCATGCAGTAAAATCATCATTATTTGTTAAATTATTACCCAATGTTTGCATTTTTAGGACAATGCCAATGTCACTCACAGTTCTCTATGATTACAGTTCCCTTCTTGTTTTTCCTAGAGTTTAAATGGTCTTTAAAAAAATCTGCTTAGTGTCTTATTCCTACATTAATTAGTTTCCACATTCTCCAGGAAACATGACTTCAGGAATTGGTTCTACTTTTTTTCTTGGAGATATTGTTTCTGGAATATTTCATTTTCCTGCTCCAATCTGAACTTGAAGACTTCCAAGGCTTGCTGGATAGCTGCTGACTTGGGTATTCCATTTTTTGTTATTCAAGGAATTCTCTTCACATCTAAACATAGTCACTCCTGGAGAACTCTATTCCTCATTTCCTGGCTGTCTTGCATTGCTTTATCTCGGTTTATTCTTTTGTTTTTATGGAACACATCCTCTAGTAGCTTTCTGATATAGGATATGTAGAAGGTAAACTTTTTGAGGACTTTGAATATCATAAAACTTTTATTGTACACTTAAATTGATTTACAGTTTGGCTGCCTATGAAATTCTAGATTAAAACTATTTTTTTAAAATTTAAAGATAGCATTCCTCCAGCATCTTCTAGATTTCAGAGTGCTTTTGGAAAATCCAACGCTATGCTGATTCCTAGCCCTTGGTACATGCCCTGTGTTTCTTGTCTGGGATTTCTTAGGGTATTTTTCTTTATTCCCAAATGCAGAAATTTCACAGTGGTTTGCTTTGGTGTGGTTTGTTTTTCATTTATTGTCCTGAGTATTTGGTGGGCCATTTCAATTTGGAAAGTTACGGCCTTTAGTTCTGGGAAAGTTTCCTGTATTATCTGATTTTTGCTTCCATCTGTTTACTTGGTGTTCCTTCTGGAACTCCTGTTAGTCAGAGGGCAGACCTTCTGAATTGATCATCTATTTTTAAAAATCTTTTTTTTCTCTTATTTTCCAGTTTGTTATTTTGTTGTTGTTCTACTTTAGATTTTCTCAACTTCTCTTTTCCTATTAATTCTTTATTTTGCATTTATATTTTTAATTCCCACTGAGTCTTTCTTGTTCTCTGAAAGTTTCTTTTCTTCTAGTCTTATTTCTATTTGTGAAGGCAATATTTTCTTTTATCTGAGGACTGTAGATTGAGGTTTAAGTTTCCTTTTATCTCAGCTTGGTCACTGCTTCATGTATTTGGTTTGTTAATTTGAGTCTCTGCATTTCATGTATGTGATGGCCACTGGCTGACTGTGCTGATATAGGAGTGAAGTAGGGTTCAAGGTAGAGGTGTACCTAGCATATCTACACCGGATCAGATCAATTCACGCATTGATTATGCATGGATATCATGCATGGATAACCAAAATTTTTTTCAGCAATGGTGATAGAGATCAGTGGTAATTATTTTCATGATTTTTAGTTGCAAACAATTAACACTAAAAGGGATGAATTTTAATTTTAAGAAATTAATCAAATTAGTATTTCATATATATACTAAATTTTGCAATTACCAAACAAAACTCTTATTCTTCATACTTCTCTGTGTCATTGCTTTAAATTTTCAATATAAATAAAAACTCAGAGTGTTTATGTAGAATGACAAAACTCAGTAATTTAGAGTTTTCTTCCGTCTTTTCAATTTCTATGGTGTTGTTGTTTACTTTTGAATCTACTGTTTAAGCACAGGAATATGGAGTGCCACAGGGTTTGGACATAAATTGTGCTGAAGCAAACTCAGATAATTTGAACCTTTGAATGTACTCATGAAAGGAACACAGACAGCTGAGTTTGTGTTAGTGGAAGAATGGGCTTGGTGATGGGGAGTTTCTCAAATGAACTTCCAGGTAGAGAATTAAAATGTGCTAATTTGTACTTTATATACATATTATTGATATTCCACAGTAGCCAGAGCAATTGTTTGGAGCTTAGATATAGAATGGAGTTTTATGTGGGAAGTATTTTATCACTAAGGTTGTTTAAAATTGCTGCATAATTGTGCATAAAAAATAAATAATACAAAGCCAACTAACATTTAGGTGATTTAATTATTGATTTTAAATTCTCTGCAGGCAATCCCTTATTACTCACACTATGGGCTGATGGCTCCCATTCCTGGCCCTTGCCATGAACTGATGCAGGGTCTGGGGTTTTACCTGGTGCTCCACAGAGGTCACTTTCTTTAGGCTTTTCCTCTAGGGCCAGCTAGTTCCTCTGATGGATATATATATATATATATATATATATATATATATATATATAGCTGCCAGCATTTTGGGAACTGGTGAAGAGGGCTGGGTACTCAATGTTTGATAGTTTCACCTAATCCTGTTTTTCCATAGGTGACTTCCCTCCCACACTATGCAAGTTCTGTTACCCAGCTTCTCTGGCTTAGTTTTTTCGGAAAATAAACCTTCTATCTGCTTCTACAGTGGGAGTCTTGGGGCCATAGTTATCTGGAAGTACAAGAAGGAGGATCTGTGTGCTCCCTAAATAGACTTTCAACCAATTTCTTCTGTTTTCAGCCCTAATCTTCAACTCTGTTTTCAGAGATTCTGGTGCATAAATTCCTAGACATCCCTAGAATTTTGCAGCCCAAATTTTCTGGATATTTGTTTCTTTGCTTGGTGTTCCCCATCATGGTCATTTTAGGCCCTCACTTTCTTTACTATGTTAAGTCAGTTAAGATTAATCAGTGTGCTTTGCATCTTCCATAGTTAGTTGCCTCTCTTTTTCAGTCATGAAAAAGTCTTTTCTCTGTCATTATCTCTTTGTCTTTGTAGGTTTTTATTACTGAAAATTCTTTTTAGGGGCATTTTGGGATGGAGCAGAGATAAATCCATTGTCTCATCTGTTTTATTTAATTGGAAGTCTCCTTTATTATTTTTATATAAAAGTAGACATTGAAATTTTAGAGAATAGAAGTAAAAATGTAAATTAGTTTTTTGGTAAGAACAAAATTTCACTCATCAGGGAAATACAAATCAAAACCACAATGAGATACCACCTCACACCTGTCAGAATGGCTAAAATTAACAACTTAGGAAACAACAGATGTTGGCGAGGATGTGGAGAAAGAGGAACCCTTTACACTGCTGATGGGAATGCAAACTGGTGCAGCCACTCTGGAAAACAGTATGGAGGTTCCTCAAAAAATTAAAAATAGAACTACCCTATGACCCAGCAATTGCACTACTAGGTATTTATCCAAAGGATACAAAAATGCTGATTCAAAGGAGCACATGCACCCCAATGTTTGTAGCAGTGCTATCAACAATAGCCAAACTATGGAAAGAGCTCAAATATCCATTGACTGATGAATGGATAAAAAGATGTGGTATATATATATATATATATATATATATATATATACACACACACACACATATACATATATATATACATATACACACACACGCATGCACGCACATACACACACACACACACACACACACACACTGGGATACTACTCAGTGATGAAAAAGAATGAAATCTTGTCATTAGCAACAACGTGGATGGAACTAGAGTATATGATGCTTAGCAAAATAAGTCACAGAGAAAGACAGATATCATATGATTTCACTCGTGGAATTTGAGAAACACAACAGATGAACATAGGGGAAGGGAAGGAAAATTTCAAGATTTTAAATAAATTCAAATTATGCTACTTCCTACTCTGCTACCAAATCCCAGAGGGAATGTATACACTCTGCTATAAGGGGTAATTTAGAGGACAAGTTTGAGAAACTGTTGTGAGGCAAGGCAATTTGGATAAATGCTTTGGGAATCTGGTCCTCGGTTGAGAAGGAAGCCATGATATCTGTCTGTAGGTCATAAACATCCCTCTTCTAATTTACCAAACAGAAACAGTCATGCTTGGCAAAATATGTTTTCCACCAAGCATCACATGGAACCTAGGGTCACGATATGACATAATCAAAGTAATAAAAGGATGGAGACAGCCTTCCAGCTAAATTCCTATCATCCCTGGCTTACATGAATCCTAAACCCAATTTGTAGCTCAGAGTAAGAGCTAGCTCAACTGTGGGTACTTTGTGGAAATTTATTTGCTTTTCTTATCCTATAGGTATGGTTCCCAAGGAAGTATTTTTGTTTCATTTTGTTTGTTTATTTTAATTGATAATAACCAGAGTTGTCAAGGGCCCAGAGAAACTGGAACTAACTCTATTATTGGAATCTTTATTGGACATGATTCTTGGTTGCAAATAATATAATTTACTCTGACTACTTCAAGCAAAAACAAAGGAATTTATTAAAGGATACTAAGTATCTCACAAACTACCTCTTTAGGGCAGTGTGAAATGCTTATGAAATCAGCGGGAGGAAGAAATAAGGGAACATTTATTAATCATCTCCTATCCTCCGTTAGTCAAGTTTTGCCCTACAGTGTTAACAACCTTGGACTGTGGGACTGCATATGTATGAACACAGAGCAGGTTCCCATGAGTTCCCAAAAGAGCTCTGGAGAAGGGGGATAACAAGAGAAAAGAGGAAGTCCATGCCAACTTGTTTTTAGGGGTAGATTTGGGGATTGGAGGTTGAGAATGAAATATATAGGGAAAGGCTTTGGGAAAGTTGGGAATATGACTGATCCTGAGAGGGAAATAATAGAGAAAGAGACTTTCAGCAACACCACTGTGAGTTATAAATTGATTCTCTTTGACATGGTTTAAAATGTTCAAGAAAACATTGGAATTGCTTTTAATTACTTATACTTGTTGGACTGTATTTACTTGAATGCTATAGCTTACAGAGACTGGACCACATGGGGCTCTAGTTCATAAACAATTTTTAAAAGTATGAAGTATTCTCCAGTTCATGAGAACCAGTTTCTTCCACAAGAGTACCGTGTCCATGTTCAGCCTCAGTGGATTTTTGATGTGAACTCTCTAATGGCTCTCAGTCAACTGAATTGCATTATAAGCAGAATTGCTTAAAAATGGTCTCTGGAGATTTGACTCAAGCTATGTCATTTTAGTATGAGCTAAGCTGAAAGCCAACTAAATGAGCCTTTAAACAACTGGATGCTTGTTCCATTTTTTCTTTCTCTGACAATTCAGGAAACATCCATGGGACACTAGATTCTTTGGGAAAAATCACACACAAAAAGGAATTTGTGAACTTTTAGCAAGATTTACAAATATTTGAAGAATTTAAAATTTATCTAGTGGCATTTGGAGGCCTAGGTCTAAAGAGATAAATTTCTTCTCTGATCACCAAGTGTATCATTTCTCAGAACTTGCGACTCAGTGATTCAGGGGACTGGAATCTCCCTTTCTCTTGGGGGAGCTGAAGAGTATGTGCACATGTAACAATGAGGGGAGAACTAGGCACTGAGGCTAGTTTGTGGGATCAGGAAGATATCCAAGTTCTGAGCAGGCAAGTCAGAAGGAATCAAGAAAGAATTGAAGGTCATAGCAGGTGGTGGGCTGAACTCAGTAAAGTCAGACCCAAACAGGAGTGACTGGACAGATCTGAAAGGTCAAAACAGAAAACATCTGGACCCCAAAAGGTTGCATAATCCTAAGATGTGGCATTGACCCAGGAGAAATAATTCTAAGTGAGAAGTTTTGGAGTAATATAATTGTATTTGCCACTTATTAGCTATATGACTTTGGGCAAATCATTTAATCTCTATGAGCCTCAAACTTTCATTAAAAAGTGGGAATAGTAAGGCTTACTTTCTTGTTAGGATTACTGTATGTGAAATGCCTCGTATGGTTCCTTATAGGTGCTCAAAAATTACACAATTATTTCTAAGACTGAAGTCTTTAACAGTGAAAAGCCTTGTTCCTGTCTCCATGCACTCCTACCCTAACCCAATGCTGCTTCAGAGATAGATTAAAGCTACTGCCACTTCCTCTTCCCCTGACCTCCCACCTCCCCACTCTTCACACACCTTTGACCCTACTCTGCTAACCTCAGATAAAACATTTAGAAGCCAATGAAGACATCTGTATAGATGTAGCTGAGCTTCAGTATCCTAACTGGCCTTGACTATAAGAGTGACCAGAACAGGGAATAACCTTAAAATCATGCCTTATGAAGCACAATTCAGAGTCAGGGAAATTTAACTTGGAGCAGAAATGATAAAATCAAGGAAAGTATGATAGCTCATGAATTATTTGGTTCAATTTGAATCTATTTTGGGGAAAATAATGGTGTCTTAGGGTGGCCACTTGTAGAGGATTTGAAGAGGGAATCTTCATGCTGTGAATGGGTAAAACTCCAAGAATCTCCGAGGTCTTCTAATTCTGAGAGTCACTGGTTTCAGGAAGCCCATGCTGGCCTATGTAGTGTGGGTGGCACTGGTGAAGGTACCAGTTTCTGTACGGAGCACATCCTGGCACTGTTCAGCCTCTAGACATGGGCCATGCCATAAAGTTTGCTTCTTGGCATGTGGAGTTAGGGCCTCCTAACCCTTGTTACGAAAATTCTGTCAAAGCTCTCTCAATACATTTCCTTTCTATTCATCTCTTTCACCAGTTGGCAATTACACGCTACAGAAAGTGTACACAGAAGGGGCTTGTTTTGGTTACCATGTAGCTGGGTGGGAGGGAGCTATGGCTGGTGGCTGATTCTCTGGGGTGACTGGGCATGGGTTATGGGAATGGAGATGGAGTCCCTCATCAGTTTCCAGAGCGTTGCCTCACTAGCACCCTGGAGCCTGTGAATAGTGTTTAAATCAATGGTCAAAGTGGAGAGGGCAGCTTAGTCCTCATTACTCCCCAGGACTAATTGACCTCTTCTGAAAAGGTGCATTCTTGATTTGGTGAGACTCTTCCTCATCCGGAAAGGCCAGTGAAGCAAAAAGATCTAATGTGAAAGGGTGGGGGTGAGGGGTCAAGGGTGGCATTGAAGGGAGAAAAAGGTGCAGAGCATTCACTAAATCATTTCCACCAGAATAGAGGAGAACAAAGGCATCACCATCCTGAGAGCATTTGTTAAAGACTCAAACAGATCAAGCGCTGTACAGAGTCTGGTGACCTTTTCCTGCCCTGGAGACTCTCAGTTTTGTCATTTTGATGAATCTCTAAGTTGTGTTCACTGTGAGTATCTCTGATAGCAAGTAAGTGATTTAACATAAAAGGTCCTTTGAGAAATGCATAAAAATGGAGTCAAGCTCAATGCCACTCCAAAGCATGCCATTTATTTTTAAGTGTTCCCCTCATCTATCTTAGTTATTACACATGAGGTGAGCATAGCATAGCATATACAGTTGTTAAATCACTATGTTGTATACCTGAAACTAATGTAACATTGTCAATTATAGTCAAATAAAAAATAAATAAAAATAAACCACCAAACTAGTTGTAATTAGGAAGGAAGGAAGGAAGGAAGGAAGGAAGGAAGGAAGGAAGGAAGAGAGAGAGAGAGAGGGAGAGAGAAAGAAAGAAAGAAAAAGGTAGAATATAAAATTAAATTACAAGAACCAAAAATCAAAAATGAAGTTTGATTCCTTTTTGAATCTTCTATTGGTGATCTAAAGCTCAGAAATTCATGCTACCAACCCTAAGAGTGAAAACATTTATTCAATGTGTAGGAATCAAACCTCAGAGGAGCCACAGTGAATATTCAATTGGCTGCCTCCTATATAGAGTGTATGTATAAAAAAATACACAACACCATCAGAACATCTATTTCCAAAGAAAACCAATCATGTTGCTATCCACTGTCAACCTTGTCCTTTTGATATCCTGATGCTAATAATACCAAAATAAATCAGAATATAATTGATTTAAGAATTGAGACTCTATTGCTCTGCAATTTGATGTAAGTTTCACCTGCAGGCTGTCCACTAAACCTTACATTTCTAGCTGTACAACTTGTTCCCAAGTCTTTCTGACTCTTTCTTTAGTGACAACTATTTTTTCTAAAAAGTTTTCAAGAGTCAATATTGGCACTCTACAACCATGCTGTCCAATTTGTTATTCACTAGCTACATGTGGTTATTTAAATTTACACTTAAAAAATTAAATACAGTTAAAATTTAGTTTGTTAGTCACACAAGTCACATTCAGGTGCTCAGTAGATACATATGGCTAGTGACTACCTTATTGGGCATCACAAATATGGAGCATTTCCATCACCACAGAAAATCTTTTTGTATAGCACTGATCTATGGTATCATCTGTAGAAATGTGAATCTTTGAAATGTACTTCCTCAGCATGGGGAAAACACATTCTCATCTAAATACCCAGACAAAGTGAAAATTTAATGGGAATATTGGCACTTCATTTCATTTTCTTTTTTGGAGAGTTGTAATCACTGAATAAGGACTGCTTCTCTAATGATCCTTACTTATGGTAACCAAGGCCCTGAACAAAAACCACTTTGTCAGTAAAGACTTATACCAGCCATTATATAAGTGGCACAGTCTCCTTGTTACTCAGAAGAAAAGATCCTATAACTGTGACATTTTATTTCTTTGCCTCTTAATGGTCATTTGAAAATCAACCTTCATTTCTCTTCAATTGCTGAAGTTCACCAAACAGACGTGACAGTTTTTCCAACTTTAGAACTGCAAATAAGAGAACGCTAAAGGAAAGGCACACAGGTTAGGGTCAGATCTTGGAATTCCCTCTCAGATCTCTGATAGTACTGAAAACCCACTTGGAACTGACTCTCCTGGTTTATTATGTGAAACCAGCATTACTGGGTGTCATAAACCAGAGAAAGATATTATAAGAAAACTACAGACCAATTTCTCTCACAAATATTAAAAAAAGAACCTTTAAAAAAATAAATTGAATCCAATAATATATAAAAATAACAATACATCATGACCAAATGGGATTCATCTCAGAAATGCAAGGTTGGTTTGATGTTTTCAACAGCCTAGAAAACAAGAAGCATATGATAATCTTGATAGATGCAGGAAAAGAACTTAATGAAATTCAACACTTATTCATCATAAATATTCTCAACAAACTGGAAATAGAAGGGCACTTCCCCAACCTGGTAAAGAGCACCTACAGAAAATCTATAGGTAACATCATACTTAATAATAAAAGACTGAATATTTTCACCTAAGATTGTCAAGGCAGGGATGTCTGCTCTCACCACTGTATTCAATTTTGTACTAGAGATTCTAGTCCGTGCAACAAGAAAAGGAAATAAAAGGAATTCATATTGGAAAGGAAGCAATAAAATGCATTATTCTTAGGTGACATAATTGTTTACATATAAAATCTCAAACGATTGAGAAAAATGATATTGTATCCAGTAAATGAATTTAGCTAAGTTGCAGGATACAAATCCACTATATTAAAATCAGTTGTGGGGCGCCTGGGTGGCACAGTCGGTTAAGCGTCCGACTTCAGCCAGGTCACGATCTCGCGGTCCGTGAATTCGAGCCCCGCTTCAGGCTCTGGGCTGATGGCTCCAGCCTGGAGCCTGTTTCCGATTCTGTGTCTCCCTCTCTCTCTGCCCCTCCCCCGTTCATGCTCTGTCTCTCTCTGTCCCAAAAATAAATAAAAAACGTTGAAAAAAAATTAAAAAAAAAATCAGTTGTACTTCTATATACTAGCGATGCATAATTAGAAATTGAAATTAAAAAAACAGGATAATTTACAATAGCACCCCAAACAACATTAACCATAACAACCCAAATCATGAAATAATACTTTCAGGGATAATTCTAACAAACTATGTACAAAAAGGCCTAAATAAATGTAGAAATATATCTGGATTCATGAATTGGATGACTCAGTATTGTCAAGATGTCAATTTTCTACCCAAATTAGTTTATAGATGCAGTATCATCTCAATCAAAATTTCAGCATGTTTTTCCTAGAAATACACAAGTTGGTTCTAAAGTGTATGTGGGAAATAAAAAAGGATGAGAAGCCAAGGCAAATTGGAGGATTCAGGATGCCTCAGTTACTATAAAGATACGGTATTCAAGACTGGTATTGGCAAAAGTATAGACACATAGTTGAATGTGGTGCAGTACAGTCTAGAAATATATCTACACATATATGATCAATAGGGAAAGGACAGTCTCTAACAAACGATGCCAAGAAAATTTGGCAGCCATATGCAAGAAAAAATGAACCTTGTCTACACCTCATATTATATATAAAATTAACATCAAAAAAAATCATAGAACTAATGTAAAACAAAAACTATAAAACTTCTAGGCAAACATAAAGAAAATCTTTGTGACTTTGGATTAGGCAAATATTTTTTAGATAGTATATAAAAAGGACAAACCATAAAAGGAAATATTGATAAACTGAACTTTATAGAAATTTAAAACTTCTTATTAAAAGACATGACTAAAAATGGAAAGAAAAAGTTTGTAAAAAACATACCTAAAAGAGGACTGATCCAGAATCTATAGGAAAAAAACAAACAAACAAAAAAACGCTCTCGTGAAAAGGAAATCAATATAAAAAAATTGGCAAAAGATTTAAACAGATTTATTAAGAAAGAAATATGAAAGGCCAAATATGCACATGAACAGATGCTAAATATCACTAATCATAGTAAAATACAAATTGAAAACTAAGAGGTACCATGACACAGCTATTACAATGGCTCAAAAAAAAAAAAATACCACAAAACCATCAGGTGCTGACAAGGAAGCAGAGCAACTGACAGGAATGCAAAATGTTACAGCTACTTTGAAAATAGCTCAGGGGCCCCTGCGTGGCTCAGTTGGTTGAGTATCTGACTCTTGATTTTGACTCAGGTCATGATCCCAGGGACTTGAGATGCAGCCTGGCATCAGGCTCTGCTCTGAGTGTGGAACCTGCTTAAGACTTTCTCTATCCCTCCCTCTGCCCCTCTCCACCACTCACATTCTCTCTCTCTCTCTCTCTCTCTCTCTCTCTCAAAAAAATAGCTTATTAAGTTTCCTATAAAATTAAACACACTTACCATATGATCCAGAAATCCCATACCTAGATATTTACTCAAAAGAAATGAAAAGGTATGTCTCCATATAAACTCGTATGTGAATGTTTTTATTGGCTTTATTCATAGTTGCCTAAATCTGGAAACAACTTAAGTGTTTATGAAGTAGCGAATGGTTACACAGATTGTAGCAACGTCCATACAATGGAATATACTCAGCCACAAAAAGGTACGAGGTACTGAGAAATGCAACTGCATGAGTGAATCTTAAGAGCACTATGATAAATGTAAGAAGCAAGACACAGAAGGCGCCAGACTGTAGGATTCTGTAAATGATATTCTGAGGAAAGACAAAGAAATTAGCAGTGATTGTTAGGAGTTGAAGGTGTTGAATACAAATGGGCTTAAGGGTAATGGAAAAACTTGGTATCTTGATTGTGACGTTGGTTATATGACTGAAGACAATTATGAAAATTCATAGAACTGTATACCCTAAAAAGGATAAAGTTTACTATATATAAACAGTACCTCAATGTTCAAGCAAAGAGAGAGAGAGGAAGAGAACTTTGAACTCGTTCTATATTCCTTCTCACATTTTTGGATGACACTTCCATCTTGAGGATTCGATCTTGCTTTGTCACCAGGGAAAAGTCGACTGGCCAAAGGGAATCTGTGGGTTGCCAGTACACCATATGTATTTACCAGCCTAGACAGCAAGTCTTTGACAGGTTGGCCAAACTTTTTTAGTAGGAATAGTTTCGCTGACACTGAAACTATCCAACCTCTTGGCAAGTTTGGAGTCCTGTGCACAGGCCTGAGAATAGCATGATCTGCACAGATGGAGGTAACTGTCAGGAGGAGCTGTCCTTTGGCTACAGCAAGTAGGAGTGATGCCCCAGGACCCACGATTTGAGTGAATCTTGGGTGTGGATGGTAACCCAGCAGAAAAGCTGTTGCAGGGGGGAGTTGGATGACACATGGACCCCTGGTCTCCTGTATACACTTTATATAAAAGCCCACATTCACAGAAGTACTTAATAAGTGCCAGACCTTGTGCCTTATCTTAATTAATCCTCACAAGAACCCACTGAGATAGGTTCTAAGGTTTATGTCCATTTTACTTATGGGGAAACTGAGGCTCAGAGAGGTTGCATAAGTTGCCTACAATCACACAGTTAATAACTGGGAGAGCCAAGATTTAAACACGGTTCTGTCTGCCTTTTGCTTCTAGGCAACAGGGGGGTTACTGCTCCCTCCCCTATTTCATACTAGGGTAGTATTTTTACCATGTTCTAAACTCTCCTCCTTATTTTATCCTGAAGATGCCTTTGATATTCACCTTAATTTGATTTCACTTGAATAAAGTAGTTGGACATGGGGTTCAACAACTGTCTATCATATCTTCTTCCAGGATGGGACTGGGGCCTGGGCACAAATCCGCGTTGGCTGGTTACCTGTGAGAGAATGTTTTTATGATTTCTTCACTCCCACCTCTACTCTAAGAATAGCCCAGGTCCCATGGAGTCCAGAAGTGAGTTTGTACCCAGACTTCTATTTTTAAATAAATGACTTCCACTGTCCCCTCACATGTCTTCCACCTATTACTACTCCTTCACAGGAAAGCTCTGACCACTGACAGGTTTCTGCCTTTCTTTGTTTCTAGGGCTCGGGACCAAGGCCATGGTTGTGTATATTTTATTGTATCCCGCTGTGACCCTGGGAAGTCCAGGTTTACTCTGTCACGTAATACGGGTCCAGGCAGATTCTTCCAGCCAAGGAAAGCTAAAAGAAGCCACCTTAGTTGTCATGGTCACTTTTCACCTTCTCTTTTCTTGGGAATGAATCATGGTGTCATCCTAGAAGTCATATTTTTTCTTTACTTCTCATTTGAAGGAAGACTTGTATATATAAGTAATCCATTCCTTCTCTCCCCACCTCTTTAATGATTTCAAGAAGTATACCCAATAGAAAAGAGTAAAATGTTTCCAGAGTGCTCCTGTCCACTCCATTTTGGTCTGGGTGCCTCTGTGCCAGGCTTAACCTTATGACTCCCTAGTGTATGACTGCCACAGGGTGCCCTTGTTTCTCAGGGTACCCCTGCCCTGCTCCAGTTTTGATCACCCACCTCAGTCCTTCTCACTAAATAGCTCGCTCTAGTATTCCTTTCAACTCGGAAGTTCTTCAGTCTAAATCTGTCTTGCCTCATCTTCCCCCATTTCCTTTAGTGTCCCATTCTGGCAAGGTGACAATGAATAGCATTAAGATAAAACAATGAATTAATCCCTGCTAATGGCATATTTGGCTATCAGATCCCCCGCACTATTTATATATTTCTTCAACAGAATATATCACACATGATATATGCTGCTTTCCAGAGTGTCAGAATGATATCACCATGGTCATACAGATGGGTCAAAAACCTGACAAATAGGAATGGTCTGGGTTAAGGGAAAGCCACAGCTTGGGAGCATCTCTCGTTTTATAGCTGCTCTCTGATGGGAAGTTTCCATTCTTTCCTTACTCAAAGATAAGCCAAATTTTGCCAGGTTTCGATGCAATTGTAACCAGAGATATAAATACTGCAATGAAGGAATGCAGAAAATAAATAAGGCACTTAGGTAAAATATTTCACTTTCTATTCAGTTCCCAGAACCAAATAGATGCTCTGCTGGTCGCTGTGTTTTTATGCCTCCCTACAGTGGAAATGCTTCAATTCAGAACTATGATGTTGTACTTCTGCACTGAGCCAGTCAGCGTTGTCCCACTCCCCATACAGTATGTGATCAGGTTTGCTTCTTCCTTCCTCCACTTGATAGTACTTTCTTTCAAAGGCAGAACCAATCTCATTCATTTTTGAAAGAAGGTGGTAGAATATAGTGGGTTCAATCCTAGGTTCTCATACCTGAGTGCCAGGTTCAGTCTTGCTTACCACTTCCTAGCTGTGTGACTGGGCAAGTTACCCAGCCTCCTGTGTAAAATAAGGACACTGACAGGACCTACCACACTTGAGGAGTTGTGAGGATTAACGAGCTAGTTTAGGTGAGGGGCCTCAGAGATGTTTCTCAAAATGGTGCCATGTTAAAGCAACGCATGTTGCCATAAAGCAACACATGTTAGCTTTGTGATTATTGCCAGTAGGTGTACTATGGAATCCAGATATAGTCTCTTCCTGGTGCATCTCTTCCTAGTGCAAACCCAAACCTATCCTGAAGTCGCCTTTTTTTCTCTGCACTGTGTTATAAAAGTGGCTATAACTGGAAAAAATTATCATCCTTCAAAGCCTTTCCACAGAGGTACGGAGATGTTTCTTAATAAAACATTCAGCTTTTTGTGGAAGCTGAATATAAGCAATAGTCATCCTAATTGAAACTCAATATAAATCCTCTGTAACTACAGGAAACTCCCAGTCTCCTCACATTCTAATGTAGGGGGTTAGACTTCTGTTGGTCATGCTAGTGGGAGGCCAGTCCATCCCAGGCATGGCTCTCAGAGAGTCTTCCCAGACCTTTACCACTGCCTGGGCAGGAGGGACATGATGGGTGGGGAGAGGGGGTTCAGCATGACACCATGAGCAGTTACCAATCTAGTGTGTGTTGGAGGGGAGATAAAGGTGAGGGTTTTGTTTTGTTTTGTTTTGTTTTGTTTTGGAAAAGTTGCTTGGGATTCTGTCAACATGACTTTCATGCTCCTCATGGTCACCGCCAACACTACACAAGAGAGGAGAGCAAAATGCAGTCAAATCTAGGTCCCCATGCATGGTTCCCATAGATGGTTTCGCTTTTAAAGTTGATGGAAACTTAAGCTAAGAATTCTCCAGCCCATCCAGAACTGAAATCTAGTGTACTTGAGATTAAAAATCTTGTTCCAAAATAAATGAATTTTAATTTCTTTATCTTCTACTCTTCTTTCTTGCTCCCTCCTCCCCTCTTCTCGTCTTCCTGCTCCTCTCACTTCTCTCTCCTTCTTATTTCCAGGAATGTAGAGAATTTTTAATCTTGTTTAATCAAAGAATGAGATAGCTTTGAGAGTTCTGCTTTGGTTGCTTTCATTTTGAGAAATAAAGTTTGGCATATATTCTCCCTTGTTCAGTGCACTTCTAAAATGCAGACATCCACCACCAAAGGGCATTGCATGATGGTATATATGCACAGACATAGACATCACCATTGTGAAATAGCAGGTACCATGGAGAATAGAGCAATGAACCATTTCCTCATTTGGAAAGAAAATACCCAATAAAACCCAAGCAAAGAGCCCAAAATAGCTCTACTTCACTTTTAAGCACTCTTGCATGGAGCTACTTACCCGGGGCCAGGACAAATTGGTGCCAGGTGCCTTGTAAATATGCCAGTTTCATGGATTTTTCACTCTCTTTGTGGGAAGATGAGTTAATAACACATCCTTGCCTGGTGAATACTTGAATCTTATTTCTGAGGCTGTACCCAAATATGGCCAAATGTGGATAAATAAATCACACTGACAACTGGAAAAAAGGTCCAGGTGATATCAGTGACTGCCTCAACTGAAAAATACTGGTAAGTCACTGTGCTCAGGGGTGATACTTTGTTACAAAGAATATCAGAGTTGCATTATTAGACTGGTGGTTTTCAAGCTTATTATAGCAGAATTCTGATGAAATCTTACCTTGGAACCTTAATATATAAAAGAGAAAGAGGAGAGCTGCCCTGGTTATACTGGGGCAAGGGGGCCAGGGTGCTGCACGTGTGGCTTCTTCCTTGTCCTCCACTAGAGCTCCCCCCACTGCCTGTACCTCCACTGAACCACGAAGCTCCTCAGTGTGAAAAGTATGGACTAATATACATTAGTTCATTAGTCCATGAAGCCTGGATGATCAGTTGAGATGCCAATATCACGCAGCTGGTGCTGCCATGACCTGCAGCCCTCCTGGCTCTCCCAGCTCCATGCTCTATGACACTTAGCAACCTAGCACCATTTGGACAGCACATGACCACCCTTCCTCAATAGGAAGCAAATGTTTAAACTATTTTGACCAAGAATGTAAAGCTATAGATTGAAATAACCTACTTAGAGTCAGCATAGCCCATCAGGACTTTCTCCTTTTCCTGTAGATTCAGTATTTTGGGCTCTGAAAACAAAAACATTCTATAACCGAGGTTTGGTCTGGGTCACATGCCTGTGCTTACAGTAGGAGAACCTGGATGGCCAGGCATCCTACTGTCCTGCTGTCCATGCTCTTCTTTCCTGCCATCACCTGGTGCTGCCTGGCTTTGTGGAATGGTGGGGTGGGTAAGCAGCACCGGAATGTGCTCCAGCCACAGAGGACATGAAGCCTGTCCCCCAGGGCCCTCAGCAGGGGCTAATCCATACTTATCTGGTCTCAGACAGTCAGCGGAGCTAACAAGGTGTGTGTGTCTAAGTAGCATGATTTTTCCCTCTAATTAAAGTAACACTTTATAAGGAACATTTATAAAATACAATAAGCATAAAGAAAGAGTCAAATTACCACTCAAAGAAGCATTTTAAGGTGTATATCCTTTAGACTTTTTCCTTCCTTTCCTCCCTTCCTATTTGTTTTCCTATCTATTTCACCAAAATAGGATCATACTGTTGGTAACCACTTTATTTACCCCCTGTATCATGAACATCTTTTTGTGATACATAGTAATATATAACTGTTAATGGTTTAGAGATCTTCCTTTGTGCTATAACTCATCCAACTAAATTTCTACTTCTACTTCTTAACATTTTTCTGCTTTTATAAATGCCTTTTCTGCTTTTTTATTCATAAATCCTTGCATGTTTCTCTAGAATGACTTCCTAGAGGTGGAATTGATGGTTATACAAGGTGAACATGTCAACAGGATCATCAAATTGCCTTCCAAAAGATTTCCCCAATTTTGTTCCAAAACCCTCTGTAATAAGTGTACAATTCCGTAGACCTTCATCAACTGGCCAATTCAGGTGAGACATTAGTGCCAAGGACACCCAGGCTGGCCAAGCAGAAATATCAGCAAGACGAAGCCAAGTATAGTATACCCAGGGAACCAGATATTGCATTCAAATGGCATTTTAGTTTTACTGAGCATTTCCTCAGATGTGCTATGTGTCAGTTTTCAAAAATTAACACAGAAAAAATAATTGAAACCCACAGCGCTTGTTTTGTTTATCCCCTGAAAGAACGTAAAGTGGGGTGTGGACAGACCACAACTGAATTTGGCCCTGAGTCCCTGGGGAGGGCTTGCTGATGCTGCAGAGCCTCTGTGTCATGGGTATGAAACACAGCATTCACTGCCCGATGCGGCAGGTACAGAAGGTGGGAGTAAGGGGCAGCAGTGCAGCCCTTCTCTTCTTTTGTTCCCAGAGGGAGGGATGGGGCTGGGAAGTGAGGAGAGCAGAGGCTGGACTGCCTGCTGGCTGGCCGGCCTCCTCTTGTCCTTACTTGGTGGCCTGAGCTGAGGTCGATGGACGGCAAGTTGAGGGTGGCAGACCTCCTGTGTCCCTCCTTCTCCCTCCTAAATAGTTGTCCATCAAGGTATTGGGGGGAAAAAAAAAAAGAAAAAGCCATGTAGCACCATCCTTCCCACCCTGCCTTCCATAGCTCTGTCTTTCCTGTCTCTTCCTGTCTGCTCCCTGCCTCTCCTCCCAACCTTGTGTGTGAGGATTAAGTGAAGCAAACGAATATGTGCTTTGTGGAGAAGGAATTGAACCCGGTGGGCAATGGGGAGGCCTCCAGAGTATGCTAAAGACCAAGTGAGATCAGACTCAAGGATTCCAGGCTCCCTGAGCTCAGCAGATCCTTTTGGCATCTTTGTTCAGCAGAGCCCCCCAGAGAAGACAGAGTCTGAGCCGGGACCTACAGAATGTTCCTTGGTCCCCTGAGGCCTGAATTTTCTATCCTGCTGCAGTTGCCTCCTGCCTTTAGTTCCCTCTTCTGCAGACTTGCTGGTTTGCCCATGCGCTGGATCCCTCTCCTTCCTTTCATGACCTTCTCTTCTCTGACTCACCGACCCTTAGACTCTCCAGTCTGGCCTTCATCACGCCTGTTTTGTCCATGTTTATACCCAGGTTGCCAACAGCAGCTGGAGCAAGCCACACAGCCCTGCACATAGATGGGCAGCAATCTACACCACTTCGTGTAGGTGGCCTCGGATCACAGCTGGGCACTTCGCACTCCCCAGCAGCCTTCTGGTTGCTATTATTTCCCACTCTCTGTGGAAGCATTTCCAAACTTTCTCCACTGTCCTTAAACATTTGTCACTTACTACCTTTTTTTTTTTTTTCCCAACTCCTTGATGGACAACTATTTAGGAGGGAGAGGGAGGGACACAGGAAGTCTGCCGCCCTCACCTTGCCGTCCATCAACCTTAGCCCACCCTGGCTGACACATGCTTGTGTATTAACTGGCAATTGATCCCCTTTCCGACATTTCTCAAAGGGCTAAATAGAATTATCAAATAGGAAATCCACTGTTGAAGAGTTTCCCTAAACTGGGGTGGGGGAGAGAATGTGACAAAGAAGAACACATACTAAAGGAGAGAGAAGTCCTTCAGAAAGGAAGAAAGCCAAGTGTAAATTCTTCAACTCCTCAGTCAAACTTCAGGCCTTGCTTTCCCATTATGGGTCAAGTACTCCCAAGCAGACGGTACAGACAGTCCACTTTCCCCATCACCAGGCAGTGACAAAATTCCAGCTGGGTGCCCACAGGATGAATCTTCGTTGTTTCTTAGCTGATCCATTTTAGACTCAAGATGACTGTGGTCGGACTGAGTTTTCAACCGAGATTTAATTAACAATTTTTTCTGGGCTGTGTTCCCTGGAACATGCTTCGATTCATGCTCACTGGCTAAGTTTTGGGGGGCTTTTAAGCTCTACCAACTTCTCTCAACTTTGGACATAGCACACAGCCACAGAAATGTATAGGGAAAATCCAATGTGTGGTAAAGAGCCAGCATTTGACTCCTTGAACAGCAAGTCTTTATATGTACAGGGACTTGGGGAGCACAGGTCTTTTTCCTGCTCCTCAGGGGATGACCAGTGGTAAGAGTTAGGCTCTGTCAGCATTGGTGGAAGGCCCATCTTAACCTTGCTGAAAGGGGCAGGGGACCAGGCTAATGGGTATCCTCTGTGAGTTTGAGAGGTGCACATGCATTCACTTAAAGGAAGGTGGGACCCTGCCAATTTGTTCGGATTTACTGCCAATTGGCAGTGGGACTGAATCCTCCCTGAGGAGAGCCAAAGAGAGCAGAAGGCCTGGCCGGGGGTTCTGGCCTGACGAGTGAGCAGTAGCTTTCATGTATGGAGTGTCTGAGCGAAAACGGGCCAGGACAGGCCTGGCCCCTCACGATTTACTTCATGGTTTTCTGCCAGAGACTATAATTCTTTCCAAGGGAAAATTTTGCATTTGTTTTTGGTATTTTTAATGTGCATGTGTGCGTGTTTGCTCCTGGTGCTAATAGTATGTATTCATCAAAAGGAACTGGCACATACGTTTCCCTTTTCTCACTTTGTGTGCTTGACCCTGTGACCCTGTGTTGTCCTGAAGCCTCTGCCACAAGATCTCTTCAGTCTCCCTCCCCTATGATGATTTCCTCTGGATGATCCCATGGGCATCTGAGATGATCCCATGTTTATTTCAACAGCCTGGGATGTTTTTCTCCTTCCTGGGAAAAGCTCTTTTGGTCCTAGTGAATTCAGAGGTGAAAGAATTCATAAGGATCAAGGAGCCTGCCTCAAACCTCCTCCTATTATAACGTCCCACAAGGACTGGGGAAAAGGTTAGAACACCTCCCTTCAGTGTCCAGAGAGCGAGAGAGGCAGATTACCTTTTCCTGCCAAAGCCATATGGAGCCAGAGAGAACCACAAGGGTGCCTGCTATGGTAGAGGGTCAAATAGAAACAGTACCGCTAAAGGCTACCCTGGCACCTCCTACTTGCCTGCATTGGATCGCTTTTCCTCATAAGCATCTGGCAAAGTAGGATTATCAGTCCTGTTTGACAGATAAGGAAACCAAGCTTCAGGCAAGTTGGTCACTTTCCCAAAGCTACACATTAGTGAGTGGCAGAGAGTGTGGCAGTGAGTCTTGTTTGGAGATGAGCGGTATTGTAAGGTTGCACCTGGCTACGTGGGAGACAAACGCCTCCTGGAAACCCTGAAACATCCAGGCTTAGCCAGTCCTTAAGACTGATTTTGTCCAAAGCAGAAGAGTTCTTCATCTGATTTGAGGTACGCCACAAAGCTCTGCATAGATGAAGAAGCTCAACACTGCATAGATGAAGTTCCATCATTACAGCCACTCTTTTGTTTAATGGTTTTTTCCGATTACAGTTAAAAGATCTTTGTGTATAGGGGCGCCTGGGTGGCTCAGTTGACTGTCCGACTTTGGCTGAGGTCATGATCTCACGGTCTGTGAGTTCGAGCCCCGCGCTGGGCTCTGTGCTGACAGCTCAGATCTCATAGTTTGTGAGTTCGAGCCCCCCATCAGGCTCTGTGCTGACAGCTCAGAGCCTGGAGCCTGCTTCGGATTCTGTGTCTCCCTCTCTCTCTGCCCCTCCCCTGCTCATGCTCTGTCTCTCTCTTTGTCAAAAATAAACAAACATTAAAAAAAATCTTTGCGTATATAATCCTTTGAGCATTCATTAACATCTAAGTATAAAACAATTTATGCAGTCTTATTCAATATAAAAGCTAATTAAGGGTTGATTTTCTTTCTTTCATGCATTTGTTCTTTTAATCAATATTAATGTGAGGGCAAGATAAATATTGTGTGGGTTGAAAGAGGAGTAAGACCTGTACTCTGTCCTAAATGAGCTTGTAGTTTAAGTCAGTATAAGATAGCATACAGTAAGTACCATAAGAATAACACAAAGAGATTTTTAAATGTGATTGAGAGCAGGAGCTGGGGGTAAACATCTAGGAATTTCAGCAGTATGCATGAGAGAGGCAACATGTGGGATGGGTGTTTTGAAGGCTGATCAGGATTACAAATCGAACTAATGGTGCTACAGGGGGAGGGGACAAGGTGGAGAGAGAAAAGTGGAAGGTGTTCACAGGTGAGGGAAAGCCATGAGCAAAGATGGAGGGGAGGGGAGGAAACCACCACATTTATTTGAGGAATTCAGATTGTTCAGTTTGACTTAAATATAGAGTGTGTGTAAAGGAGTAATGGGAGATAAAGATTAAAAAGGTACAGTTGAGGGGCGCCTGGGTGGCGCAGTAGGTTAAGCGTCCGACTTCAGCCAGGTCACGATCTCGCGGTCCGGGAGTTCGAGCCCCGCGTCAGGCTCTGGGCTGATGGCTCAGAGCCTGGAGCCTGTTTCCGATTCTGTGTCTCCCCCTCTCTCTGCCCCTCCCCCATTCATGCTCTGTCTCTCTCTGTCCCAAAAATAAATTAAAAAAAAAAAAAGGTACAGTTGATGCTTCAACAACATGGATTTAAACCGAGTGGATCAGCTTATACACTGATTTTTTTCAATAAATATAACAGAAAATTTTTTGGAATTCTGCACTAATTTGAAAAAATTCACAGATGAACCACGTAGCCTTTCTTAGAAATATCAAAAAAAAATTAAGAAAAAGCTAGGTATGTCACAAGTGCCTAAAATATATGTAGATACTAGTCTATTTTATCAAGTTTAAAGTTACCTAAACTATGCTCACAAACACAGAGCATACCCGGCACCAGGTGCATTGGAGAGAAGTGTAAACAAACATAAAGATGAAGTATTGAGTCGTAACTGCATATGCTCCACGTGAGCAGTCCATCTCTCCAGGACATTGCGTACCACAGTAAAAAGTGATCTCTGACAGTTCTCATGCATTTTGCATCAGTTTAAGTGCAATAGTGTAAACAATGAATAACACCACGGGACCTATATGAAGCGCCACTGGTGATCTGGAAGAAACAAAGAGAAACAAAGACAAATCATGACATTGCAAAAAAAAAAAAAAAAAAAAAAAGTGGAATTGTTTGATACACACCATAGATTGAAATCTGCAGCTGTGGTGGCCCACCATTTCAAGATAAATGAATCCAGCATAAGGACCACTATGGGGGGAAAAAAAGGAAATTTCATGAAGCTATCGCTGCAACTTGAACTATGCCATCAGGAATGAAAGTCTTGCACTTTTTGTGAAAGACCTTTTTGTCTCATATTGAAAAGGCAGCTTTTATGTGGGTGCAGGATTGCTATAAGAAAGGCACACCCATGGACTCCAATATGATTTTTAGAAAGCAAAGTCATTACATGACAACTTAAAGCAAAAAGAAGATGGAGGATCAAATGCCAATAAAGGATGATTTAATCATTTGAGAGAGGGGTTTGGTTTAAAAAATGTCAAGAGAACAGGGAAAGCAGGTTCTTCTGACCAAGAAGCAGGAGATGAATTCCCAGAAGCCCTTAAAAAATCAGTGAGGAGAAAGGATATCTGCCTAAACTGGTCTTTAATGCAGACAAAAGTACCCTATTCTGGAAAAAAATGACTCAAAGGTCATATATTAGTAAGGAAGAGAAGCCAACACAGGATTTAAGGCAGGAAGGGACAGGCTAACTCTACTGTTTTGTACAAATGCAGTCAGGTTTGTGATCAGCACTGCCCTTATCTACGAAAGTACTAACTCCTGAGCCTTGAAAGAGAAAAATAAACATTAGCTGCCAGTCTTTTGTTTGTACAGTAAGAAATCCTGGAGAGTAAGAACCCATTTTCTGGATTGGTTCCATTGATGCTTTGTCCCTGAAGTCAGGAAGTGTCTTGCCAGTAGGGGACTGCCTTTTAAAATTCTTTTGAAAGGTTAGAGAGGGAGGGAGCCAAAATATAAGAGACTCTTAAAAAACTGAGAACAAACTGAGGGTTGATGGGGGTGGGAGGGAGGGGAGGGTGGGTGAGGGTTACTGAGGAGGGCACCTGTTGGGATGAGCACTGGGTGTTGTATGGAAACCAATTTGACAATAAATTTCATATAAAAAAATAAAATTCTTTTGATATTGGACAGTGCCCCTGGCCACCCAGAATACCATGAGTTTGGCACCAAAGGTGTTGGAGTGGTCTACTTGCCTTCAAAGACAATGTCTCTAATTCAGCCTCTAGATTAGGGGGTCATAAGGACTTTTAAGGCTCATTGCACATGGTACTCTATGGAAAGGATTGTCAATGCTAGGGAAGAGAATCCTTATAGAATATCATGAAAGTCTGGAAGGACTACACCATTGAAGATGCCATCATTGTTACAGAAAAAATCCGTGAAAGCCATCAAGCCCAAAACAATAAATTCCTGCTGGAGAAAACTGTGTCCAGATGTTGTGCATGACTTCACAGCATTTACAGCAGAGCCAATCAAGGAAATCATGAAAGAGATTGTGGATATGGCAAAAAAAAAAAAAAAAAAAAAAAAAAAAAAGGAGGAGGAGGGGGCAGAGGAGTGGAAGAGACGGAGGAGGAGGAAGAAGAGGAGGAGGAGGAAGGTGTGAAGGGTTTCAAGATATGGATCTTGTAGAAATTCAAGAGCTAATTGATTGTAGACTTCTGACCATGCTAGAGGAATTACCAGAGGATGAATTGATGGAGATGAGTGATTCTGAACCACAGCCAGACGATGAGGAGGAAGACATAGAAGAAGCAGTGCCAGAAAACAAATTGACATAGACAATCTGGCAGAAAGGTTCTGATTATTCAAGACTGCTATTGACTTCTTTTAGGACATGATGTGGGCAGTGAAACTAAAGCAAACGGTGGGAGAAGGATTGGTACTGTATAGAAACATTTCTAGAGAAATGAAAAAGCAAAAAGGTCAGGTAGAAATTATGACGTATTTCTGTAAAGTTACATAAAGTGTGTTTGCCTCTCCTGCCTCCTCTTTCACCTCCTCCATCTCTGCCACCCTAGAAACAGCAAGACCAATCATCTTCTTCCTCCTGGTCACCCTATTCAACGTGAAGACAATAAGGATGAAGAAATTTATGGTGATCCACTTCCACTTAATAAATTGTAAATAATCATTATGACATACAATTAAGAAACCTATTTGTTGTGTATGTGTGTGAGCATCTTCATGTAAAAATCTAAGAACTATATAGCAAAAATGTCATTATCATCATCACTTGAGTATTTGTCCTGTAGAACATTATGTACATGACTTGTATGGAAGTGGACAGTCTATCCTTACATAGGCATAAGCTGAGTGATATTTAATATAAAATTGACAATTACAAGGGTGAGAGAGATGTACTGTGTTTCAAAGAATTACATTGCCTCACAGTGTATCTCTCTCACTCTTGTAATTGGAGAAACTGTGTATCAGCCTATCATCACAGGTAAGTGGTTTTTAAAATTAAATATAAAAGTGTTTCTAATTCTCCATTATAAATATGACTATAATACTGTATGCCATAAAAATTTTATAATGATTAATCCGTTAGTGTATTAGATAGGCTAGCATGAAGCAATCATATTGATTACACTGGCCTGCCATAAAGCAATCATAATACTGCTTCTTCATTATCAAAGCATAAACCATGATAGCTATAAATATGAATTTCTTTGTCACATTATCTTTTCATTCTTGATATATAGTATAAACATAAAGATATCATATAAGACAATACTGATGTAGGTACTAACAGATGATTCATCTTGTAAACAGATGACAAAAACTATGGTATTGATAAATGCAGTAGAGTACCGTAAATGTATTTTCTCTTTTTTAGGATTTTTTTTTTTTTTTTGAGAGAGAGAGAGCAAGAGCACAAGCTGGGGAGAGGTAGAGGAAAAAAAGAGAGAGAGAGAGAGAGAGAGAGAGAGAGAGAGAATTGCAAGCAGGCTCCACACCCAGTGTGAAGCCTGACACTGGGATTCAGTCTCATGAACCGTGAGATCATGACCTGAGCCAAAATCAAGAGTCGTGTGCTTAACCAACTGAGTCACCCAGGTGCTCCCTTTAGGATTTTCTTTAAAAAAATTTTTTTTCCCAACGTTTATTTATTTTTGGGACAGAGAGAGACAGAGCATGAACGGGGGAGGGGCAGAGAGAGAGGGAGACACAGACTCTGAAACAGGCTCCAGGCTCTGAGCCATCATCAGCCCAGAGCCCGACACGGGGCTCGAACTCCCGGACCGCGAGATCGTGACCTGGCTGAAGTCGGACGCTTAACCGACTGCGCCACCCAGGCGCCCCTTTAGGATTTTCTTAACATTTTCTTTCCTCTAGCTTACTTTATGGTAAGAATACAGTAATAATACACATAACATACACAATATATGTTAATCAACTATTTATGTTATTGCTAAAACTTCCAGTCAATAGTAGGCTATTTATAATTAAGTTTTGGGGGAGTCAAAAATTACATGTAGATTTCTGACTGCATGGTGCCCATGACCCCCATGTGGTTCAAGGGTCAACTGTATTTTGAGGTCTGTTTTTATTTTTTATTTTTATTTTTTTTAAGTTTCCTTATTTTGAGAGAGAGGGAGGGGGAGAGGGAGAGAGATAGAGAGAACACATTGGGGAGGAGCAGAGGGAGAGAGAGAACCCTAAGCAGGCTCGACACTGCCAGCACAGAGCCTGATACAGGGCTGAAACTCACGAACCATGAGATCATGACCTGAGCTGAAATCAAGAGTTGGATACTTAACCGACTGAGCCACCCAAGTGCACCAAAGCTTGTTTTTAGAAAACATTCAGTGCCAGGCCAAGGAATATGATGTCCTACCTGATAGCAGTGGGAAGCCTTTGAAAGTTTGTGGACAGTGCCAGGACTCAAACTATGCTCAAGGAAGATTGATCTGGAAGTAACTATGGATTGGAGCCTCCTGAGGGGTATTTCTTGAAGTAATCAAGGCCTAAGCTAGGATGATAGTGGTAGGAACTGAAAAGAGAGAACAGATGCATGAGATGGGCTTTGGCTTGGTATGTGAAGGAGAGAGCAATGTTAAAGGTAGCTGAAGCATCAAGTCTGGGTAAGTGGGAGAGTGTGGAAGAGAAAGATGAAGCCCAGGAGAAAGAACTGGCTAAAGGTAGGAATCTGAGATGTGCCACTTAGACACACTGGCTGGAGGTAGCAGCTGGCCCTCCAGGCCCAGCAGGTTCTCACGGGCTGAATGAGCATAACAGGGCACTGGTTGGGAGCACCAGGGAGAGAAGCACGGTCATGGAAGGTAGAAGGGTCCAAAGTTTTACTTCATTCTGTAATACTTTCGTTCTTTGACGGGCCCTATTCTAGTGCTGGGATTCAGGATGAACAAGGACAAGTCACTGCTTTCATGGAGCTTTCTCTTTTTATAGGGCAATTAATTAGGCCAAATACTTAGGCAGAGCCCTAAACCATAGCTTTCCTTCAGCACTTATCATTCTCAATGGGGGATAATTCAGCATCTGTTGCATCTCAATCTGAAGGAAGGACTTCTAGCTCTTCAAGCAATTCTGGACTCTTCCCAGTCAACACCCCTGGCACCTGCCCAACCGCTTACAGCCATCCATCCCCCTGCAGAAGTAACTATTAGTCTCAGTTCTGCCATTGTAGATTTGTTCTGTTTGGTTTTGAACTTTAATATACATGCAATCACACATTTTGGGGGCTTATTATGTTTCAATATTGTGTTGTCGAATAGAGCGGTAGGTTCTTTTTTTTTATTCTTAGGCATTTCACTGCACAAATACTCCACATTCCATTTATCCTTTCCACTACTGGTGGGCATCTGGGTTGTTTTCAGTTTGGGGCTATTAAGAACAGATCTGTTGTGAACATTTGCATCCATGATATTTTAAGGACAAATACACTCATTTATTTCTCTTTGGGGTTTACCTAGGAGTGGAATCACTGGGTATTTATTAACTATTTATTAATCATCAACTATGTATCAGTGTTTGTGCTGGGTGCTTGATATTAAATGTGAGCAAAACAAACATGGTTCCTGCTCTCATTAATTTTACCAACCAGTGGGAGAAGCTGACATAAATAGTCGTGCTCAATGATAGAGGGAATAAGTACTCTGAAAAAAGGGAAGATGTAAGATGAAATTTAAACTTTGCTAGCACCCAGAGGACAGCATGTGATCTCTAGGGAGAACCACATGGCACTGAGCATCAACACACTCCCTAGAAGCCAGTGACTGGTGACCCACTGCTGTCATGGCTAGACTAGAGGTGGGTTTTGAGTAGGGCTTGGGTGGAAGGAAGTGAGGCAGGCATTCAGCGTGGCTGCCTGAGGGCTCTGCAGGCCCGGTCCTCAGGCCTAGGGTACGTTTCTGGCCTTGATCTATGGTTCTGGAGGTGGCTGGGATAATTGAGAGCTTATGCCCCACTCCCCAAAGACTGGTTTTAGCACATATGCAACCTGCATTTTAATATTATTCCTTCTGACTGGAAGCATTTGGAAATGGTCCTTGCCCCTGGTTTTAAAAGGTGGCATTATTTTATGAACATTTAGACATTGATTAATAAAATTCCGAACCCATTAACTAATGGGGGAAATGCCAAACTTTTTTGTGTATCCAAGAGTGTAATTGTAATAAAAACTATCCCAAAAGGTAAGTTAAATTATACACAGCCTTTGCGTTTTTTCTCTCCTGATGGCCCCACCAGATGTTTTAAAATGCAGGACACAGGCCTTTTTTCAGTTTTCTCCAGGGAAAGAAGAGAGAAAACTTGGCTCACATCTACTAACCTTCAGGAGGGGCGGGGGAAGAGCTATGGCGGTAGAAGTCTGTTGGGAGTCCCCACGCTGTTGGTTCATACATAAATGGGGAGGCAAAGGGAGAAAACTGTTGTTTTTTTACCCACTTTTTCTTACTTACTCCCACCCGGCGTTCCCAGAGCACCGTCAGGAACTCTGCCCGGAAATGTGTGGCTTTCCCCTCCGCGTGCGCGGAAGTGGCGGCGGCGGCCATCTTGCTTCTTCCTCAGCGAGAGGCTGGGGTGGGTTCCTGGCAGGGGCTCAGCTTGAGGGTGTTCCCCCTCACGGGGACGCCAGCCAGGGAGGGCGCCCCGCCAGGGAGGGGGTGTAGCGTGGTCAGTGAAGTGTGGTAGTCACCACTCCCGAGCCGCCTTCCCAGGCTCTAAATTTCTTTTGTAAATGGAGATCTTGATTTCTCTGCCTTCCCTCAACCACCATCCAAGTTACCTAAGTCTGAAAGAAAATAAAACCGTCCCACCCCCCCCCCCCCAAAAAAAAAAAACCCTGAGGGACAGGATATGTCAAATCCTTCTGGGCCCTGCGGGCTCATCCTCTGTTTTGCCACGATGAGCTATGGCGATGTTTACAACGCGGCTGCAGCTCCTCTCGCCTCGGTTCCAAGCCGGCTGCCACAGAGCAGCCAAGCCTCCCTTTCCACGGCTTCCTGGTCTTCAACTGCCGAAAAAGTTGTTCCCTGACCCTTAAAATCTCCATAAGATGAGTGTTCGCAAGAGGCGCCTGGGTGGCTCAGTATGTTAAGACTCAGATGGGTCAGGTCATGATCTCAAGGTCAGGTCGGACTCTACTGACAGCTCAGAGCCTGGAGCCCGCTTGGGATTCTGTGTCTCCCTCTCTCTCTGCCCCTCCCCACTTGTGCTCTGTCTCTCTCTGTCTCTCAAAAATAAATGTAATAAAAAAAATTCTTTTTTTAAAAAAGAGTGTTCACAAGAAATGTTACCTGCTGTCTTTGACTGGAACTGCATGTCACCACAGTCCTTCTCCGACCCTCTGCGGACGGTGACACTGCCCCGAAGTGGAAGCTGGTTTCACGGAGGACCACTGGCCCCAGAGAGTGTCCCCTGGGTCCCTCACAGCTGGCGGAGTGCGGACAGCCTCCCCACAGGAGGAGCACGTGGACCAATGCTAATTCCTCAGTGTTTACCTTTCCTTTGGGCTGCGTTCCCTATTCTGACTGTCCATTTGGGAAGCTTAAAACAATCATTAAAACTGCATAAATACCAACAGCAGGTGATGGACCTGGAGATGGCTGGGAGCATGAACTGGCTTAATTCAGTCGGTTGGTGTTTCTGTGCCACTGCCATTTTTTTCTTCTCTTCTCTTTTTCTTTCTTTTTTTTTTTTTAGTAGGGAAGGATAGTTTTCTAAAGTAACACCCCTCCTCTACACGCTAGGAAATACCCAGGATTCCAACAGGAAGTTCTGGATAGGGGCAGGGTATCTGGCAGAGAAGAGGAGATAAAGACAATCGGAAGAGGCTGTGGTGAGACAGGGCAATGAAGAGGAAGAAGAAAATTAGACTCTAGTTGAGGCTCTGCTGCTAATTTTATGACCTTGGGAGAACTCTTTAATCCCTCTGAATTTGGGAAAAGTGAAGAAACAATATAGCATATACCTTAAGCAGGCGGGCTCTAAGGCCAAACTCTGGATTCATCTCTAGTCTACTATTTATTAGCTGTGTGAGCTTGAGCAAGTAACTTATCCTCTCTGAGCTGCAGTTTCTTCACCATTTAAATGGGAATATTAGAGTTGTCATGAGATTTAAACAAAATAATGTATATAAAGCACTTAGCAAAGTACTTGCTTGGCACATATTAAATGTTGAATATATTAGCTATTGGGTAGGCTCCAGGGTAGGCTAATGGAATGCACACAGACAATATTTTTATCTTTATCTCATATATCTCATAGCTCATATACTTTTATATTTGTTGTGCATGCTCAATGTCTTTAATATATAATGACTCTTTGTGGGAATCCTAACATCTTGCCTTATTTGTTTCAAAGTATTGTGGGTATACGTGTTAGAGGTAAAGGAAATAAACCAGATAGTGATACACTATTGTTTCCTACACAAACAAAATAATGTATTGTAGATGTTAGGATTTGACACTTATTACATATTTTAAGATTGTTATTCTCCTTCTTTACCCTTCTATTTTTATTCTAGATTTTTGTCTCAATAGAGCCTAGTTGTTGCCGTGTTAATAATCCAGAATTTTAGCTTAACACAACACAAGTTTATTTTTCATAGCCATGACATGTCCTATGTGAATTGGCAGAGGTTTGCTGCACATCAGTCTCTCAGAAACCCAAGATGAGGCTTCATTTTGATGTGTTTCCATGTTCACCACTGTTGGGGGAAGGAATGGGC